>NC_081342.1:25337918-25502593 GCF_029784015.1 Lycium ferocissimum
AATCGACGCGATTTAGGCCCCGAACCGAAGAATTTGCGGGCACGATCGTGATTGACGGGTCATCGAACTCGACGAGGGGGCAGTGCCATTGTGTGGCGTCGATAGGGTTCCGCAGCCATGCGACAGGCGCAGGTCGACGAGCACGTTGACGGACCGTCGACGGGTCGTCGACCCGCTCGTCGAACTGGACCACTGAAGCATTTAATTCTCTGAGTATAAATACATGGTCCACGACTTTATTTCATATTCTCTCATTCCCAGATCAGAAAACCCTAATATTTTGCTCTCCCAACATTTATGGCATAGTAGTGAAGATTTGACAAGACCCGGACCCCGTAAACTCGAGTTTGTGAAGAAGAAGGTTGGTTCTATGGTTTCTCCAAGAATGGGAAGCTTAGGAAGTTGCAATTAAAGTGATTTTTGGGATTCTTGACCCCTCAAGGTACGTAAATGATTTCTACCCTTGTATTTAAGTTAGTTACTAAGAGTTTTGGTGGTTCCTATGAAGAGAAGATAGCTATGAAAGTGATAAGTCAATGAAAGGTTAAATAGTGCTTTTGGGGTTATGTCAAGAGATGATTGAGGGATGTATTTGGGTATAATTTGTTATGAGAATGTTGCCATTGATGTTATCCTTGATATTGTAATTGAGATTGGATGGAATTAGGAGCTGAGGGTTTTCTACTTTTTCAAGGGATATGTTGTCCATAGTTGTTAAGCTCTTTTGTAATTATGATGATTAGTGAGTAAGGTGAGTAGCCTAATTAAGGCTTATGTTATCTTAATTGTAGATTTATAAGTTCAAGAAGTAGAAGTTGGGCAATTTGATATACGTCAAGGTATGTTAAGGTTATTCCTTTTTTTTTTTTTGGCATGATCCCTATGATATGAATCAATAAACGAGTCAGAGAGTTTTCCTGTTACTCTATTCTTATAGGTACTAAGAGAGATACAGTTTCGACGTTCCCTTACCCCTGCTATCGTATCTCCCCATATACAGATCTTATGATTTCCTGTCCTAGTAGTACTAGTTTAGTAAGGCCCATGAAGAGGCAAATTGTCATCATATTATTGAGAATCCTGTTGTTCAGTCTTACTTGCATTATGCATTCACTTTCAGTCCTTAGAGGTACAGTGAAAGGCACACTTGACAGGGGGTGAAGGTGTGACCTGTGATATTACGTTTTATATGTGAAAGGCACGCTTGACAGGGGGTGAAGGTGTGGCCTATGAGTGGTCCATGAGTGGCCTATGATATTGGAGTATATACATGAGAAAGGTGCAACGGGGGGTGAAGGTGTGGCTCGTGATGTGACGACGAGGTGTGTACCTACTAGTATATATATATATATATATATATATATATATATATATATATATATATATATATATATATATATATATGCATGTCCATACTATCCGACCTACGTATTGTACCCGATACATGATACTAGTTCATACGTATTTATGAGATACACATGTTTTATGAGTTCGTATCTTATTCATGATCTTCGTACATATTTATACATGTTTTCTTTATGCCTTACATATTCGGCACATTATCGTACGACTCCCCCGTTGCTCGGGGGCTGCGTTCATGCCGCAGTACACGTAAACGGTGGAGGTGGTCACTTAGTAGGACCCTTATCCAACGACGCCGATCGCTGCACTCCATTCGATCCGAGTTGCAGTCTATTTTGGTAGGCCATTCTTTTGAGATGTATATAGATGGGTACGACGGGGCCCTGTCCCGTCCTTTCTACAGCTTTATTCCAGTAGAGGTCTGTAGATAGTTGTATGCAGAAGTCAGACGATGTAGGCTTGTCGGCTTACATTCTTTTGTGTACAAGATATATGTAGCACCCCGGGTTTGCCTAATCGTTCTTCCGCATGTTATGTTTATATGTATATACAGATTGTACAGAGTTCGGATGTTTCCTCTTTATGAGATTAGTTTGTGCCATTTATGGGTTATTGATGTTCAGTATGTTTCAGATAAATGTTTAGGGGTGTTTGGTCGCTAGAGGTCAGACTCCCGTCATGGCTCATCGGGTTGGGTCGTGACAGAATATGGTGTGAAAAGGTTACTAGACGCATTGTATACTTTCTTGCAGCCTTAAGTTCGTATTCCGAAGGGTTGTAAAAAGTGTTGGTTTTTCTAGAACTAATTTGATTGACTGGTAATTGGTTGGTAATTTATCGGTAAAAGAAACTAAGGTTGTGTCCCTGCAAGATGAATGCAATGCTTAGGATTCTAATATGATATACTTCTAATGGGTCGTTGTATGAGTGCACTTAATCTCTAAGGGAGTTCATAATATTTCCCAATAATTAAGAACAATATCTCTTTATGATTTTTCCAAATACAAAAGAGTTTATATGAAGAACGATTAATTATGCCAAGTAAATTTCTCTTATTCCTAAGTGAATTTATTAAACAAGGTTTAAAGCCTTGAGTTCTTGTTATTAGTTCTTACCAGACCCTAATTATTTTTCCAAATAAATCAAGATTTATGGCATATGCTAATGTTTGCAACCATCAACTAACAATGAATAATGAAGAACTAACAAACCCTAACAACCCATTATGCATAAATCACAACTAGAAACCCATTCGCAAACCACCCATCCTTGGGTCCACAACCTTAGTAGGGAATTTAGCTACTCATGGAATTGATAAACACACAAAACATTTTAATTGTAATTTTTATTGAACTTACAAATAGAATTGAAGATAAACGAAAATAGAATAGTCTTAAAACACTTGAAAAGTACTAAGAACTCAAAGTGCTCAATACAAGTCTTAAACTCAAGATGTCTGAAAAATAAAACCCTATCAAGTATTTATACAAGTCAAAAACTCGAAATTAATAAAAGACTAAACAGGACAGGCGGCTTGCAACTCGACAGACCATCAATGTACATCGACGGTACCATCGAGTAACGACGGTGCTTCTAATGACTTCTGACAGAATGTCAAGCTATAGTTCTTCAAACGACGGTGACGGTCCATCGTTCTTCCTGTCCTGTTACCTCACCAACTTGCAAAGTCTCTGAACTTTTTCTTTTGCTAATGAGGACACACTCGATGGACCGTCGACATGTTGACGGTCCGTACAAGTGCCGAATCAGTGCTGAGTCTTCAAATACCTTGTTTTCACTTGCTTTTCAATTCCAACTATCAAATACCTGAAACATACACAAAACACATCAAACTAACACAAACTCACTCGAAAACAAGTAAAACTTAGAGTTAAAAAGCGTCAAATGTGCCATGATTTCATGGCACATCAATCGATTGTTTGCACGCACTCAATAGACTGTATCAGTGCATACAGTCACGCTGGATATGAAAATATTGCGGGATAATCTTACATACATACAACAGAGGGTCGTGCACCATTGAAGATACATACAAACATACAGTCGAAGAAGACGACGACCAGATCTATGCTATTCTCCATACATATATACAAAACCCCTCTCTGTTCCTCTATTACATGTATACAACATACAGTCGAATAAGAAGAAGAAGACGATCCAGATCTACGCTATTCTCTCTCTCAAAGATGACGACCAAGCTATATATGCAAGCTCAACAGACTATATAAGCACATACAATCGCGCTCAATACACAAACAAAACTCTGTTGAACAAATTCATTTTGGAGAAGAAGCTCACAGTTCAAAATTATCATTTAGGTTTCTCCTCAATTCCATGATTCTGATGTGAAAATCAGAATTCATCACTTAAATCTACTTCTTCTACGAAGAAACAAATGATTTGAAAGTCATGCCACCCATAAAAAACAAGACTTGAACAAGAAGGGGGGGGGGGGGGGTTCAAATATGATGACAAATAAGAATGAAAATAAATTGGCCAAAAACAAGGGAAGAAACATAATAAGTTCAGAACCCATTGTTCTGTGAAGCATAAAGAAAAACCCCATTACAAGAATCAATCAAGTAAGGAAATTTATGGATGTAAGATGAATGGAGAGTACAAAATTGGGAAACTATTTTCCAGGGTGTGGTCGTTTAACTTCATAAAGATCGATTCTTGGAAGGATTTGTGCTTGATGAAGAGGACGAGACCAGTTGAAATTGTAGGAGGGTAACAATAGCAGATGTTAATGATGAATTCTAGAACTAGTACTGCAAAGAAGGTATTTGTTACAAAATTGAAAGTGTAGCTATGTTTTGTAATTTTTGAAAAGTATCATTATGTATTATAAATATAGCGTATAAGTTAGTTACACCACATAATTTTTTTTCCTAAAAAAATGAGATATGAGTCCAATTATGGCCCAGAAGGAGTTAGGTTTCTAGAACTACGTCCAAGCTATACCACAATGTAAGGCGTTATTATTGAAGTAGCATATGCTACTATATGTCCCTCGAATGCTAGATACTCCTGTACATTGTTCTACAACTTTTATTCACTTAAATTGAATTTGATGTAAACCATTTCGATGAATCAAGGTGCTTTATCAAAAATTCAACAATAACAAAAAAATTGACATTATATAATCAAATTGTAACAACTTTGGATTGATACAGAATCTGTTGGTGTTTCACCATCTTGTGATCATTCGATAGGATTCCTAGAATTGAAACTCTAGAAATCAACACAAACAAATGCGAAAATTGAAAATAGATGAGAATTGGGGATGAGAAGATAAGAAGATAGAAGAAAAACCCTAAGAGTAATGATTCTATGGACAAACTTGGGTATATTAAACCCAAACCCTTCCAATTGGAATCAACCCTAGAACTTATACTATTTGAATTCAAGGAATTACTCAATTTGAAGATCCACAAATGAGCAATCCAATATGAACTCAATGGAAAAGGATTCAATTAGCAACTAAAAAATCACACTTAGTCAACTAAACAAACTATATTGATTATCTACTAAACAAACTCTCAAACTCACAAGTTTTCATCAATATTCAAGGTGAGTGCAAATGAAGACTAAGGAGTTATATTTATATTAATGCTTATTACAACAAAGGCCCAAAAATGGCCTTTGCGGAAATAACCCCACATGAGTTCTTGATGCCACACACCCATTTGCATTTGCAATTATAACCTCAAATTGCACTCCAGCCATGAATTGTGTTCCAAGCCACGAGTTGCACTCCTTAGCCATGAATTGCACTTCTAGCCACTTTATGTAGAAGCCTCCTTTCTTGTTGCTTCCTCCTCAATCTCTTCCCAAGATATCTCTCAAATGCTGTACACTCGCGAGATCTTCTCTTCAAGCTCTTCCAACGGTCATCTCTTTATGAATAATGCTTGTAGCTCTTGGAGCTCCCTTGCTTGATTCCGAGTGAATGGTTTTAAGCTTATTGGGATCATATCATCCTCCCCTTCTTGAAGAAGATTCGTCCTCGAATCTAAAGGCTCACCTACTACATAGAAGATAGATCACTTACGTTGAAAACATTATGGAAATTATACCACTTGGTAAGTCGATCTTGTAGGCATTGTCATTGATCTTCTCAAGGACTTTGAAGCGACCGTCTCCTCTTGGGCACAAATTTCTTTTCCTCAATAAAGGGAGTCTCTCTCTCCGAAAATAAACCCAAACCCAATCATCTAGTTGGAAGTCCACTTTATTCCTTCCATGGTTTTGTCTTTTCGCCATCCTGGTGTTGATCTTATCAATGCTTTCCTTTACGTTGGCATGAGTTTTCACCATTTCGGATGCCCTTTACTTTGCATCTAAACTCATAACAACATCACTAAACAAAGGGGTTAAGGTTAAAGAGATCAAGGAGTTAGAACCATAAGACTCTTCAAATGGATTCATGCCAATAGAGAAGTAGAGACCGATTATAAGCAAACTATCAAAAGTAAACGGTCCTCCCAAGGAGTGGGTTTTTCTCTAATCATACATCTAATCATGCTATTAAGAGTCCTGTTTACTACTTCAATTTAACCATCCGTTTGAGAGTGGCAAGAAGTAGAGAACATGAGCTTGGTACTAAGTGTACCCCAAAGACTCTTTCAAAAATGACTAAGAAACATGGAGTCCACTAATAGTGCGAGGTACCCATGTAATTTAAGCATATGATTCACAAACAAAGATGCTACATGAGATGCATCATCACATTTATGGCATGGTATAAATTGAGACATTTTTGAGAACCTATCTACCACAACAAAAATGCTATCATGACCCCTTTTGGTTCTTGGATGACCCAATATAAGATCTATAGAAATATCAATCCAAGGACCATTAGGAAAGGGAAGGGGAGTACACATACCTTAGGGATGAGTCTTTGATTTTGATTTCTTGCACTCTAAGCATTGTCCGCAAAGTTTCTCCACATCATGCTTCATCTTGGGCTAATAGAATTATTCATTAAGGATGTCAAGTGTTTTGGACACTCCAAAGTGCCCTATCATGCCACCACTATGAGATTTTTTGACAAATAGCTCTCTCTATGAACACATAGGAACACACACTCTACCATCTTTGAACAAAAACCCATCTACAAGTTGGAACCGGTCAACTCTCTTCCCTTGGGTCAACTCCTCAAAAATCTTCTTGAAATCGAGGTCTTGAGAATAGAATCCCTTAAGGATTTCAAATTCCATCATTCTAGAAGTCATAGTATTAAGCAAAATATACCTTATAGACAAAGCATCGACCACCACATTTTCCTTACCCTTCTTGTAATGGATCACATAAGGAAAAATTTCAATGAGTTCCACCCATTTTCCATGTCTCTTGTTGAGTTTTAATTGGCTCTTCAAATGGTTTAGGGACTTATGATCCGAACGAATCACAAATTCCTTGTGCCACAAATAATGTTACCAATGGGTCAATACCCTCATAAGTGCATACAACTACTTGTCATAAGTAGAGTAATTTAATGAAGCTCCTTTTAGTTTTTCACTAAAGTAGGCCAATGGTTTTCGCTCTTGCATCAATACCCCATCTATACCAACCCCGGAAGCATCACACTCAACATCAAAGGTCTTTTCAAACTTGGGCAATTTTAACAATAGTGATGAACTCAACATAGATTTCAACTCTTGAAATGCCTTCTTTTGCTCATCTCCCCAAACAAAAGAAACATTCTTTTTTATCAATTCGGTCAAGAGAGAGGCAACAGTACTAAACCCTTCATGAATCACCTATAGAAACTTGCCAACCTATGAAAAATCCTCACATCGGTTGCATTTTTAGGAGTTGGACATGTTTTAGGGGATTCCACCTTTTCTCCATCAACCTCTACACCATTCACACTTACAACAAAACTCAAGAATACCACTTTATCAACACAAAAAGAGCTTTTCTTGAGGTTAGCAAACAACTTTTCACACAAAAAGACATCAAATGCTAGCCTCAAATAGCCTACATGCTCCTCAGTTGTTTTGCTATAAACAAGAATATCATCAAAATAGACAACCATAAACTTATTGATAAATGGCTTCAAAACATGGTTCATCAACCTCATAAATGTGCTAGGTGCATTAGTTAGGACGAATGGCATGACAAGCCACTCATAGAGGTTAAAATTGGTTTTGAAGTCATTTTTCACTTATCACCGGGGTTCATTCGAATTTGGTGATAGCTACTTTTAAGATTAACCTTTGAAAACACACTTGAGCCACATAGCTCATCCAACATATCATCTAGCCTAGGGATAGGATGTTGATAGTTTACCGTTATTTTGTTGACAGCTCTACAATCAATACACATCCTCCAAGTGCCATCTTTCTTTGGAACAAATATCACCGGGACGGTACAAGGGCTAAGACTCTCCTTCACTAGACCCTTCTCAAGGAGTTCTTCCACTTGCCTTTGCAACTCCTTTGTTTCTTCGGGATTGCTCCTATATACCGTCTTGTTTGGAATTTGAGCTCCCGGGACAAAGTCAATTTGATGCTCTATCCCTTTTAATGGAGGTAATTTGTCATACCCCAACCTGGGCGAGGTGTGGCTGGCACCCGATACCTTACTAGGCCCGAGCGAACCAAGCTGTAACTCGTATCATCTATGTCTCGAATGACAAATTAGGCCAAGAAGGCCAACCTGTAAATATAATATTGTATCTGGGGTTGAAGAGGACTTCAGCTGAAATATCTGTACTTCAAATTAACTCGGAAAGATGGGATTATCCCAATGCATACATGAATAACTACATGGTCGACTAGGCCAATATACGTCTCTGTAAGTAACAAAACCCAAAATAGCTATATATAAGGGCCGACAAAGCCTCTGCATTGACATACTATTTTGACAAAACAAGTCTACAAGCCTCTACATGAGTGTAACTGTAACATAGTCGGGACAGGGCCCTGGCCAACCCATACTGTATATACACAAAACTCTGACCCTGGTAACTTCGAATAACATGGAGCTTACCACGTTGGCTAGTACTCAACAAATCCAACTAGTGCGGCCTCCCGACAATCGGTCTAAACCTGCGGGCATGAACACATCATCCACAGACAAAGGGACGTCAGTAATCTATCGAGTATATAAGGCATAAATGAAACATAATAATAAAACACTAGTACTGATAGGGATAAGAGTTAACCTGTAATCTCTGACTTGTCGCTGAGGGCCATACCATGCATTATAACTAAAATCGTATATGTATGTCTACAATGCCATGTTTCTGACTATTATATCATTATCGTGATATTAGCTGCCCAATCGACTGTAGGTCGGTGGTAAATGCATAACTTCCCATCCGGCCGTAGCTCGGTGGTAAATGTACGGCTGCTCTACTGGCCATAGCTCGGTGGTACATGTATGACTACCCGACCAGCCGTGTCGGTGCCACACTCAGCCCATCTGAACCACTCTTAACCTATAAATCTGGAGGGTAACCCTCGTGCCAGAAGACGCGGCTACACCAAATAGACAATACGAACAAAAGCCGACCAAACCGCACTCGGATCAATATAAAGGCGGTATCTCGTACGAACGGGGCACACACGTACATGGGTATATATATATATATATATATATATATAAGCAAGCAAAGGTTGCCTAGGTAGGGTGATGTACATAACCAGCAGTATCAAAATAGACATATATAAGGCCAGTAAGGCTACCACACTGACATACTACATACATGACTCGTCTACAAGCCTCTAAGGGAAGCATAATTGTGTCATAGTCTGGATAGGGCCTCGGTCTACCCATCATGTCTATATACACAAGAAGGAAGACTCCCACTCAGGACACAGCGACTCTAGGACATGGGAGCTCACCCGACCGATACTTGGTCCCGCCTACTGGGGAGACCCAACCTTGGTGAGGCGTGACACAATCCCTTAGACATCTCCTCTGAAAATAGTTCATCATTTTCCCGCAAAAGAGAAGACACAATACTAGGAAAAGTGCTAATATCTTAGTTAGCATGTAAAAGAAGATCTTGGTTTACAAGGCACACCGTGAAGTGCCTTTCATCAATGCTTTTCAAGAAATTACTCGGTCTTGCCAACATACACCTCTTAGGTCCATCATGAGATGACCCTTCTCCAATAATAGCAATCAACGTCTCCTTTTCACGCTTCTCTATTTCCTCCTTTTAAACCCTCTCTCAGAGTTACTTCATGATTTTATGGTCTTCGCTCACTTGATAGGGTGTTAATAGGGAAAGAGTGTACTTTCGACCTCCGAATAGAAATGAATACTTATTGGTCCTTCTACTATGTTGAGCATCCCTATCAAATTGCCAAGTCCTTCTAAGAAAAATCTGACATGCTTGCATTGGTACCATATCAAATAAGATTTCATCTTGATGCCTACCAATGCTAAACTTGATAATACCTTGCTTGGTCACCCTTATCTCACCACAATCATTGAACCATTGGAGTTTGTAGGGACTAGGATGTTTCCTTCTGGGGAATTTTCTGTTTTAAACTAGGAAGTGCCTCACCGCATTCGTACAACTAACACCATCAATAATCAACGAACACACCTTGTCCACTATCTTTTATCTAGCATGAAATAAATTTTCCTGTTGATCAACCTCTTCTCTAGCTAATGCACCCATGGCTCTCCTAGCTACGTTGCCAAAATTCAATCTCTTTTCCATCCTCTCTTCAACTTCACCCTCGGATCTTCCCTCATGCTCACTATTTAGTTCCTCCTCATCACTACCAACCCTACCCCCTTCTTCGTCATCAGTTTGGTACCCATCACGATAGGCCACTATTGACCTCCTATTGGGACAATCACTCAAAGTATGCCATCTACCTTGGCATTTGAAACATTGAACATAGATGGACGAGGGAAGTTGGGTCTCGTATTGTTACCTCCTTTTGCCTTGTCATCTCCTTTGGCCTTGTAGTCAAACTTGGCTTGAGGAGTTTGAGTAGTGATATTGGGCCTTTCCCAAGTGGATGACTTCCACTTATGGTTAACTTTGCTCCATGATGAAGTTGTAGCATTCGTTGCCTTGTACGATCTTTTTTATTTCAAATCCGATTCAACCTTGCAAGGATCATGAATATGTTCCACTAGACTTCTATAAGTTTGTAGTGCCATGGGTTTGTAGATTTCATGTTTCATAGTAGCCACAAATCTTATGAGAGTATAGTCTACATGCTCTTCGATCTTGGATTTTGTTCTTAAATTTTCAAACTCATTGAAGTATTCTTCAATACTCTCGGAGCCTTGTTTCAACATGTACACTTTCTTGAGCACTTCTTCATAGTAGTTGGGAGGTACATACCTCGTTTCCACAAACTCATGCTAAGTAGGGAGATAAATTATATGTTGTTGAGCCCTATCTGGCTTTTTGGATTCCCACCAAGTCTGTGCGTACCCCTCAAATTGAGTGAGGGTATACCTTGCGTTTAAAGCTTTCGACACATTGTTGGTGAGGAATATCGTCTCACTTTGCAACTTCCATTCAAGGAATTCTTCCAGATCACTACTACCTCTGAAATTGGGAAGTGCCACCTTGATGGTATTCAAATTACGATCATTATCTCCATGCTCTTCATGTCTTTCCATCTCCCTCGGTCTTCATCACCTTGGAACCTAGCATCATGGCCTTGAAATCTCCCAAAGACACCATGTCTTTCTTTAACCCGATTGGCCATTGGACCACGCCTTCCTCCATTACCTGGTTTATCCCACCACCTTTCTTGTTCAATCTCTTAAACCTTCTCATCAAACAATGGGTTTTGGAATTGGTTTTGGAAGGGATCTTGTTAATGCTTTTGTTGAGGTTCTTGGGGAATGTTTTATGGAGTTCTTTGTGTATTGGCTCATCTTGAGGTGTTCGGTATACTTAGGGGTAAGTTTGGGGATTGGTGTTTTGGAAGGTGGGTGGTCAAGGTTATAGAGCCTTTTGGGTAGGTGAGGTGGTGGTGAGGGGAAAGCATAATGCACGTGCTTGCCCGGGTGTAAGAGTTGACGCAGTTTTTGGGTTCTTACTTATATCTACTTCAACTTGAGAATGGGGAGTGCCCACTCTACTTGAGGTCTCAACTTGCACCACCTTCGTCTCCAAACTCTCTAATCGCTCCTTCATCCCTCCCATATCTAATGTCAACTCCGCCAATAGTCTAATGATCATATTTATTGAGTTCACAATGTATGACGGATCCTCCACACCTTGGGTACGATCTCCTTGGTCACTTATATTAGACATTAGAACCTGCAAAACTAGCAAACTATGTTAGTAATAAAAGCCTCACTTCTATTGAATTCTCAATCCTTACCACACTCCCGTGCTCTTTCAAAGTCGTTGATGAATAACTTACCCAATCAATTTCATATGGTTGCTTATCCTTTGTGGAAGAATGAATTCTTGTTTAGATGAATGAATGATGACTCAAAGCTAACAGATAAGAGCCAATAAAGTTTCAATGAAGTAAAAAGAGAAAAAGCTTGAAAGAAATTGGGACGAAAAGAAATACGGACTCAAGAACTAGTTAACAAAAAGTAAGATCAATTACTAGTTGTTAATTAGTTGTTTATATGAATGAAGGATGACTCAAAGCTAACGGATAAGAGCCAATAAAGTTTCAATAAAGTAAAAAGAGAAAAAGCTTGAAAGAAATTGGGATGGTTTGTGAAAGCTTTTGCTGCTATTGTTTCGTCTTTGACCAGATTAACTCACAAGGATGTTCCCTTTCAGTGGTCAGATGATTGTGAGGAGAGCTTTCAAAAGCTCAAACTTCTTTTGACTTCAACCCTGATCTTAGCATTACCTGTGGAGGGTAAGGATTTCGCGATCTATTGTGATGCCTCTCATATGGGTTTGGGGGTTGTGTTGATGCAGGATGGTATAGTAATAGCTTATGCCTCCTGTCAGTTGAAGATTCATGAGAAGAATTACCCTACCCATGATTTGGAGTTGTTGGCCGTGGTCTTTGCTCTGAAGATGGCACTATTTGTATGGTGTCCATTGTGAGGTTTTCACCGATCACCATAGTCTTCAGCATGTTTTTACCCAGAGAGATCTTAATTCCAGGAAGCGCCAATGGTTAGAGCTCCTGAAGGACTACGACATCTCTATTCTTTATCATCCCGGGAAAGCCAATGTGGTGGCTAATGCCTTGAGTCGCAAGGTAGTGAGTATGGGGAGTTTAGCTCAATTGATTGTTTTCGAGCGTCCATTGGCTAGGGAGGTTCAGACTCTGGTCAACAGTTTCGTTCGCCTTGATATTTCAGCCCCAGGTAGGATTTTGGCTTGTGTAGATACGAGGTCGTCTTTGTTGGATCAGATCGGGACTCATCAGTTTGAAGATAATCAATTGAGCAAGATTTGAGATAGAGTTTTGAGAGGTGAGGCCAAGGAGACCGTGATTGATTCCGAGGGCATTTTGAGGATTAAGAGATGCATGTGCATTCCTCATGTTGGTGATTTGATTTAGTTGATTATGTCTGAGGCTCATAGCTCTCACTATTCCATTTATCTGGGGGCGACTAAGATGTATCATAATTTGAGGCAGCACTATTGGTGGCATCGGATGAACAGGGATATAGTTGATTTCGTGGCTAAGTGTGAAAATTGTCAGCGGGTAAAGTATGAGCACCAGCAACCCGGTGGTGTGCTTCAGAGGATGCCCATTTCCGAGTGAAAGTGGGAGATGATTACCATGGATTTTGTTGTGGGTCTTCCGAAGACCCTAGGATAGTTTAATTCTGATTGGGTGGTAGTTGATCACTTGACTAAGTCCGCTTTGTTCCAGTTCAGGTTTCCTACACTGCGAAAAAGTTAGCCAGGTTTCTATTTCTGTCGTATCTGACCAGGGTACTATCTTCACTTTCCGATTCTGGAGGACTTTTCATAAGGAGTTGGGTATCCGATTAGATCTCAGTACAGCTTTTCATCCCCAGATTGATGGCCAGTCCGAGCGGACCATTCGGGTGCTAGAGGACATGTTGAGAACGTGTTATTGATTTTGGTGGTCATTGGGATCAGTACTTACCATTGGTAGAGTTTGCGTACAATAACAGTTATCATTCTAGTATTGGCATGGCGCCTTTTAAGGCTTTATATGGTAAGAGATATACATCTCCGGTTGGTTGATTTGATGGGTTCAAGGCTCGACCTTAGAGTACGAATCCATTGAGAGAGTCCCTTAATAGAGTGAGAGTTATTTAGGCCAAGCTTTTGGCAGCTCAGAGTCAACAGAAGATACATGCGGACCGGAAGGTCTGAGATTTAGAGTTTTCTGTTGGTGACCAGGTTCTATTGAAGGTTTCACCCATGAAAGGTGTTATGAAGTTTGGTAAGAGAGGCAAGTTGAGCCCCACGTATATTAGTCCATTTGAGATTCTTGATCGTGTGGGTGATGTTGCTTATGAGTTAGCCTTCTTTGCGAGGCTTGGCAGGAGTTCATCCAAATTTTCATGTTTCTATGCTAAAGAAGTACCATGCAACGGTACCTACATTATTTGTTGGGATTCGATATTACTTGCCAAGAATTTGACCTATGAAGAGGACCCTATTACGATCTTGGATAGGCAGGTTCAAAAGTTCAGGTCGAAGGAGATTGCTTCTGTGAAGGTGCAATGGAAGCACCGTCCTGTTGAGGAGGCTACTTGGGAGACTGAGTCCGACATGCGTAGCCGATATCCCTAGTTGTTCACTGATTCAGGTACCTTCCCGCTCATTTCTCTTCTTCGCTCAAGGACGAGCGATGTTTCAATTAGTATCTGATGTAACGATCCATTTGGTCGTTATAGTCTTTTCGGTACTTTCACCCCTTTTCGAGCTTGGTTAACCCATTTTTGACTCGAAAAGACCGTTGACACGCTTCCCGAGGTATCTAGATGTGATTCGAGCGACTTTTCATGAAATTCGGGCTTTAAGCGAAAAAAGAGTTGACTCAAAGTTGACTTTTGGGTAAACGAACCTTTTTCAGAAATCCGTCGATTCTGAGAGGTCCGGATGGTCATTTAGAACTTGTATGTATATCTAGTTTGGTTCCCACTGCACTCGGATGCATTTTGGGACTTGGGTTGCAAAGTTGAAAATGAGGTATCGGGGGTTGCCTCGGTCAACGAGACCTCCGTTGGAAATTTTGAGGCCACGAGTTCGTTCATAGCGTGTTTTTATGTGGGTCTGTGCATGTGGTTTGTGAGCAGATGTCCTCGGGAGTGGGTTGGGATTTCGGTTGAGACTTTGGAAAATATTTGGGATTCTGGTATCTGGTGTCCGCCAAAGCGGCACCGCTGTAGTGGTGGGATGACCGCCGGGCCGGCCAAGCTCATTCTACCCAGACCATCCCAACGGTCCTAGAGGACACGGGGACGGTGGCGCCCCCAATGCCATCGTGGCGGTATCAGGCCTGTTATTTCATTAAGTGTGTATTAAAAAGCCCTTAGTCTATCATTTATCACCATTACGAAAATTAAGCTCTTGGGGACTGTTTTATTAGATTCTTGGGGAAAACTCTTGGTGGTAAGTCTTGCTAATCTCCTTACCAATTCCTTATCCCTAATCATCATAGAACTCCTCTTTCCTTATTAGTTCCTCAGTAATGGAAAATAAAAGCGGATTTAATGAATATTCAACTTAGGCCTTTAAACAATGAAATTGATTGGGTTTATGCTAGATTATGATGTATCTAAGGTTGTTAACCATATATCTTCCATTATTAGTGTTGAATCTGTTACACCCCGTATCTTCGAAGAAACACTTATCAAATTTGAAACATAAGTACGTTGAGTTATGGTTAAGTAAAACCACTTTGGAATATAAGGAGCAAGCATTATTAAGTATATTTAATTAGTGAAGGATGTATATAAGGTATACCGGAAGGTTTTATACGAAAATGAGTGGAAGAAATGGAGTAGTACGACTTTGGAGAAAGGATGGGTGAAGTTTTGTGTGAAAATTTTGGTCCAACTTGAGGGACGAATATCTCTTAGCATATGAAGTGTTTTGAAGTGAAACAAAAACCTAAAATGAAGTTCGTCAAGTCTAGTTTCCAACCCAACAAACTGCTTGTTGATAAGAGATCGGAGTAGAGAATTATGGACGTTACAAGTTAAATTTGACGTGAGCGAGAAAGCATGCTACATAACCGACTTACTACGATAACATACGGTGACCCGAAGTTATTTGACCCCCTATATAAAGGGTAAAACCCCCTTTTTTCACCAGATTTTGTCCAAAAAAAAACAAAATCAAAAATCATAAGAGGGAGTGAGGGTATCAAAAAGTGAGCAATTTTCAAGTGGCGGAATATTAGTTTAGGTCCGGATAGCGTGTGGTTGTGATTGTAGTCTTGTTTTGCGGTGGATTCGGTTTGGATTCTAGGCGAACACTGAAGATATTGCTGTCCTAGTAAGAATAAGATATGAATCCCTCCTTATTGATATTGTTTTAGGTTTACTTATAAAATAGAGCGATTAAATAGCCGTATAATGGGGTAGTTGGTTGAAAAATTGGATAAACATCATATGAGATGTCTTATGGAGTATGTTGATGTTAGTGATGATGTTGTTGTTGTTGTCGTTGTTGTTGTTGTTAGTTGTTGGTAACTGTGATTTCGGGCTAGGGATACAAACAAGGGAGGTGCTGCCGAAATTTCGACAGATTCTAGGAAGAGTTAACTTAAAGGCTTAAGATAAGCACGTGATAACGAGTCTAACAATATTATGAATTCCCTTGATTGTAGATTTGCGAGTTCGAGAAGTGGAAGTTGAGCGAATAGATAAGCTTCAAGGTATGTAAAGCTATCCCTTCTTTCTTCTTTGGCATGAATTACATAAAATGAGCAAACGACGAACATACATGACTCCAATGAACTCTAGGTCTCAGTATTACCTGACATGACAGTTGTCTTTGATTCTCAAGCGTTGGTTCATTCTAATTATTCTCTTGAATCCCAAATGATGATTCATTTTGTACATGATTGCTCCTATGATTCATTTTGTACATGATTGCTCCTATTACTCGTGCACAGTTTCATTGCATATTTCACCGAGTCCCTCACTGGAGGGCCGGGCACGTATTATATTTCACCAAGTCCCATAATGGGCCGAGTACGTATGATATTTCACCGAGTCCCATAATGGGCCGGGTACGTATTATATTTCACCGAGGCCCATCCCATAATGGGCCGGGTACGGTATATTATATTTCACCAAGTCCCATAATGGACCGGGTACGTATTATATTTCACCGAGTCCCATAATGGGTCGGGTACAATATATTATATTTCATTGAGTCCCATAATGGGTCGGGTACGGTATATTATATATGAATGACTCTCAACATAAGGTACAGATGGTTTGGTATTCCTTAATTATCATACTTATTTCAGTATCATTCCGCTCGGTGATGATGTTCGTTATTGTACTTCGTGGCCATATATCGGTACATCTTAAGTCTTAACCCCACCTTTATTCGATGTGGTTGCGTTTCATACCGCCGGTACGGATACTCGGTTTGGTGATCCCCGACTTAGGACATCTCGGCTACTTGGAGAGCTCCGTCGTTTCGGAGCTTGATTCGTTTGGTACGGATCCTTTTGATATAGACTTATGTATATTCGGGGTACGGCGGGGCCACTGTCTGACTTCATATTTCACTATTATACTCTTAGATGTCTATGGACATGTGTGGGTTGTATCTATGGTTTGGTCAGTTATATAGGCATAGTTCGTTTTGGATATTCTCGTGCACAGTGGCAGCCTGTTCACTTCGTATTTTGTTATGTTTGGTTAGCTGTGACTCATATAACGGGTTCATTCTGATATATGGCATTATGAGTCTACAATATGCTTTTACAGATTTCCACATTGTCCTTAGTATCAGTCTGATTATATCTAACAAGTTCGTATACGAGTGTCCAACTCGGCACTAGTCATGGCCCATCGGTTTGGGTCGTGATAGAATCGTTGAATCTAAGAGTTAGGGTTTATACCCAAAATTGGGGGTTTTACTTGAATTTCAAAATTGGATGAATCCTTGAGTTAATTTAGCAATTAGTTGATGGGTTTTGATCACCTAGTTTTTAATTTGATATTTTACCCCCGACTTTCCCATTTTGCCCTTATGGGGCCCGTTTCTCCAAATTCTAGAGTTGGTTTTGACCTAATTAGGATGATAGCAATATAGGTATCAATTTTCATGATTTCTAATCTAGATTTTGAATATGCCTAGACTTCTTTGATCTTGAGGCTCAGCGGAAGGGCAAGGCTAAAGAGTGATTATTGGTGTTTGCTATTCGGCTATCCAGGTAGGTTATGGCTTACCCTTGGTGAGACTTCGTGTAGCGAAGCATATATTTAGATGATATTGTCGGATACAGCATGTAAACCTTTGGGTATCAAGTTGGTTTGGATATTGCCTTAGGTTAGGCCCTGTCCCCATTGTGTTGTGACTTGACTGTTCTATTGTGTTGGCTTGATGCCACGTGTTGTTAGTAGATATTAGGAACTATTGTTACCTCTTGATATGATATGGTAGTACTTTACTTGTTGATGTTGATACGAGGAATGAGTTCCGTATGACTTATGTAGTCTTTCATGATATTATTGGCGTACCCATGTTGGTACTTGTGATATTGATCCAATTATTGATGTTGACACATACATTGCACGCATTCTTATTCTTTATGATATACTGTAGGTACACTATTGGTACTTGATGGCTTTTGTGATGAAATTTGGGCTCGATTTTTAAATAAGAGTGATGTGAGAGTCTGATATCTGATGTTAGTCCCGGAATCGTGGATTGAGTGAGTGCATAGACTCCGTAGGTCCCCCAAGGTAGTGTCGGTGAGAACCCTCCGTGGGTAAAGATCCGGAGTCTCGTCTGTCAGTTGGACAAAGATCCGCGACGTGTAGCACTTAGACTTCGCGAGTCACCTTGGGTTGTGCTACCAAGATGTGGAGGTATTCCGTCCGGAGTACATGTGTACACAGCATGGCATGGCATTGCATTTGCATTCATACATTATTGCATTGCATTGCATCATGGCTTATATTGAGATGATTTGATCTTTTTACTCGTGATGTTGGTTCCGGATTGGACATATTGAGACTTGGCACATTTGGGTTTAGGTGCTCTACTTAGGCGATGCCGTGTACTTGGTTCTGATTATGTTTGACTTATACTTGTTGATTTATCTGCCTATCTTGCTTTATTGTCTGAATTATGTTAGCCAATACTTAGTCGGCCGATGATACCTACCGATCTTTGTGGTTTTGTCTTGACACCACTTGCTACATTCTTTTATGAATGCAGAGTTCCAGGTTGGGTCTTCTTTCGTCTCCCGTGGCTGATAGTCGCTATCCGGACTGCTTTGCGTTTACAGGGTGAGCACGAGATGTTCGCTGCTTTGAAAACTCCTCTTATTATTATGTCTTACTTTTCTGCTCTGAGACATAGATCGATTGATGTATTATTATATTCCGGACTTGTATAATTTCACTTAGATGCTCTTGTATGGCTTAGACCAGACCATGGGGGTAATTTCCTTATTTTCGTACTATTTCTATTGGATATTATTGTAAGACTTACGTGATTATTCTCTTCCGCTTGATTGATTTAATTATTTATGTCTTACTTATCGTTGGTTTGAGGGTTCGCTTACCGAGGTGGGAAAGGTAAGTGCCCGCACGACTTAGTCGAAATGAGTCGTAACAACAAGTAACAAAAACGCACAATTGTCCTGCCCCAAAATAGATACTAGACGATCACGAAGCTCACCTTTGACAAGCTCAACATGATCCTTGTGAGATTCCACCGAAGATAGCCTTTTGACTCACCCAATTTGACCTTAAAATGAGAGAGATATGATGTTTTGAAGTTTTGAAGAGAATCTGAACTTTAAGGACTAACTTGGGACATAACCAGTATTTTCGGAATTGTTGCACCAGAAAATTCAGCCATTGCAAAATCTTAGTTTTAGCACCCGAAACTCATCCGGAACATCACGAACACAAACCATCTATGCATTTCAATCATAAAACATCTTTTGCGAACCTGCTCGTGCACTCGAAATTTCTCAGAAGAGGGCATCTTGACCCGGCGTTGACCAAAGTCAACTTTAATTCTTTAAAATACAAGATTTTTAACCAACGATCCAAATCACACTCGAATGCCTCGGGACCCGAACCAACAGTCCAACCAAGTCAAAAAAATGCATTCCAGACCTAATGAAATCAATGAAACTTCAAAAATGACGCATTTACCTCTAATTTTGACTTTGGTCAAACTTCCTCATTTCCTTAACTTAAGAACTTCCAATTTTGCTAAAACTAATCCGAAACTCACCCGATTTCCTCGGAACCCAAATCACTCATCCCCGCAAGTCATAAATACCATGATAAAACTGCAGAAAGGGTATTTTGGGGAAAACAAACCTGAAAGCTCAAAACGACCAAGCGGGTCGTTACATTATCTACCAATTAAACACACGTTCGTCCTCGAACGGTAAAGAAAGATACCAAAGCTATCAAGTTGCCGAAGAATCTCTGTTATAATCCTCATGAAAGCCTCCACATGCAAGAATCATGCCAATAGCATAGCTTGTTCACTTTATCAGTCAACACTTCCTTTAAATTAGCTCAAAGACCCAAATTTCTATTTTTCTATACTCGAAATTTCTTTTACAACTGATCCTCATATATTTGAACTGATTCCGCTCGAATTTCTTAATTTTGATTATAACCACACTGCTGAACAAAATTGATTGATTCCACAAATTTCATCATAGGCACCACAATCCCTTAGTTGCAGCCGCAATCTGTTGCCAAACTTGTACTGGTAAAATACTTTGATTCCACTTATCTTTCTTCCTCACCTTCCAAAGTCATATTTAGTACAAGAAATATGTATAAAATATGGTGTAACACATCGCAAGTCTAATCCATGACTCTCTTTGACCAGAAAAGAATCTATGTCTGGCCTGAGTCAATTCTAAGCATTTACATAAAAAAAAACCTGACCTTATCCAAACCTGATTGCGCTAATTCCAAATCTGTTAGTTTTGTTTCATCGAGCTGAAGCTACTGAGTCAAAACTCATGTCTAGTTCCTCTTAAATCTTCAAAAAACATACCATGCGCATCACCTAAATGATTACCTCGCCGTGCCAAATCTGTAGAAAATAAACTGATCACCCTAAAGATTTCCCATAACCATTTATACCTCCTTAATACATCACCAAGTACCCGTGTAAACCATTAGAACTGTCCGAATAGCTGCCATTGGAAAAATATTATCAAACCCACTTGCAAACTTTAATAAGACCTAGTAACACCGCCATGCCCCTATTCTGAACTATAAATCTATCAATCTTCGAAAATGGGTAACTAGAATAACCTTAAATATTTCTGATAATCAACCCATAAGCCACCCCGCATTGCATGAGCAATTATGACTCGGTGGAAAGTGCACAACTCTCCGAATGGCTCCAATAGTCACCCAAACTGACTCCAAACCCTTACAAAACCAATTATAAAGCTTTCATAGGTCTGTGGTGATCAATTCCAATCCTCTGCTAGTGTTTTCATTCCCAACTTCGAAAGCTAAATTCTACCTAAGTCATCAACTTAGTACCGAGAAACTCTACCTTATGACATAAATCTCTATGTTTCTCAATTCACACCAGCTATGCAAATCTGATAGAACTCTATAGGATCTAAATGCATCGAATCCTCATTCTTGTGCTTTCACTTAACTCGTTCACGACTGCAAGCACTTCAACGCAAGGCCTATGGCCTCATACTCCACATTTCACAACTATAAAATCTCTGAGTAAGATATCTTGTTACACCTTTAGCAAACCCAAAAGTATCAAAACTTACAAATCACATGTCTTTCCATACACAGGTTCTCCAAGTCATTTCTATCTAAAATACTCAACCATTCTATCTAGCCAGCAACTATCGACATAGACTACTATCACGAACACAGTCTCACTTCCAAAATATTACTTTAACTTTCAAACTAAAGAGATTTCCACATATCCTCTGATTAATCAACTCTAGCCCATTCATAAAAAAATGCTATGATATTACCCACCTTAGTACAACACAATTCGCCTTCTCATCAGTCATTTAAAACTTGCACCTCATAGTCGCCAATCGCAAAACCCCATAGCACTTCGCCATAACACTTATTCAAATTCCGCAGACTTCATTCTTCAAGCATGCTCAACCATTACACCCCATCTGAATGATGCAAGATAATGTCACCACAAAATCTCATTGCTTCGAATTCAAATCCTTTCCTTTTTTAAGGATGTGTCTTACTCCTTCAAATTCAAGATCAAACATGTCTTTATCTTAATTCCTCAATTTCCATAGTCCATTCACAATCACATTCACCGCTATCGATTGAAAATCACTCAAACTCAGTCGAGTGTGTTCTGAAAATCATAATCTTGCAAAATAGTTGAGCCAATCCTGGAGATAGTAGTAAGCCACAAACTCGAACAACCAAAAGTTTTCCTTGTCTCACTCGAATCTCAAATCTGAATACTTATCTAAATCAAGCGCATCATATGAACAATCCTTCACGAAGCCATTCCACCAGAAATTACCAACTAAGCCTTGTAATTCCAATAAAAAACAATCATTGCTAATGTAATATCCCAAACCACCACTGCACTGGATCTATAAAGTAATCCTCTTTTACCGTCCACACAATCCTAGTAACTTTATCATACGATTCCATAACAGTATTCTTGCCAAAGATTCCTTAATTGAAGAATCCTTCTTCTAACTTGGCTTACAAGTCCACCAACTCAATATCAATACACAAAAGCATCTTAGTGAATTCACTTCTCTTGGTTTCTACCGGCATTATTGATCCTTAATTTGATTTCCTAAAGGTACTTCACAACTTGAATTAGTTAAGATCCACCATAGGTCTACCACTTTAAATGTCCTTATTGATTGATCTCGCTCGAGGATCCTTAACCGATGCTTCCCCACGACTAACCACTTATTGCCTTATTTCACCAAACTAGAATGCCTCCAACAAATCCTGTGATTATCCTTCTCATTACATCAATCCCACAGAGTTACATCACTAGTAATTGTAGAAATTTACCGATCCCTAGGCAACAGGTACAATGCCTACATTACTTCTCCCACACTAGGTGTAAATTCCTTCTCCCACACTAGGTGTAACAGCTGATAACTCCTTATGCAGTAAATCTTCATATTAGTCCATTGCTAGAGTCGTTTTCATTAGTTTATCACTGTACTCTTGGTAGTCTATGGTGTAGTCAAACTTACCGACCAATTCATACTCCTTTAACACTCACTTCATAAATAGAGCAGACTCATTCCATGACAACCTCATGAGTTCATCCCACTTATAGCACCATAACCCTTGGAAGAAGCCATCCTAGTATCACCCATTATCATTGCACATCAAAAAATTACAGCGTATATCACAAAATCAACAAGCTCTCGGCCCGAAAATGATCCCTCTTATCGCCAACCTCGAAATATCAAGCGGGCCCAAACCCGTCCTTTAATGAAAATATCACAACTAACTATTCTCATAATGGTTGAATCTCCATGTGTAACTTTCCCCACTTGTCCTAAGGCAAATAACCATTTTCATAGAGAATCCACAAACCACTTGTCTTTACTCCACCACCACAATGCCATCCTGTTGAAACTCTACTTAACCTTCATACTCCCATGCATCATCAAACTTAGCACACCTGGTGCTCCCTTCACATGGATACTTTACCATTTTAATCATCGTGTCACCAAACTTGAACTATTTAAATTTTCTTTATTACACCTCAACCCCATATGTAGAAAGAACTACTTTTCATACAAACCTTATACCATGTCCCATCACTTCCAACTTCATCACTAAGGATCAAGTTTCATGCCTTTGTCTTTTCTACACTTCTCTTCACAGTCTTAACAAACCGTTATCCTCTCATATGATCGATTGATCCTTCCAAATTTAAACTCGTCTTCAAGATACCAACATATGTACCTTTCTATTACTGAATCGTTGACCTGTCATTGATGCACCTGCGTCGTAAGACTGTGGTAATAAATCTGAATGATGTTAAAGCATTCCTTACCAATAATTCCTCCAGTAAATCATCCTTGATATGTCAAATCTCCTCGAGTGCAGTCTTCAAAGCCACAATGCTTATTACTTAGTTATTTCACTAACCATCCCAATTTAAATCGCCAACTCTCTTCCCATGACCTTCTATACCATAAATGCACTTCTTTAACTTTCGAACAACTAACCACAGAAGACATGACGATCATACGGTCCCTCATACCGTCACTCTTATTTCCTAGATATATCACTGAACTAAAAGCCTGAATCATAACCCCTTTCAATTGAGTCTTTAAGTCATAACTTCAATCTGAACTTGATCTTGCGTCCTTATCACGGTGACATCTCGTACCATAGCGTGAGATGTCACATCCAGCCACTCGTATAAGAGTATGAGAACGTATCCTCACCATTAGTGAGATATTGAAATAAAGAAGTTTAGATCTTGAACCGAATCGAATACACACGATAGCAATGGAAGAATGAAAGTTTCTAAATATTCTATAGCCACTCGAAGATAAGTACGGAGCTCACCGTACCGATCCGAAAGACTCTACTAGATAGTGTTCTTGTACTCATGAGACTGCTGAACCTAGTGCTCTGATACCAAATTCTCACAACCCAAAATCTAAAGTCATGATGGCACCTATTACCAACCCGATAGGTAAGCAAAAAAATTTAACAGTCGATTCGTTTTATTTTAAGTTAAATAAATGGAAAGTAAAATGAAAACACGAATTATCCATAATCAAATTTATATATTTAGTCAAAATACGGAAACAACCCAAAATACCACCCGAGAGTAGTGTCATGTGTACAAGAGCTACTAAGAATGCTAACACAAGTATGAATTGACCAAATACACTGTTATTTTAAAAGAGACAAAAATAAATAATGGTAGCAAGAGAGTGGCGTTGCAGATCATCCAAGGAAGCTCAACTCTAAATTCTCGAATCAACAAACTCGGATTCAAATAATTCCACGAGACCCATTTGTATTCATAACAGAATCTGCACCACAAAGAGTGCAGCAAGTGTAGTATGGGTATGAAACCACATGTACCCAGTATATCTCATAAACCGGTAACGTAAGAAGTAGTGACGAAGTAATTAAGAAAAGGCCAATTATATCATTACCATCTCAGGTTATCCGAGAAATCTTTATTCATCCGTATTAGGACTATTCATTTTTTATTTAGGCCAATTCGACAGCTAATCAGAATAATAAAGAATTAGGTAAGGCAAATAACTCAATTAGTGAATTAGAAGCAACAACACAGATATTCAATCAAGGGAAAAATGATGCTACTATGCAATGCCAACACTATGACATATCTCATCAAATGCTCCAAACCTGTATATACACGACACTCCTCGATAATCTTTGGGAATTGGTGACCCATGGGGGACTCGTGAGGTCTATATACATGTTGTAGGCATGCAACCTGAGCCAACCATATATAATCCGTTGCAGGCGTGAAACTCGAGCCAACCATATATACGTGCAACCCAAGCCTACCATATGCAAGTGTATGATGTAACACATAAAATATTCATCATCTCAAATTTGGACTTAATATGCCAAATGTTCAACAACAACAACAAACCAAATTTAATAGCCGACAATTCATTAAGTAGTTATTTCAAGTGTACAAGGTTTCTTGAGATGCCAAATATAACAACAATCAAGTCTACATATAGTAGGTAATAGCTAATGCCCACATGCTTTGGCATTTTGACCACAAACATAATGACTTGAATATGATATAAACTCCTAGATCATGGCACCGGTACTTGTACCAATGCTTGTCACATCACGGATACGAGACCCCTTGTAACACCTTTACCCTATTATTATTTTCATTTTTAATCTTTACTTAATAAAAACGTTCCTCAAACGAAGCCTAGAAAGTCTTGATATACCTCGAATGCCAAGCAAACGCGCCACGAACCCTCAAAATTTCATCTTTCCTTTCCGTAAAGCTTCGGAAATCCCCCAATATATCAAGTACGCGCTATTCGTAAGGAAATGAATCCATAGACACCCATATTGCTATATTTTTTTTGAAACCCAAAAACGGACCAAAAAAGGTAACCTCGAGCCTACAAAGGTAAAATTGGAATTTTATTACAACGTTGATTATCTATATCATATAGAGTCTAAATTCATAAAATGACTCAAAACCTACATCTATTCGATTTCCAATTTGAAGAAATTCATAATTTAAACTTTGGGCTTTAAAATCCCAAAAGGTGACCCCCGAACTCCGGCGACCAAGGTCTCGCGACCAAATTAAAATTTTCCTTTCAAAATAGTTTTCCTTCAACTCAAGGAACTTAAATCCAGAAAATCCAGTCAAAAAGACTCCAGCTTGACCTTTAATTTCTTATATTCCCGAAAATCCAACTTAGGGTAACCCCCCCCCCCCCCACCCCCAAATTTCCCATCGCTCAACCATGAATCAACTCTAAATAATGTAAGAAATCTATGGAGTAACATTAAATAAGGTTTAGATTCTTACCCTCAAGCAAATGCGAGAAGAATGCCTTGAATTAGCCTCAATCCGAGCACCCAAACTTGCGAAAAAAGTCCCGAACAAGTACCAAAAATGCACAACTATCCGGCCTCAAAACAGATGCTAGATGATCACAAAACTCACCTTTGAAAATCCCAACATGATCCTTGCGAGATTCCACCCAAGATAGCCTTTTGATTCACCTAATTTGACCTTAAAATGAGAGAGATATGATGTTTCGAACTTTTGAAGAGAATCTGAAATTTAAGGGCTAACTTGGGACATAATCGGTATTTTCGAAATTGTTGCATCAGAAAATTTAACAATTGCAAAATCTTAGTTTCAACACCCGAAGCTCATCCGGAACATCACAGACACAAAACATATATGCATTTCAATCAAAAAACACACTACGAACCTGCTCGTGCACTAGGAATTCTCAAAAGAGGTCATATTGACCCAGTGTTGACCAAGTTCAACTTCAATTCTTCAAAATACTATATTTTCAACCAACAATCCAAATGACACTCGAATGCCTCGGGACCAGAACCAACAGTCCAAGCAAGTCAAAAATCACATCAATGAAATTGACGAAACTTCAAAAATGACGCATTTACACCCGGTGTTGACTTTGGTCAAACTCTCCCATTTTCTTAACTTAAGAACTTTCAATTTTGTTAAAACTAATCCGAAACTAACTGTATTTCCTCGAGACCCACATCACCCATCCCCACAAGTCATAAATACCAAATAAAACTACGAAAAGGATGTTTTGGGGAAAATAAGCCAAAAAGCTCAAAACGACCACGCAGGTCGTTACACTTGGTATATGTCTTGGATGTTGTTGCATGAAAACAATATTCCGCTATTAAGGTTTGATGAATCCTAAAGTGTTGATTTAACTCTATATAGGTGATGTCCATTTTCTTTATAATTGAATATTTACATTTTTAAGGAGGTTTTTATGAGATCATACTATGTTGAGATGTTGTATTTTGAACCATGTTCGCATGGGTCTATTTCCGCACTACATTACAATGTCATTGTTTTAAATTAGTTTCTTCTAAATTTTGTGGTACATTTGAACTGCATACTGCTTTATTATTTTGTCTACTCGTGAATATGTTGTCAATATATTTTATCTTTGAATTTAGTTATTAGACTATTTTTTTTACAAAAATAGTTTTGGGACAAATATTTAAATTAGTAAGTAGTGATTAAATTTTGTCAAGTAGCATCCTCCTTAAGGGGTTGCTACAATTGGTATTTCACCATCTTGTGATCATGACCAATACACGGTCATAAATAGTTTATTGTCAATTAATTAATTAACCTAAGTTCACATTAACAATTAATTAGACTTTGTCATCATGTTTAGTTAATCACTTATTTAGCTAGCCATACATATATGAACTATTCCTTTTTCTTTTCTTTTTCTATTGTGTCCCATTTTTCATCAATAGAAGAAATGATGATGCCCGTGCTAGTATTGCTGCTACTCCCAGAGTTAAACATGGCATCCGTCTGTAACGACCCGTTCGGTCGTTATTGCGTTTTTGACCATTTTGCCACTGTTGACCCATCTCCGAGCCCTATTGTACTATTTTAACCCATGGGGATAGGTGGAATGGTTCCCTAGGCATTTGGGTGAGTCTTGACGTGACTTTTGGAAAAATTGGCTTTTAAGTGAAAATCGTTTGACTCATAGTTGACTTTTGAGTAAGCGGACCTTTCTCAAAATTTCGTCAAATCCGAGAGGTTCAAATGATCATTTGTGACTGATTGGTGGGTTTTGTTTGGTTCCCAATGCACTCGGGTGTGTTTTGGGACTAGTGTTGGAAAGTTAGTTTTGGGGTTTTGAGGGTTGACTTGGTCAACGAGAGCCCCATTGGGAAATCCGAGGCCACAGGCAAGTTCTTAGCCCATCTTTATGTATATCTACATATCTAGTTTGTGTGTATAGGTCCTTGGGTGATAATCGAATGTCGGAATGAGTTTGCGGTACTTGGATTAATTCTGGTTTCTGGTGTACCGCAATAGCAGCACTAGTACCGTAATAGCGGCACTACTATAGCGGTGGCCACGCCACAAAAGTGGCTAAGTGCATTTCTGGGTAACCGCTATAGCGATGGGGTGAGTGTTGAAGTGGGACCATTATAGCGGTCCCATGATCGCAGAAGCGATTGACAGACAGTTTCTTCATGTAATGGCTTAATAAAAATCCAGCCCTTATGTCATTATTTAATTCTCATAACCTTAAGCTTTGGAGGCCAATTTAAGGGTTTTAGGGAAGATTCTTCATCAAGGTAATTCTCTTGGTCTTAGATTCCTCAAGTTATTATTCCTAACCATGATTTAATGCTAGAAATATATATAATCAAAGAGAGATTAAATGGGTTTTCATGATAATTTCTTAAAAAGGGGTTTAGACTTCCTAAGTTGATTGAGTTGATGAAATTGGCTAACATAATCATAGAATCTGATGTATTCAATGTTGTTAAGCATGTAGCATCCATTATTAAAGGTTAATTCTTGAATTGAAAAGCTAGGGTTTATACCCAAATTTGTGGCTCTTGCCTAGAATCCAAATTTACGTGATTTGTTAGTTCTTCTAGCTTATAATTGATGGGAATTAATCACCTAGAACATTAATTTCATGTTGGGACCTATAGATTCCTTATTCTATCTTTCTTGTTCATAAACCACATTCCATTGGTTGGGATTTGGGTCTTGAATAGAAGTAAGGTTTGAATGATGTTTCTTCTTGATTCCAATTTCATGATTCGAATATGTTTAGACTTCCATTGTATCGAGGGTCAAAGAAAGGAAAAGACTAAGGTTTGATTATTGGAGACTTTCTT
The DNA here is from genome assembly GCF_029784015.1 of Lycium ferocissimum. Classification (NCBI taxonomy): domain Eukaryota; kingdom Viridiplantae; phylum Streptophyta; class Magnoliopsida; order Solanales; family Solanaceae; genus Lycium; species Lycium ferocissimum. Next base: position 25,366,797 of record NC_081342.1, read on the forward strand.
TGTCCGCTCTTCATGTAGGTTATGGTTTACCTTATGGTGAGACTTCGATTAGTGAAGCATATGTTTAGATAATATTGTTGGAGAATGCATGTAAACCTTCGGGTATGAAGTTCAGTTGGATATTGTCTTAGGTTGGGCCTTGTTGTATGATTTGGGGGCTAGCCACCCCGTTGTGTTGATTTACTTATCTTGTTCTATTTACTTATTGGCTCGTTTCCACGTTGAGACATTGGGTAATTATGACTAGTGATATATCATGACTATGATATTATGATACTTTACATAATCGGTATTGAGATGAGATTGTGATTTCACTGTGGTTTATTGTGTAGCCTTATTATTGATATTACTTATGTGCCATGTGTGGTACTATTTTGGATTGATTAGTTGTTTGATATTACATGGCATCGTATTTATACTCATTTCCATGATTCATTGATATTGCATGGCTATGGTACTGATGATGATAAGTGAGAGAGTGTAGCCTCCGAGATTTCTGTCGGAGAGCGTAAAAGAAAGATGAGAGTCCCTGATCCGAGGTCATTTACCGGAGCGGACTGGGTGTACATTGCCTGAGGTTTCTTGTCGGGAACAAATGAGTGTACGATGCTCGAGTTTTCTTGCCGAGATCGAGAAAGTGCTCGTGATCTGAGGTCACTTTTCGGAGCGAGTGGTACATGAACTTCACGGGTCCCTCATGGGTTGTGCTGCCGAGATGTGATATTCCATCATCATAGTACAAGTGTACGGTGCATATGCATTGTATTCATTATACATACAGTATTGCATTGCATTGTACCTTTTGGTTTCCTGTGATATGTTGTGATACGGTTATGATATACTGGTTCGAAATGATTATGCTGAGGCTTGGCATAGTTGGGGTTAGATGCTATAACATAGGTGATGACTGTTGTGATATGATTGTGATGTACTGGTTCGGATTGATTATACTGAGACTTGGCACAGTTGGGTTTAGATTCTATAACATAGGTGGTGACTTGTACCGTGGATATGGACTCGTGTTGACTTGTACTTTGTTGGTTTATGTGTTTATCTTGCTTTGTTGTCTTTATATATGTTAGCTAGTCTTAGTCGGCCTATGATACCTACCAGTACTTGTTGTTTGTACTGACCTGCACTTGCTGCATTCTTTTATGAATGCAGAGTACCAGGTGGGATCCATTTCTACTCTTCGTGGCTAATATTTGAGGATTGCTTATTCGAGCCTCTTCAGGGTGAGCATGAGGATGTTCACTGCCCAAAGACTTCCTTTTATTATGTCTTTATTTCCATTCTGAGACATGATTTTTGAGACTATTTATGTATTATTGTTATTCAGACTTGTAGTATTTAGTTAGATGCTCTTGTATGACCAGACCAGATACTGCGGTAGATTTCATTTACTTCCGCACTTATTTATATTATGTTGTGAGGTTTACGTTACTTTACTTTCTTTTGCTATTTTATATTAATTGTGAATGTTGGGTTAAGGGTTCGCCTATCAAAGTGAAAAAGGTAAGTGCCCGCACGACTTAGTGAAATTGGATCGTGATAAATTGGTATCAGAGCTCTAGGTTACTCGGTCAGTAATACAAGAGCGTGTCTAGTAGAGTCTCTTCATTCGGTATGATGAGCTCCATACTTATCTGCAAAAGGCTATAGGACATTTAGGAAACTTTCAATTCTTTCATTCTCTCATGCGACTTCATTCAAATTCGTATCTAGTCAATTCCAATTGGTATCTGGACTTTCTTATCTTAATCACCCACGGAGGATGGAAAATCATCCTTAAATTCTTATGCGAATGGTTGATTTATGACGCGTTGTAGTATGATACGAGATGTGTTATTCTGATTCGGACACGTGATCAACTTCAGTTCTAGCTATGGCTTAACGATTCGATTGTGTGGAGTCGAGATTAGACTTGGTTGTTGTGTGGAGTCACGATTAGACTTTCTTATCGTGGGGGGAATTCTTGAGAAATGGGGAAGACTTTTGTGGAAAGCGTGTAGGCATAAAGAGAAAGACGTTTCTTAGGATATCTCGGATATGAGTACTTTTGTGATATTCGAAAGAAAAAATTGGTATCTGACATGGTTGTCAGGATAAGGTTACGGCGGTGCTAAAAGTCATTCTTTATATAATTCGTTGATGTTAAAGGACTACTGCTTTTAGAGAGAATGCTATGGGCACATCGTTTGATCGGTAAATTTGATTGGGTTGTAGACTTTCGAGGATCTAGTAATTGACTAATATAAATGACTTCAATTATGGGTGAATGCGATGAGTTAATGACTCGAGGAGTTACTAGTTGTTTCACTTTGATTTGAAGAGAAATATTGATATTGTTTTGTGGTTTATTTGGCTTAGATGGATGATTAGTTTAGAGGATCAAGTGGAATTGAGTGTTTCTTAGTTGATAGTGATAAAAGTGATTTGAAATGAAACACGGGAACTGAAGGATTACAATGAGGCATCTTGCTATCTAGTTCAGGGGATCAAGGTTCGTAAAACTTGAGATGAGGTAGTATAGGTACTTATGTCATGTTGGATTGCGTTGGCATTATATCATAACCTTCAGTAAAAGGTGTGACCGATAAGGTTGATTGGTGTCTTCGAGGTTAAAGGTAGAAAGAAAATCATTGAAATAAGAACTAGTGATGTGAGTGCTTGGTTGTGATTGTTCAGTGTAGAGTGGGCTTGGGAGTTTAAGGATGAGTTGGAATTTTCAAATCTGTCGTGAGCTAATGGGGCCAGTGATTGACTAATGGAAAGATTACCAGTGTTGAGCCAGTTTAAAAGTTTAGTACTCGTTAACAAGGATGCTTGAAATGGTAGATCAACAATAGGTTAACTGAGTTAAGCTCGGGATAACATTTTGGAGATTGAGTAAGACAATTTGGGCAAGGACGATTTAGTTGGATACATGAGGATATTAGTAAGACTGGCGATGTGATATGCCGGACTTGGGATTATGTGATACGCTGGATTTAGAGAGTTTTCAGTTTAGAGTTGAGTGAGTTAAGGGAAAACTATAATGAATAGAGTGTATGGCCTACTATTATCTCCAGGTGTGATTCAGCTAGTGTGCGAGACTTATGGTTATGTGATAGACTACTGAGTGGGTTCGAGTAATGGTCAGACGATGTCGGTGTATGTGAACTGATAGAAATTGAGGAATTGAAGAGTCAAGAAAAGGTATAGTTGATTGTGAATCGATAAGAAAAAGGTACATCTTGAGATTACTTGAGTCTATTTAGATTGTGGCATCGTTGTCTCACATATTCACATGAGATGTGATCGTTGCTTGAACTTAAGGAAGGAAGTCTACAAAAATGGACAAAGTGATATGAGGAAGATTCCGTGAGGCTCGTGATCGGCAACTAGTGATAAGCATATTTTAGTGAACCGACATGTTGAGATTTATAAGAAGTGGCTTGGTGGTACGCCGTTGCATAAGTTTCGCAACATTCCATAGTGGATGAGTTAGCATGCTTTAAGTGAAAGATTTTTGGAATCGCTATCATCTGAGGACTAGAGTTATATTTTCGAGGAGAGACCTTACTTGTGGTAATATATTATGTTGCAAGTAATATTGATTGGACAGTTTGAGTAAGTACTTTTGGTTATTAAAGACTTGGATTAGTTGCGTGAGATTTAAAGCGGCAGTGTAAGATTGGATACTTTTAAAAAATTTATGGGCATATCGAGGTGATACAATGAGAGGCTCGATGGTGAGGCTTCAAGTTTTGCGTCGAAAAGTTTGGGGTTGTATCGGATTTGCGTATCGGGTAAAGGTTGAGAAATATGAAGATTGGAATCGTAAGGAATAGCTTTTCGGTACTAAGTTGATAACTTGGATAGGACTCAACTTGAGGAGTCAAGGGTGATAGACATGATTTGTTATGCGTGAGGAAAATATTAAAATTGGCCACCACAATGTGTGATAGGACTGTGATTGATTTTGAAAATTTGGAGTCAGTTCAATTGACTATTAGTGATATTCGAGAGTTGTGCATTCATTCAGGGTCAGCATTGTTCTAGTTAATCTTAATGGTCTATGGTTATATTTCCAGGAAGATATTTAAAGATTCGATGTGTTTCAGCTCAGAGTTGAGGTATGACAGATTTACTGAGCTTTGTCAGGGTTTTCTAATGGATTTGATGATATTTTCTGAGAACAGTTACTTGGATAGAATAATGGTTTACAATGAGCTTAGTGCAGATTTGAGGAGGAACTGTTGTGCGAGAGGTCTTTATAGTGACCAGTTGGGTTCCGACGGACTTTGCTCGGCGAGATATTCAGTGGTATGGTTCCTGTATTGTGATTTGAAGGTTTAAGAAGACTTGGAACTAGCCAAGTTGGCTGTCAATAAGATCAGTTTTGATGGAATTGCGTAGAGAACTCAGATGAATCAAGGATTCTTTCTGGCGAGAGTAAGTCATGGTTTCAGGTTTGTGGTGTGTGTGTTCATGTGTTTCTAAGGAACCGCGGTGCGAAAAATGTCTTTAGCAAGTGCGAAGAAAAGGTTAACGCAATCAGAATATCTTCCCGGTACAAAATGGGCCGGGTTTGTGGCCATGTTTCAAAGGATTGTGTGATTTTGGAAAGTGTTTGTGGGACCTATTGATCGCATTCAGAGTTGCGATTTTATCAGATCTTTGAATTCGAGAAAAGCAATTCATTTATTCGAGCATCTGTTGCGAGGGAAATTCGAACGTGGAGATATGAGAATTGGAGCTTGAGCTAAGTTTAAAGAGTTGTGACTGGTGAAGTGAGCGATCAGGTTTTTCTAAATGGTACACCCAATAAGGGTGACATAAGATGTGGGAAAGAGGGCAAGTGAGCCCGAGGTGTACTGGCCTGTTTGAGACTATGTGTTGTATTGATCCTGTGCTTTATGATTTAGTTTTCACCGGGCCTGTTACGTGTTCAGCTGGTTTTCTATGTTTCTAGGTTGAAGAAGTACCATCCTAATGGTTCCTGTATTATTCTTTGAGATTCAGTTATGCGCGATGAGAATCCTTCCGATTAGGAGGAGCCCAAGATGTGTTCGAGATATCCCCAGTTGTTGCGGGCTCTTGTATCTTTCCCCGTTCCCTTTCTTATCGCTCGAGGACGAGCGAAGGTCTAATTGGTATCAGATATAATGACCCGTTCGGTCGTTATTGAGTTTTTGACCATTTTGCCACAGTTGACCCATCTGCAAGCCCTATTAGTATTATTTTGACCCGCGGGGACAGGTGGCACGATTCTCTAGGAATTTGGGTGAGTCTTGACGTGACTTCCGAAAAAATTAGCTTTTAAGTGAAAACCATTTGACTCGTAGTTGACTGTTGGGAAAGCGGACATTTTTCAAAATTCCATCAATTTTGAGAGGTCCGAATGATCAGTTCTGACTGATTGGTGGGTTTGGATCGATTCCAAATGCACTCGGGTGTGTTTTGGGACTAGTGTTGGAAAGTTCATTTTGGGGGTTGACTTGGTCAACGAGAGCCCCTTTGGGGAATCTGAGGCCACGGGCGAGTTCGTAGCGCGTCTTATATATATATATATATATATATATATATATATATATATATATATATATATATATATATCCGGTTTGTGTGTACAGGGCCTCGAGTGATAATTGGATGTCGTAATGAGTTTGTGGTACTTATATTAATTCTGGTTTCGGTGTCGCAATAGCGGCACCCGCGCAATAACGGTGGCCACGCTTTAGCGGCTAAGTGCGTTTACGGGGTAGTGGCGGTGGTGGGGTGACCGCTGAAGCGGGACCGTTATAGCAGTCCCGTGATCGCAGAAGCGGTTGACGGGCATTCTCTTGATTTAATGGCTTAATAAAACCCCAACCCTTATGTCATTATTCCATTCTCACTTAAGCTTTGGAGGGGAATTTAAGGGTTTTGGGGAAGATTCTTAATCAAGGTAATTCTCTTGGTCTTAGATTCCTCACGTTATTATTCCTAATCATGATTTAATGCTAGAAATCTGTAGAATCAAAGAGGGACTAAATGGGTTTTCATGAAAGTTTCTTAAAAAAGGGTTTAGACTTCCTAAGTTGATTATGTTGATGAATTGGCAAAGATAATCATCAAATCTGATGTATTCAATGTTGTTAAGCATGTAGCATCCATCATTAGAGGTTAGTTCTTGAATTGAAATGCTGGGGTTTATACCCAAATTTGGAGGATTTGCCTATAATCCGAATTTAAGTGATTTGTTAGTTATTCTAGCTTATAATTGATGCAAATTGATCACCTAGTGAAGATTAATTCAGGTTGAGACCTATAGATTCCTTATTATATCTTTCTAGTTCATAAACCCAATTCCATAGCTTGGGATTTGGATCTTGAATAGAAGTAAGGTTTGAATGATATTTCTTCTTGATTCTAATTTTATGACTCGAATATGTTTAGACTTCCATTATCTCGAGGCTCAAAGGAAGGGAAAGACTAAGGTTTGATTATTGGAGACTTTGCTGTCCGCTCACCAGGTAGGTTCTGGTTTATCTTATGGTGAGATTTCGCTTAGCGAATCGTATGTTTAGATGATATTATCGGAGAATGCATGTAAACCTTCGGGTATGAAGTTGGGTTGGATATTGTCTTAGGTTGGGCCTTGTTGTATGATTTGGGGGCTAGCCACCCTCTCGGTGTTGATTTACTTATCTTGTTCTATTTACTTATTGGCTTGTTGCCACATTGAGACATTGGGTAATTGTGACTAGTGATAAATCATGACTATAATATTACGGTACTTTATTTGATAAGTATTGAGATGAGATTGTGATTTCATTTTGGCTTATTGTGTAGCCTTATTATTGATATTACTTGTGTGCCCTGTTTGGTACTATTTTGCATTGAATTAGTTGTTTGATATTACATGGCATCGTATTCATACTCATTTCCATGATTCATTGATATTGCATGGTTATGGTACTGATGATGATAAGTGAGAGAGTGTAGCCTCCAAGGTTTCTGCCAGAGAGAGTAAAATATAGATGAGAGTCAGTGATCCGACGTCATTTACCGAAGCGGACTGAGTGTACATTGCCCGAGGTTTCCCGTCGGGAATGAACGAGTGTACGATGCCCAAGGTTTCTTCCTGGGATCAAGAGAGTGCTCATGATCTGAGGTCACTTTCTGTAGCGAGTGGTACATGGACTTCGCGGGTCCCTTATGGGTTATGCTGCCGAGATGTGATGTTCCATCGTCGAAGTACATGTGTACGGTGCATATGCATTGCATTCATCATACATACATTATTACATTGCATTGCATTGTACCTTTTGGTTTCATGTGATATGTTGTTATACGGTTGTGATATATTGGTTCGGAATGATTATGTTGAGGCTTGGCACAGTTGGGCTTAGATGCTATAACATCGGTGATGATTGTTGTGATATAATTGTGATGTACTGGTTCAGATTGATTATACTGAGACTTGACACAATTGGGTTTAGATTCTATAACATAGGTGGTAGACTTGTACCGTGGATATGGACTCGTGTTAACCTGTACTTTGTCGATTTATGTATTTATCTGCTTTGTTGTCTTTATATACATTAGCTAGTCTTAGTCGGCCTGTGATACCTACCAGTGCTTGTTGTTTGTACTGACCTGCACTTGCTTCATTCTTTTATGAATGCAGAGTACCAGGTGGGATCCACTTCTACTACTCGTGGCTAATATTCGAGGATTGTTGATTCGATCCTCTTCAGGGTAAACATGAGGATGTTCGTTGCCCCAAGACTCTTCCTTTTATTATGTCTTTATTTCCATTCTGAGACATGATTTTTTAGACTATTTATGTTTTACTATTATTCAAACTTATAGTATTTAGTTAGATGCTCTTGTATGACCAGACCAAATTTTGGGATAGATTTCATTTACTTTCGCACTTATTTGTATTATGTTGTGAGACTTACGTTACTTTACTTTCTTTCGCTATTTTATATTAATTGTTAATGTTGGGTTAAGGGTTCGTCTACCGAGGTGAAAAAGGTAGGTGCCCGCACGACTTAGTGAAATTGCATCGTGACACCGTCATATCCTCTAACTGTTGGTAATGATTAACTTCCCTCCCACATCTACCATCGAAGGGCCCCGTGCCACCGCCACCGGTCACCACAATGCATATGCTAGCTAGTGAAGTATCAATAGTATGCCCAAAATCCTTGTACAAACACGTATTTATAGTATTAGTGGTAGGTCCAATTTAGTTTTTGCAAAAGGACGGTCACATTGAATATTGACAGGCAAAATAGATCAGGTAAAAACAAATATAGTATCTTTTTTTTTTGCTAAATCGAAAGATGCATTAATTGAAGATAAAACTTAAATAGTCTTTACAGAGATGGGGCAGATCGAAAAGATACTACCTCAAAATTGTCTTTGGTATATAAAGGCATAATAAAAAGTGGTGGAGAGTTCAAAATAATGCTTCAAATAGGTTTGGCCTCCCAATTCCTAGCTTGCATGCATGTTTGGCTAACCCATTTGCTACTGCATTGGCTTCACGGTGTACATGTTGTATTGCCGGTATCCCCATTGCGTCCAGGAGGAACCTACATTCATGCAGAAGTATTTTGTAAGCAGATAAATAGTTGTTTCTAATAATGGTTGCTAATACGTGGCAGTAAATTTCCACAATGAGTGGAAATAGATTCTTGGTATAGGCTAATTCCAATCCCTTCAAAAGGGCTTGAATTTCAACCTGCAGTGCTGAGTGGCATTTGATTTGTGTTGAGAATCCCTCTTTCCATCTTCCAAATGAGTCTCTGATGATTCCTCTTACTCCACCACTCTTGGTGATGTAGTCGTAGGCTCCATCAGTACTTAGCTTGTAAGTAGTCGAGGGTGGTTAGTTCCAGGCAACTTCAGTAGTTATGGGTATCGGGATGCTTGGAGGAGATGATCCATGAATGGGTCCTAGGTAGAAGACTTCGCTACCCAAGTTGCAGATTTTTTCTAGACTATGGTTGATTTGAAGTATGATTGAAAATATTATGGTTTATGTTTTTCCAAATGGTCCAAACTATGATGGGTGTGATAATTCTAAGGGGCAGAGACAAGTTAGGATGTAATGACAAGGTGTTGTGGGAGGAGCAATTTCTCTTGAGCCAAGATCCTATATCTTCAAAGTTGTTAGGAGTTGCAATACTAAGTTGGCTCCAAATGGTACCAAGAATGTGGCAATAAAAAAGAATATGCCTAATTGTTTCAGGTGCCTGGCAGTGGTGGCAGAGATTAGAGAGGGTTATGTTTCTTCGTGCTAGGAGGTCAGCAGTGGGTAATTTGTCAAGGATTAGCAGCTAAAGGAAGTATTTAATCTTGTTAATACATTCAGTCTTCCAGATCCATGTTTGGTCTAACTTGTAGATGGGGGTGTGAGGGGTGGAAAGAGCTTGGTGAATTTTATAAGCATTTTTAGTATGGAATTGTCCATCATTGGACATGTCCATAAGGGAGAATCCTCATTATCAGTGGTGAATGGTATATAAGTGTTCAGGATCTCAGTTACTATATTGGGTGGTAGGCTAAAATTTAGAGCATTGAGGTACCGTCTAATATTACCAAGGATACAGCTGAGCTTAAGGTTTTCCATTTCAGGTGTGAGTGGTCCATTGATAAGCTCCCTCAATGTTTTGTTAGAGAAGAGCCATCAATCATTCCAGAAATTAATGTGGTTTCCTGATCCAACTTCCCAAGCAAGCCCTCTATTTAGAATGGGTATAGTCTTAGTAGTGCTTTTCCAAATATATGAGTCACTACCTTTGTAATGGAGGAGGCATTGATGTATATTGTTCTTATACTTATGGTGTAGGATTTCAGTCCAAATAGCCTTAGTTGAGGTGAGGAATCTCCAGTTTAGGCTGCAAAGTAGGGACATATTCCTACTAGTAGTATTACTAAGTCCTAACCCTTTTTTTCCTTTTGGCTTGGTGATTAGGTCCCAGTTTACTAAATGATTTTTTCTTTTCTCTGAGGTGGAACCCCAATCAAAGTCTCTCTAGATTCTATCTATGTGTTTCCTAGTAGTGCTAGGAAGGAGATTCAGCTTGCATACAGTGTGCAGGGATAGCATTAAGGACAGATTTTGCTAGGGTGCATCTTCTTGCTATAGAGAGGAGTTTAGCTTTCCAACCTTTGAGCCTATTATTCATGTTATCCAAGATAAACTGGTAGTCTCTAGCCTTAGGAGTCATGTTGGTAATGGGGAATCCTAGATATTTTCCTATAGAGCTAGTTTGCTTTATGTTGAGCATTTGGATGATATGACTAATGTCTGCTTGGTTAACATTTTTAGAGAATAAAATCATAGACTTAGCAAAGTTGATCTTGTGACCAGAGTGTGTGGCTAGAGAGTTGAAGGTACTGATAATGGCATTAATGCTGCGGATGTTGGCTTCTGCAAAAAAGATGATATGATCTGCAAAGAAAAGGTGAGAGAGTAAGGGTCCTTGTCTTGAGATTCTAATGGGTTTCCAGTTTAGAAAATCAGTTTCATGGTCAATTCTCCTGGTAAGGACCTGCATACAAATGACAAACAAGTATGGGGATAGTGGATCTCCTTGCCTAATTCCCCTGCTAGGTTGGAAGAAATCAGTAGGGTTGCCATTGATTAGGATGGAAGTTGTAGTTGAAGAAATGCAGTTCATTATTAGAGTAATTAGGTCAGATGGGAAATGTAGCTCTATCAAGGAGGTTCTAATGAAAGACCATTCTAGTCTATCAAAAGCCTTTTCTAAGTCGATTTTGATCATCATCTTACCTTTGGTACTCGTAGAATTCTTTCTAAAGGAGTGGACAGTTTCTTGAACTACTATGGCATTGTCAACAACTCGTCTTTCAGGGATGAAACTACACTAGGTTGGGCTGATGATTTTGTTTAATAAGGGGCGAATTCTATTGACAAGAATTTTAGTAATGGTTTTATAGATAGTATTGTAAAGGCTAATAGGTCTAAAGTTAGTGATTGAAGTAGGATGCTTGATTTTGGGGGTTAAGGTGACATACGTATCATTAATGTTACTGGGGATTTTCTGGGTGTTAAAGGCTTCAAAGCAAGTAGTGGAAACAACCTTTTTTGTTTCCTCCCAGAACTTTTGGAAGAATACGGGGTGAAGGTCATCTGGTCCTGGTGATTTAAGAGGTTTAAACGAGAAAATGGCTTTCTTTATTTCTTACAATGTAAGGTTCCTGGACAAAGTCATCTGGTCATTGTGAGTAAGAGTGTTGGTAGTAGGTTGGAGGCAGTAGTACTTTCTAGGGTAGATTACTAGGTCTGTGGTGTAGGTATTTGAGAAATGATCCAGAATAGTATTCCTAATAATAGTTAAGTCATTAGACCATGTGCCATTAGAATCATTAAGACCCAATATTCAATTCTTTCTATTCCTTTGTATGGTAGAGAGATGGAAAAATTTAGTATTCGCATCACCATCATTTAACCAATGAATTCTAGATTTTAATTTCCAAAAATCTTCCTCACTTTTGAGAATTTCATTATACCTGAGGATGAGATCATTTTCAATATTCTTAAGGTAAGGCGTAATTGTATGAGGGTCCATATTTTGGATCCCACCAAGTCTAGCAAGAATAATGTTTTTTTTGTTAAAATATTTCCAAAGCTAGTCTTGTTCCAATTTATCACATTAAGGGTAAAGCGAGCAATCGAAAAGATTCTGGGCATCTTCGGGATTAGGTATTGTTCCCCCAATGATCGTAGTACCAAGTACTTCCTAGCGAGCTCTAATATGATCCGATTTATAAGTAAGCATCTCTTGTAAAATATGAGCAACCCTAAACCCTTCTAGAGCCCAAACCTCCATTTCTCCTATAGTAACCGCCTCAAAATAATTATTGTTATTGGTCCAATGGTGATTCACAATATGTTGGAATTGTGGATGTCTTAACCACATAGTTTCAAATCTAAAGGTGTTAGCAGGTTTCCTATTGGTCTGTCAATATTTATAATGATAGGACAGTGATCAGAGTGGATTCTCGGTAGATGGGTTACTTTCGTGTTGGTATTTTTCGAACCAAGCAGAATTAGCGAGAAATCTATCTAGGCATTCGTTCTTTTAATATTTATAGGGTTTCCCCCATGCTTTTATGAAGCATTAGTAACTTCGTTAAAGTCCCCACATAGCAGCTATTCTTTTTTATTAATAAATAGTCCCACCATTTTAAGGTTGTTCCATAATATTTCTTTATTAGCAAAAAGAGTACTGGCATATACTAGGGAAAGTACACATTTGTTGGCAGAGGAATTTACCTGAATGTTGACATGAATTTCTTGGTCCGTTATTGAAATTGGGTCAATAACTAGCTCATCTCCTTGCCATATCATCGCCACTCCTTCAGATTGTCCATCCGCTCCAATCTCAAACATATCATCAAATTTGATAAAATCCTGCAGTGCTGAGTGATAAGCCATTCTAGTTTGTGTGAGGCAAATTACATTTGGGTTATGCTATCCCACTAGTGCTTGGAAATTCCTCCTAAATTCTAGGCTGTTACGGCCTCTACAATTCCATAGCATTATCTTCATTTAGTGATATGTTTGAGTTCGAGAGGATCCTCCTGGGCTCAGAGACATAGCTAGATGAGCCAGTAATGGGTGGGTCGGCCCACTGCTCATCAGAATGTCCACCTCCGTAAGAGTATGGATTAGTAGAGCTGCATATTTGTGGATAATGGAGTATGGGTAAGTCCTCAGGTTCACTGCAATTCGAAGTGTTTCCGATGGCACCGTGATGAAGTATTTTCTCTCTGTGTTTTCGTTCAGTGTCAGCGACAGTGTATTGTCCAGGGTCACTGTCTGCATCACCTGGTCTAAGATGTTTGGTGACTGTTGTGCATTCCCCTGACATCCCAAAAGGAATAATTGTTTTGGATGTTCCTCTTCCGCTATTACTTCTTGCTCCATCTCTGGGACTACTTAGTCGTCCTGGTCTATATCGATATTGTTTGTTAACGAGAGTAATGGGTCTATCTCCTAAAGTATATCCTCCTGTGCTATCTCCTTTTGGTGTATTTCCTTTTGTACGGCTTCCATTGCTTCTGCTTCGTTTGGTGCTTCCATGTTCTGTGCTTGTTAGTGCTCCAGCCCTCCTTCTCCATTGTTGTCATTGTTCACTTGTAGGTTCCTTTGTTTGGTTTGTGGGTTCCTATCGGTTGAAAAGACTCAGTTGGTGTATATGTTCCAATGCTATTATTTCCAGTACTTGTAATGTTTGAATGGTCATCTGAGTGTACAGGTTCGAGTACAGTCGTTGTGTCACCATGTGAGTCAAAAGTTGTGTATTGTCTAACAACATTAGGGCATGTTGTTCTAGTAATTCTATGTTCCACTGGGGTCTTTGGTATTTTATTGACATTGGCTATTGGTGAGGGTATTAGATTTCGTGTTAGTTGCATAGACATGGGGGAACTGATACAGAGAGTAGTAATATTGGTGGCTCACCACTACTTCGATCGGAAGAAATGTTGCTTGAACATAGTAAGTTATTATTGGTGAGTGCACTGCTATGTCGTTGGGGTTGGGTAGGTGGTCGTTGTTGTACTCGGCTTAGTGGTGCCGAGTGTGTTGATTCTGGTGATGGTGATGATTGTGGTGGTTGTTGTGGTGGCGGTATCACCTGTGGTGGTGAGGTGGAAAATGTCTCGGCATTTTGATTTGGTGTTTGTGTGTTTGCTTTATGGATGATCTGTGAAGTGTGTGATTGAGAGGAGGTTGAGTGGTGTTTTGTGGGGTGGTGGAAGGGTTTTTAGGGGAAGTATAAGGGTCGATCTGTTCGGTTGATGTGATGGTGTTGCAGGTAGTTCCCATAGCCTTTTCCTGCATGGCATTGGGAATTGGTGATTCGTAGGTGTCATTATTAGAGGGATGTTTTGGATTTTTTGGGAGAGAAGAGGTTGAGTGGGAAGTAATAGGTATAATAACTGAATTTTTCTGATTATTCCCGGTATTTAATCTAAAAGGTAACTGTGAATTCATGTCAGGTGCTAATTCAGAGATGAGCTGATTTACTATTTGAGGGACATAAAATTAAGTGCATTTAATGCCGCTGCAGTGGTTAATGATGTCTCAGGTGTGGTGTTGGGATGGTGCACGGATGATGGTGTAAAGTATCAAAAGCAGATGATGTGGGCTTGCGTAGATCGGTTGAATTTTTATATTTTTGGTGTTCTTTTTTAGAGCTATTTTATTTTGTAACTGAATGGTGTTCTTGTGTGTTGTACTTTGTGTTTGTTGATTTTGTTCCAAATTGAACTTGTTGATCAAGTTTGAAACCGATGTGGGCCCCTTTTCTCTGATTGACCCTTCATTCTTTTGAGAAGTTGTCTTGTGAGATATGGTACCTGCAGAAATAATATTAGAGGAAAAAGAGAAAAAATTTCCTCTTTCCTCTGTGTTAGTTAGTGGTATACTAGCTTTTAATAGTGATGTAATAGTACTATTATCTTTTTCTTTTTTTCTTTTTCTCTTCCTTTTTTTTTTCATAGGTTGAAATTTATTTTTATAATTTTCCTGACTTTGATCTTTTTCTTTTTTCGTCAGGTTTTCTTTTTGAATATATTTTTCTTTTCCTTTTTCAATTTCTTTTTTTTCCATCGTATTTGGGCTCCTTCACAGTATTTATTTTTTTGTGGTACCTAATTTTTTCCATTCCTCTTCCGCTTGTGGCTGCTCTTCCTTGATTCCTTCTGTTGACTGAGGTTCTGACCTTTTAGGGTAGGAATGGATATTATGACCTAAACATCCACACACTACACAAAGAGGTTTTGTAACTTCGTAGTGGATTTCTTGTAGATGGTTTCCTACCATAATGTCTTTTGGAAGTGGTATTCTTAATTGAGCACATATACATAATCTAGCATATCTGCCTTTAGTGGTACACGTATCTATTTTAAGGACAGATCCAATTGTACCTCCTATTTTCCTAAGTATTTAGATGTCGTAATATTCTGTAGGTAATTCTTGGAGTCTAATCCAAATGGTAGAGAAGTTGATATGGTTTTTATAAGGGTTAAACTTAAGGGTCCAAGCTCATACAGAAAGCAGTTGAGGATCTAAGAACCAAGGTCCTCTGTTAAGAGCTTTGTCATATAGACCTGGTGAAGAGAATTTGATTAAGTAGTAGTCGTTCCCCAGATCCGTGAGTCTAATATGGTCATGAGGGCCCCAAAGTCTTTGTACCCTAGACTGAAGTTGGTTATAACCCATATGGTTTCCCACTAACTTAATTATAACAGCTTGTGTCCAAGGATCGTAAAGTCCTTTTTTGTCCTGAGCAGAGATAGGTATGAAATTACGGTGGTTAGTGTGGTTTTGGAGTTCATCATCTAGGTGTAGTTCACTAAATTTATTACATTCAAAGGAGATGTTCGTACCAGGCATATCTTGTTGGAGCTTTTGTGAATATGTAGTTTTTGGAGTTTCCTCATTGTTGTAGTCGGTGCTTTGTTCCTTGGATTTGTCAGTGCTTCGGTCGAGTAGGTCTGCTTCCTCATCAGTCATGTCAGCGTCAATCATATGGGTACTAGTTCTGGCCATTGATTGATTAGTGGCTTCCTCTCTCTACATTCTAGAGAGAAGCGAGAGCGGTTCTCTTTGTATGACCATAACATGAACACAACAAAGTTTTAATATAGTATCTGATTCAACTAGAATAAGCTATTAACTTGAATAGCAAAAATAAATATAACTTAAACTAAGCATAGTACCATTTAAATTAACTTGGATCAAATTGTATTTAAGCTATACTTAAATTAGGTTTAGTGCCAACAAATTGTGCTTAACGGAACACATTATCAAGCATTATGAAAATTTGGACATTTTTAATTCTTTAAGGTATAATTGGACTTTTACAACTATTTATCACATATACTAATAAAAATGCACTAAGCGTGCACTCAAAAAGATGCACAAAATCTGCACATTACTCACAAAAATGCACTAAGCGTGCACTCAAAAAAATGCACAAAATCTGCACATCACTCAAAAAATGCACAACAATTTGATAAAGTATTCCACAGTCCTAGAACTTGAATTGACTATTGTAGTAGATGTTTAAAAATTATATTTCAACTTGTGTCGGTGCACCTCAAAGTATTCTGAACATGCAGTAACTGTGTGCGTAATTGCTTGTTCTTGACTCTTTCTTTTTAATTTGTATAAGTATTTCGTAAAGGTACGTGCTTGCACGTATGAAATTACCCGAAGGGCTTATATAAAAATAATAACGGGTCAAATATAAATATCTTTACAACTATGAAAGCTCTTTACTATATAACTGCTAATTACTTAGAACTTATTTTTTAATTTAAAATCAAGTACGATTTTTAGTATCTACAAAAGAAATCGGTCGAGCAATATATTCTCACCGATGCCATACCTAGCCACATTCTTGCATTATGGAATTAGGATTTTGTATGGGCTCCATGCGTTCAGTCTTACATGATTCACAATCATGCTTCAGGGCTCAGCGTCGAAATAGTCTTTTTTTTATTATGTTTACAGTGTACTCATAAAGGAACAATATGATGAAAATTTTCTTTATATTCTTAAATGAAATTGTCTTCATGATTTCGCTTGCCATTACAGTCTTAAGTGTGGTTTATACTCACAAAACACGATAATGTTATTGTGGGTAACATCTCCTTAGTGACAAATGTTTTGATGTACTCTTCTCCTTTGACCACCTAGTAAATAATTTTACTTAATTTTTTCAGGTAAATTTCACAATTGGTCATACAACCATAGATTTATTGTATCAAAATTACATAATTTTGTTTTGTTACTTAAATATTACAATACTATATAACAAAATGATCACAATAGCTCGAAAATATAACTTTTAGTGGTTTTTAAAAAAAAAAAAAAAATTCACCCTTTTTAAACAAATGAGCTTGAAAAAACTACACATGTGGAGAATCACGTGGGTAAAAAGGATTTCATTACTTCTTTCATGTATTTTATCAGAATAAATTTTAGAAAGCAAGAAAATAATATGTTTACCATTATTAGTTTATATACGTTAAGTATAAAACAAAATAATGAGAATAACTTGTCGATTCTTTTTATTTTCCCTAAGAGAAGAGAAAAATCTAAATCCTCAGTTGATTCAACTCATAGTCATTGTCATTAAAGTTTTTCAATGTCATTTGTTTAGAAAAAGTTAAAAAGAAAATCCTACCGAAAATTATATTTTCCGGCTATTGTAATTATTTATTATCAATGTAATGGCATTGTAACTTTTAAGTGTTAAAATAAAATTATATAATTTTGGTGCAAAAAAGTTATAATCATTTGTTAAATTTACCCTAATTTCCAGAAAAGAAATTAAAAGTTTAATTTACATGTACTATTGCAGACGAAGGTGATTAAAAAAAAGAGTGTGGAGCATGTCGTGTTCCCTCTCTTTCATTTTCTTACTGTAACTCACCTAGGCTATTTATGCCCTTCTCCGGTTTGATAGTTACATTCTTGTAAGTTTACTTCACAGCCTTCTCTCCTTTAACTTTGTATCTTGTTCATATAGTAAAATTTACTTATTTGTTTCAGATACCTACTATAATTGAAATATTGTTCAGCCACATTCAACTGCTAATCATTGTTATATATTAAAAGTAGGGGTGTATATGGGGCGGTTTGGTTCGATTTTTATCAAAACCGAATCAAACCAACTATATTGATTTGCACGTTCCAAATTTTGTCAATCTTTTATGTAATTTTTTTTTGGGCATAAAATATTACTATGTTACATATTTATGGAACATAACTATAGTTTTTAATAATTAAGTTTAGTAGCTATAATATTATATTTTTACAACTTATAGCTGTCCACTTTTTTTAACCACTCCCCACATCCCTATTTTTTAGCTACACACGTTTCTTCTCTCATTCTTCTATTTTCCTAAATTTACTTTTAGCTCCCAATCTCCCTAATTTCGTGCTTTTCAAATCGATTACTCGATTTGGTTCACTTCCTTTTTTTACTTCCGTATTAACTACTCATTAATTTCAACCTTTAGAGTCCCAATTCAACTCTATTACCTAAAATATGTAAGATTTTCTTTTATTTTTTGCCTAAAACATAGAAGACTAAAAGTTATCATCCCATCATCATCATCACCATTCCGTGGCGATGTTGTGCCAAAGGACGTGAATGCCGCCGTGGCTACCATCAAGACTAAGCGCACCATCCAATTTGTTGATTCCGGTGCCCTACCGGATTCAAGTGTGGTATCAACTTATGCCACCAACCGTTGTTCCTAGAGGTGATCTTGCCAAGGTGCAAATATATGTATTTGTATGATTTATGTTGGGTTGTATTTTCCTTTTGTTAATTGTTAAACGCATTTTAGCTACATCCTTCGCTATTTTGTATTTCAAAGGTGTCTTGTGTTGAAATATGACACCGTCCCTCAAGGCTATGAAAGTTTAAGCGTAATATGTTTGTGTGGTTACCATTAAAAAAATGCCATTCTCTTTCAACACTCAATTTCTCCATACTAAAGAGTGAGTGTTTGACATGGATAGTGAATAGATGGGAGATCGGTGATAATAATAATACTAATTGTTGGACGAGGTAATTGTGTATAATCGGATACAAATGTGATGTAAGTGTTTAATATTCATCAAAGTCAATGGTTGAATTTTTAGCCACTTTGTGCCACTAACCTTAAATTGATGAGGAAGATGATGGAGAGGTATTTTTTCTTATTAATGACCCTATTTTTCACTTCACGAGATATGTATTTTACTTGCATTTTAAGTATATTATTACAAGTATTTTCTCGATGAACTCAGTGCTAATTTTCGTTTTTTCAATTCAACAAGATCTATATTTTGCATGCATTTTAAGTATATTTTTGTCATATTTTTTATTATTTCAATTAGTTTTTGTGTTTTTAATTGTGTGTTATATATATTTTTTACCTAATTTGTTACTTGCATTTTAAGTATTTTTTTATCGTATTTTGCGATGAACTTCGCTTAATTTTTTGTTTTTTCAATGCAGTTGAATCGTATTTTGTCTACATTTTAAGTATATTTTTGTGTATTTTTTATTATTTCAATTAGTTTGTGTTTTTAATTTCCATTATATATTTTTTCTACCTAATTTGTTACTTGTAAATTTATGCGATTTTGAATTTGTGTTTACTTTTTATCAAAGTATATTTTGTACTATATATTCGGTGTATTTGAAGTGTATTTTTCT
The DNA here is from genome assembly GCF_029784015.1 of Lycium ferocissimum. Classification (NCBI taxonomy): domain Eukaryota; kingdom Viridiplantae; phylum Streptophyta; class Magnoliopsida; order Solanales; family Solanaceae; genus Lycium; species Lycium ferocissimum. The sequence goes on from NC_081342.1 coordinate 25,386,038, forward strand.
GTATGGTCACACACCGTTGTAGTGACAATCATAATCATTTGACATTGATATATTTGCATTATATTTATAGTATATTTTAAGTATATCTTGAATGTGTTGTTATTTATTGTGGTTAATTTTTTATGTTGTTATTTTTTCATGTTTTGTTAATGTAAAGTTTTAAGATATCTTGCGCATTCCATGAAATTGATGAAAAAGCTTCTCCGTATGAGATACGACACAAATCGACAAGGCAAACCTTGAATGCATCTTTGGGATATAACTAGCAACCACAATACTCCGTCAAGGCTACCGTTGATTATGATGAGATTTTAGTAGATGTTCGCTGAGTAGATTTGTAGCACCGGAGCAGCTTTATGTTTTAAGTTGTTTTTTTTTTTTCCTCCAACTTTTTTTTTGATGTATAACATCACATTTTGCGTCATTATTTTTATGAAGATTTTAAAAGAAGTTTTATGTATTTTGGTAATGATCAAACTTGTTGTATAGTCTAATCATAGATTTGAATTGCTCGTTTTTATTACATTTATATTTATCTTGTATAGTTCCAAAAAAATTACGAAGTGCATTTCAATATCAAGTTTGTATTTAATTGTTAAACACCATGTTTTCACTATATTTTATTGATGAACGTGAGAGTTCTATGCATTTTCTCTATATATTCATGGTACACTTGAATTCATTATTGAACCATAATATCCATTTTTCGAATCTACAATATACTTCAAAAATTAAAGAACAATTTTAATACTCCTAAAATACAAACAAAATACAAGTTTTATGAAATATATTGTAAATATATTTATTACGAAAAATCAAATCTTACGGATACATATAATACACTCAAAAATACAATCATAATACTTATGATAATTATTGTGAATCAAAAGCATGTGAGTTGGATTAAATTTTTATAAAATCAAGTTTTCCCATCTTTCTTAAAGTTACAAAATATTCAATATCTTTAGTGCACTCAATAACTAATATTTTTATAACGAACATTTTGATTTTTAATAATGTAATTTCATTGAATATTTTTAATAACGAACACAAAATCGATGGTCATAGGATAGTTGTATCTCAACTTGTTCTTGCAATTGTTGAATAAATCAATTGCTAAAGTGACTTATGGAACATTAAAAAGAGATTTTTTTTTTTTAGTTATATTTTTAGAAAAAATATGAAGAGAGTTTTGAATTCAAATTTTATGTGAATTTTTAGATGTTGAATGTTTTTTATGATTAGATATGGAAAGAATGAGATGCAAGTGATTCATGGGACATTAAAAACTAGATTTGATTAGTTTAAAAAAAAAGATTTTCCATTTTTAAATAGGCGCAAAAAGAGGCATTATTTGCTCCGGACGTGTATTTAATTGAAATATTGTTCATTTATGCCACATTCAGACCTAAATTGTTATATATTAAAAGTAGGGGTGTATTGTAAATAATGAAGTTCGATTTTTATAACTTGTTAATCAAACCAACTAAATTGATTGGGCTTTGAGAAAATTTTAATCTTTTATATTATTTTTGGATTTTTTGTCTCATGACTACTATTTGATCATCAAAACTTTTTTGACAACAGATTTTCCTAGAATCACTGTTGATGGTGGCTGAATTGAGGCTATATTGAAAGGCTAAGACCTGTGACAAAATGAAAACAAGTAGTTTGGAATAAACCTTCGGAAGGTGTGATTGAAATCAACGCTGATGGTAGTTATGATAGCACTATTGGTAAGGCTGGGATAGGAGGAATAACTAGAGATTGCAATGACGATCTCATTATGTCCTTCTCAATGGTCATCCAGTGTGGCAGTAACAATCAGGCGGAGACTATAGCAGCAAACTATGGTTGAAATGGACCTTAAAAAATGATTTTGGCAAGATTCAGCTGGAACTAGAGTCACTCATTATTGTGGACATGCTGCACTACAGGGACACTAGAAGTCTCAAACTCAGAAGGATCATTCAAGACACTATTCGAGCCATGGAGAATACTGACATCACTACAAGAAAGAAAACATTTGAGAACAAAAATTTTTTTGTTGCCATAGATAGGTTATTATTGCAAAAAGTACTTTTGGCAACAATTTTTTGTTGTTGCATAAATTTTTCGACATTGTTATTATGACACGTCTGCAATAACTTTTTTTAGTTGCATTAAAAGTACTTTTTAAACAATAGTCAATACTATATGGCAACAAAATTAAATTTTGGCAACAAAAAAAGGTTCATTTTTAAAGGATTCATCATATATGCCAACAATAAAACTAAGTTGTTGACAAATATTGACTTTTGCCCAACTATATTATTTTTGTTGTTAAAAGAGCTGTTGCAATTTCTATACTTTCTCGTAGCAGTGATATTACCGTTGCCCATTGCTTTAGAGAAGCTAATGATGTGGTGGCTTTTTTGCTAAACGAGCCTCCTCAAGTGGAAATAGCACCTTCCGCTTCTCCCAACAACAATAGCCAAGAGAAGTGAATGGTCTATTTTAACTTGACAAATGTTAACTTCCTAGCATTAGAAGGAGATATGATAATAATAAATTTTTTGTTAGTTGAATATTTTGTATATAGGCTAATATGAAAGTTGTGAAGGGTATCTTCCATATCTTTTGCAGATCGTAGATTACATTCTTATATGCCAGAGGTCAGGTCTTTGTCCCCCTCTTTCAACTATTTTCTGCATCAATTGAATGGGAATGACAAGGACCAAGCCAGGTCCATAACATCAAGGTGAAAAACAATGGCAATTTCCATAGGAAAAAAAATCATAAAAGTCAAATGAAATAAGTATTACCTCTAAAAAAAGATTAAATGTGCTTAGTTGAATAACACCATCATCAAAATTTAAATAAGACGATAAAAACCTTATTGTTTCATTATATATTTAATTCAAGATGTCTATTTAATTCATTGCGTGTCTGTCGGTGTGTGTAAACTTTTTTTAATCTCTTCTAAGTGTGTCTATCCTCTCATTAATAGTAGTGACCTTTATATATATATATATATATATATATATATGTGTGTGTGTGTGTATGTGTGTGTGCGCGCGCGCTTGCACTTCACGTATACTAAGTAGCATAGATGTTACTATATGTTCCTCGGATACTGGATAATCCTGTGCATTGTTCCACAATTTTTTTTCACTTAAATTGAAGTTGGTGTATTCCATACTGATGAATCAAGGTGCTTTATTGGAAAATCGACAATGACAAAAGAATTGACATTACGTAATCAATACAGCTTCGGATTGGTACAAAATCTGAATAAATAAACAAAAAAATCAACTGGAATAAAAGGGCACTATACTTAATTTAAGCTAGACAAGTTAATTAACGTGTTGGCGTTTCAAAATCTTGTGATCATGACAGATACATGGTCAGGAATAGTTTATTGGCAATTAATTAATTAACCTAAGTTCCCATAAACAATTAATAAGACTTTGTCGTCGTGTTTAATTAATTAATTAATTAGCTAGCCGTATTATATGAACTATTCTTTCTTATCTGCCGTGTCCCATTTTTCATCAATAGAAGGAAAGATGATGTCCATGCTAGTGTTGCTGCTACTCCCAGAATTAAACATGGCGTCCGCCATATCCACCACCGGCTGGTAGTGATCAATTTCCCTCCCATATCTACCACCGGAGGGCCCCGCACCGCCGCTGCCGGTGTTCACCACATTGCATATGCTAGCTAGTGAACCACCAGTACCATGCCCAAAATCCCTGTACAAACACGGATTTTTAGTATTAGTGGTGGGTCCAATTTAGTGTTGGCAAATGGACGGGTCAAAAATAGATTAGACAAAAACACTTAAAATATCTAATCTGCTCATATTTAATACGAATAAAAGTAGTAAAGATATTATTTCATGGGATTCATTTTTTTTTTTTTTTAAGAAATGAATATTTAGAACGCATTACATTTAAATTCTGAATATGCTTATGTCCCTCATACCTTTGTATGTCAAATGAAGTACTAGTAGCGCTTGGGCCAGCTTCTCCTTGTGGCTTAATATCCATGGAAAGCCAATGCTCGCTTAAGGAGGCTGAAGTTGGTGGAGGCAACAGCAGCGGCGCCGGAGGCGGAGTTGTGGTGGTTTGATGAGTTATCTCTTCCACGGACTGAGGAGGCACGCTGCACGTGTGTTGAGATCGGTATGTTACTTCGAATACGTAAGGATCATTATCAAGGCGTTGGACTTGCTTCTTGGCTGGACAATTGTATAACTTTTGGTAGGTGCATCTATAATAAGCCCTGAAATTAAATCGTCAAAAATATTAGTATTAGTTAATGGATTTAACTTATATACAAATAGTGTGAAATAATTAAATTCTTATCGAGGACTTTTTACATATCATAACAAGTTGTATGATTTCTATTTTCTTTTCTATTCTATCAAATTAAATTGATTATAGCATTCGTTGTAGGTAACTTTTACTTGATTGTGTGAAAGAGTTTTATACTGGTTGTACCATAAGTTATACTAATATATGTAGTTATTTACAAACTTTCTTTAGATGAAATACTGGGGTAGTTTTGTATGTTAAATATTCATGGTGTTCCTACCTAGGGGAAGAGTCAAGAGACGAGTATCCATAAAAGAAAAAAATTATAGAAACACCAACAAGGGGATTAAAGTAAACGGTAGTTAGATGCATGTCATTAATTCTAGAATGTGTAAGAAGTCTAAAGGGTCAAAATGTCCCACTGACTCCCAACAATGTTGTTGTATGTGGAATTCAAATTGGTCAACATATCCAATACCGTATTTTGTTTTCTACAAACAGGAAAAGTCAGTGAGAGAAAGGTCTAAAAGTGCAAGCTGATGATCAGTATTAGTACTAGACAAGAATTGTTAGCTTCTTAATTACATGGTATCTATATATATCTTTATAAAAAAGGTGACACTTCTCCACATACTTCTCATCTCATTGGTCAAAGTTAAGTTGTTCAAACTGACTGTTTCTAGCTTGTTTTCTACTTCAATTCAGAGGTCATATAATCGGCGAAATTAATGTATAAAGATGGAGTTATAATGGTTTATCTTGACCCCTTCAAATAATAAGCGCGAAGACTTGGTCCGTAGATTTTGTCGAATTTGGTTGGATACTATTGAAAAAAAAAAATTAAAGAATAAGAAAAACAAGCACGTACATACTATATATTAGTGAATAAAAATAATTAATTACCTTGGGAACCTAGATCCAAGAATCTCTTTCTGACCATATTTTCTCCAAGTATAACCATCTTCAGGTGGGAGTTCAAGATTTCCCATTCTAGGAGCAGCCATCCTCACTGTTCTTCTGTCTGTATCTCCCGTTCTGCAAGTTACAAAAAAAGCAAATAAAAACTATTACTGGCAGATTATGAATATTCCTCGTAGTAAGAGATTGATCATAAAAATTAGAGTTTAAGTTATATACATCATACTTGTAGATTTTTCTTACACTATTAGGTCACTGATCAAAAGATTTCTCTGAGATAAGCCTTCTTAGGACGTGGAATTTGTGATCTTAAATCTACCTATTATTGTATCACAAATATGTAGATTTAAGATCACAAATAGGATGCGGATATCTACAGATATTTCTTGCAATATATATTAGCTAGCATCGAGTCCCTCTTGTCAAAATAATATTCCCAGATTCAAAGTAAGAACATTTTGCTGTATGAGTTAACCAACATTAGAACATGTCAATTAATAGATTTAAAGACCGGAATGAAAATCAGTATAGGAAAAATGTGGTCGATAGGAGGCACAACAACTGGATTTATTGTCGTTGCTAAAAGTTCTTTAACGATGGGATTGAAATAAGGGCGACCGGCGACCATCAGATTTTTTCCAGTCATTATTGACTAATAGCGACTGAATTAGAACCCTTAACAATCGAATTTTCTCTTTATAAACACCTATTTTCTTGTAGTGATAATAACGTTTCACCAATACTTAAACATTTTTCTTGGTATTTTATAAGTTTATGCTAGTACACCTACAATCGGATTCAAAATCAGAAGTACACCTGTTGCGTCTTTAGCTGATTGGGAGGAACTATACAATCAATGAAAAGAGCCGATAATATGATTACTGGCAGTGAGCATAAGCAAATACTGACGACAACTCTTATCTGGAAAGTAGAAGAGTGTTATAAGATGGTAAATCCTTCTTCCCCGAAAAGTCACCAATTGCACGCATTTCAATCAAATCCTAGCACACAAAACTATAAAATTATGCAAAAGTTCCAACTATTAATATGTTTTGAGAGAAGAAGATCATGTGAAGTCTAATAATTCGGTTATTTTTCTTCCTGAGCTTGTGGTGATTCTTTTAAAGGATCAACAAATTAAATTCTGGAACCAATACCTTTGTTCCCTCATATATGGTTTTGAAACGAAACCTGAAGTAGTCGGGGCTCCAAAATTAATAATTTGATGTCTACTTTCCTAATGTTGGATTTGATCAGCAAGATCTTTAGTTATCGTTCCTTTTATTTCTTCCTATTTGCTAAGGAACGTCAAATGATACCTTTTCTCTTATGTTTCTTCTGAATAGTTACAAGCCATTACTTAAGCTTATGGCTAGAACACCTAATTGTGATCATGTGAACCGCTATATATATCTAGTCGTGCTAAAATAATTGTATAATACATTTCTTTGCATAAACATTATTGTCCCCACTTATGATTATTCTTTTGTATTTTAAAGTGCTAATTTATTAATTTCAATATTGCATTATGATCTCCTTTTCTTCGTAATTTAACGATATAAACTTGGAAGAAAATCATTGTTTGTTGACATTTTTATCGTTAGTGGTGTTCTGCTATGGAGAAAGTTCTGTGGAATTTCTTTGAAAATGTCATAAAGCAGAAACTAATATAAGAATGAAAAATATAAACAGTAATTATAACCTTTGTGTGCGCTCCTCTTTCCCACTGGTATTTTCACACTATAACGACTGCATGAAATAATGCACTAATTTGGTTGTTGGTGTGGGAGGAGTTATTCATGTATTAAAATTAGCATAATTATAAACATTGTCGTTATTGGTTACAAAATTGGGAAAAGATAACCTCCACGTAGAATCTAGGATAAGTTATAAAATATTTTGTTGCTTTTTTTCTCTTTTTCTCATAAAACATATATAACATTGCTAATATAATATTTGATTCATGTTTTCTTTTCGGCATAACTAATACATGTATAAGCTATGAGATAATTTATGTATTAATTTATACAAGGTATATAGAAAATGAAATAACTGATCCCTGCTAACTAATCTTTACATTACCCGCATAACTAATATTTGCATAACTCTAACTACGAAGGGGTTGCTTGGCTTTGAGACAAATTATGCAAGGATTACTAATGTAAAAATTAGTTACGCAGAGCATTCAAAAGGCAATCAAACATTGCATTTTTATTGATAGATTTTTGTATAGGTATTACCATGCCTTGTATATAAAACGAATCGACTCCTAAAAGAGTAGTTTGGTTCTCGAACTAGTTATATGCTGCGCCGTGAAAATGTATTACAAGGTCGGAATTACTAATTAATACATGTATCCCTATTCCATATTCTATATAGCATAAACTTATAAAGGTATACAAAATATCGTTAGCATATATCGGTATATTAGCAATACAGGGCTTAATAAGGCTAACCAAATGTCGTATTAAGCTATACAACTTTTGTTAGTTCTTTTATACAAACGTAACTAATCAAATATTGTAGTACTACTATTTCTTACTAGATTATAATGTTTTTTGTTAATGCCAAAGTAGTGAAGTTTCTTACCTTCTTCGTTGCCTTTGAGAGGAAGAAGAACGAGCAGCTCTATTCGAATCATGAGATGCATCCATGACCTGATTCTGACCCGCCACCTGATGTTGCAACCCCATTTGATCACTTTCCGGTGGCAGCCCATGCCCGGCGAATGCTGGCATATTCTCTGCTGCATGGAACAATTCTAGTGCCTGAGTTGTTGCAGCACTACTACTCAGCCATTCTTGAACCACCTGTTGCTGATGCTGATGATGGCTCATTAATCTTTCCTTTACATTATTAAATACGGCGAGGATTTCTTCTGTTTTATTTAATATGACACCTCGTTGGTTTGCCCAGTTTGGTAAGTTGGCTTCCAGCTCTTTACCCAGTTTACACCCATAAAGGATTATAGCAGTTGTCTCATCCATGTATATATGTCCCTTTTACGAAGAGTTAACTACTTGGCTGGTATTTTTTGTTCAAAATGGTTTATGGAGGTTTTAACTTGTTCAAGACAACATAAATGGAAGTGATTTGAGGAGAATTTAAGGGGATTATCTAGGTGGGCTTGCTAGAGTATTATATATGAAAAAGAAGATTGTGTTTTCAAAGTATTTGTATCTGTTGAACACGGTAAGTATACTAAGATTTCATAGAAGCTTAGGGAAAAATTATTATTATAAGACCAAGTCATGGTCTACAAATTAGTATAAACTGAGGTTTTTTTTCTCAGGTCTACGAGAAGACTGGTCCGCATTGAAAACCAATCTTTTGGACCATATTTGGTGTTGTGAAGAATTTTCCCCAACTTTGAAGATGTGACTTCCTTTTTTTTTTTTTTTTTTTTTTTTTTTACTCTATATGCAATTTATTCTCTACGAATTTGGTTGGTAATTACTCTCTCCCTCGTCCAACTTATATATATGATGATGGTGTTCTTTCTACTTTAACGTAACGTCCTTAAATATTTGACACCATTCTATTACATAAAATGATATTGTAAGAATTCAAATTTATATGTTTTATATGAGATTTTTTTTTTTTTTTGTAGAATTAAATTCCAAGTATAAATATATATTTTACTTAACGTTTTTTGTTCACCACTATTACTATGTATCGAGTTTGCATTGTAATTCGTATCCAAACAAATGATATATCACATAAAACGAATTCTTCGTTAAAAATTGTTAATGACGAGGTTAGTGGATGGATTAATTAAATTCCAAATTTAAATTTGAGGAAGGACCTTGACCCCTATATTACGATTTACGACCATCTTCTCCATCTGGAATGTTTTGATTTTGACCCTTTGCAGCAAGCCTGATTGATTCATATGGGTCCCAACTTCTTCTTATTCTTCTTCTTTGTTTAGAGTTAGAATGAAAAGGGACAGAGATACTATGTAGTATTATTAGGTGAAATAAAATTACAAATGGAAATGATTCGACCCTAGAGAAGTAAAGGGACATAGCTCTTTTCCTTACAATATAACAGACTCATGTAGAAAAAAAATAACGAGTTCATAAGAACTTTGGTGAGAGTCTAAAATTACATAAATGGTGATTTCCTATCTAAATATCTAATTCTTAATTAAACCAAAATATCACGTGTTTTGATGGCAACTTGCAAGTCTTGCAATGCAGATTACATATAATTAAGTTCCGCGTCTAACAACCTTTTGATTTGTTTTTTTCTGCTTTTTTGATATGTTGATATATTTTTCTTTTTTCTTTTTTTTTTTTTGGATTACAATATATAGCAGAGAGTTCATTCAGGAAGGACCCAATAAAATTTCAAGATTCCACCTTGCCGATTCTTGCTTTATCATATTTAAGGAGTTTTCAAGGAAAAAAATACCTACTTTCTTTCAGTGAATAGAAAAAAATACCTACTTTCTTTCAGTGAATAATTTATGTTAGTGTGCCTATCATTCTCATCCTGTCATTCGTTTGCAAAGGAGAATTAACAATAGACCTTTTTCTTTCACACGGAGATATTTTTTAAATATGAATAACAAGGAGATTAATAAATCCCTTCAAAGTTATTTCAGAATTCCAATTTTTTCCATGATTCATGCATGGTAACATAAATTCAGAGGCGGAGCCAGGATTCGAAGCTTGTGGGTTCGAGATTCTAATTCGTTTAAGTTACTGAGTTCTAAATAGAAAATTTATACATATTTAAAAAAAAAAATCTAGACAAATACAGGTTTTAGACTAAAGTTACTGAGTTCGGCCGAACCCCGAGTACTATGCTAGCTCCGCCCTAACATTTAGAGCCTCTTTGGATTGGCTTTTTGCCTGATCGATTTTTTTTTTTTCTTCTTCCTTTCTTTGTGTTTTTTTTTTTTTTTTTGTTTTTTTGTTAAAAAGACTTTTATTTATTTAATATTATGCATCTGTTCAAACAGAAGTGACTGCGTTACTGCTAGCACAAGATTGTTTTGGCCACATAATCTTTCTTTCTGTTTCTTATTTTTCTTTTTGTATTAGGTTTAATTTGTTTTATTTTTTCTTATTACTTTTTGTTTTCGTCCAAAGGATATGCATGGTAGTTTAATACTGAAATTTATTCAAGAATATATGAATTATACTCCAGCTGCCCTTGGATGATGCTTCATTTTGTTTTTATGCTATCATACGGAGTTAGGTACTCGGTTTGAACATGTTACAACTGCAAGTTATACAGTACACACACATATTTTTGAACATGTAATAACTGCAAGTTACGCATATACTCCCTCATGTCCATATTAATATGGTGTTTTTAGCTTTTATGTTTAGTCCAAAGTAAATAGTCTTTTACATAAAGAAGGTATTAATTTTTTTTGCAAATTTATCCTTATTTAGATAAGTGATTTTTTACATAATTAAGAAATCATATTGAATTGGTATTATTTAAATAAGCATAATTTAGTGAAAAAAATTTCTTACTTTCTAGCGGTGAGTGGTTTCTTAAGAAGTATGAACCAAACACAAAATACCATATAATGTAAATCAGAAGGAGTAATACACATAAAGACTTTGTCCTTTACATTCTTCCAGAGATTTAAATATTGAATAACAGTATCATCCTAAATCCATAAGACTCTATTCCAATAACTAAATTTATGTCACAAATTCTTGACGACAACAATATTCCACATACTTTTCGATATTTACTAGCAGAAAATTAGGTATGTATTATTGTGCCAGATAGCATACCGACATTTGAAGTAAAAGTCTTATATTCCCCTCCTCCCAACTGCTCCTTCCCCCCCCCCCCCCCAACCCCACCCACCACCCACACACACACACACACACACACAAAAAAAAAAAAAAAAAAAGGAAAACCAAGAAAAGAAAGAGGAGAAGAAGAACAACATGAAATATAATTGCTTGGAATCTTCTTTGGTCCAATAATAGACCGTGCTACTAGAATAACTCCTCTTTTGGTTTTAATATTTTGCACTTTTTACTCTATTTCGGCCCTACTAAATCGAGCAACGAATACCACATTGACGGTTTGTTCTATTTCGAAGCTTTTCACGCTTTAACATTTCTAGAAAGACAATTTCAACTAAATTACTACCTTTGTTTTTTGAATAGTTTGACCTCTATACGTACTATACACTAATTTTTCTTGACTTGTTTGGTCAAAATGTCAAACCTTAGCTGGTTTTCTTCCCCTTCAGAACTATCCATCCACCTATCATAGTATAGCCACTGTTAACCTGTTCTTTTTTATAATTTTATTTTTATTTTCGCATTAATACTTTTGGGGTCTGTTTGGAAAGCCACCTGGTAATTGGAATTGGTGTAATTACAAGGATAGTAATTACACAGTATAGTTATTATAATGACCGGTTTGTTTGTCACAGCGTAATTACAGTGTAATTACAAGCGTACTGTTTGGTTGCACAAGTGTAATTACACGCGATTAGATTAAATTTTAAATAAAGTAATTATCCAAACTTAAAAGTTAATATGATAAATATGTGTCTTTAGAAATGGTATTAAATTTGGTATATAAGATGCATACTTTTTCTATTTATTAAAGTTAGTAATCATATATTTATAACTAATATTGTAAAAATAATTGGTATATATTTTTCAAATTAATAATATTTTAATTTAATTAATAAAAAAAAAAAAAAAGCACACGTTTTGTAAGAACATCATGGACTGCATGTTTGATAAAATAGATTAATATTTATAAATATAATGTCATAACATTATTCAAATGTTTAACAAAAACTAATCTTTCAATGCTAACTGAAAAATAAACAACATGCAATGTGAACTAACAAGCGAATACTACTAAAGCAAATAAACTGGAACCATGAATATAACATAAATTCAAAATATAAAATGAAAAGTTAACATAATACTTTTATGTCAAATTCCAATATAACTTAAGTAAAAATAATTCAAAAGAAAAGGAAAACATAATAAGTTTATAACCTCATTCAACAACGAAATTCTACTTTAATGACATCACTCATTATATGATAAGTTTGTTAATGACATTATTTCTAATATTAGGAGGTATAGTTTGAAAAACAAGAATAATAATGCAATTATGCTAAATGAAGAAAATAAAACAAATTAAAAATACAAGGAATTACATGGAATCACAAGAAGTAAAGGTAGGGAAATGAAAGATAAATAATGTAAAAGAAATTATATTTTAAAATTAAAACAAATTTAAAAGTGAAAATAGAAAAAGAAATTAAAATAATAGAAATTAAAAAATTATAAAGAAAATAGATTACAATAAAAACAAAAAAGGAAACAAATTGAGAAGTAACCTGGAAAAATAAACTAAAGGTGACAAAAAAATTCACTAATTAGAAATTATGACAAGTTTGACGAGCCAAGGTCAAACTTGTCTTAAAAATATGATTAAGTTAAATGGGATTGAATTATAATTTTTAAAACTTTTTAATCTTTCACAAAATATAAAAAGACCCCAACTTAATCCCAAAAAATTCACCAGCCCCTTCTCCTCCTAGCACCCCTCCCCCCGCGGCACACCCACCCCCGACCAATTTTTATTTTTATTTTTTTAAAAAAATTGATATTTTTATTTGCTTTTTCACCACCCCCCCTCCCTCCTCCCCATCCTCCCCCCCCCCCCCCACCCAAACGCCACCAAATATTTTTTTTAAGTTTTAAATTTTTTTTTATTTGCTTTTTGACCAGCCACCACCCCCCCCCCCAAAAAAAAAATGATTTGTTTTTAAAAAAAAAAAGTTTTGATTTTCTTCATTTGTTTTTTTCACCCCCCCCACCCCCTCCTCCTCCCCAACCCAACCCCTAAAAAAAAAAAATTAACAGCCCCTACCCTCCTCCTCCCCCACTTCCCCCAAAAAAATTAAAAAAAAAAAGTTTAGAAAAGTTTTTCTTTTTAATTTTTGCACCCACCACCCTTCCAAAAAAAAAAAGAAGTTTTGTACATTTTTTGTTTTTGTTTTTTTCTACCCCCCCCCCCCCCCCCCCCCCAAACCAAAAAAAATGATTTTTCTTGAAAAAGAAGTTTTGAATTTTTTTCTTTTTGGTTTCTTACTTCCCCCACCCACCCCAAAAAAAAAATGTTTTTGAAAAAAAGTTTTGAAAAGTTTTTATTTTTGGCACCCCCGACCCACTCCAAAAAAAAAATCTTGAAAGGAAGTTTTATTTTATTTTTATTTTTTTGTTTAGGAAAAGTTTGGATAAAATTCAGGTTGTTGTTGGTGTGTGTTTGTAGTGAAATAGATGGCTTTTGTTGGTATGGTTCGGGGTTTAGGAAAATATATCCAGATAGTTTTTGGGAAAAGGGTTCAAAACACACTATACACACGAACTTTGCGGAGGTCTATGACCCATTTTGTACTTATTTTTTTGTGTATTTTGTACGCTTTTATATGGTGACGTGTACAAGCGATTGTATCTACTCTCTTTGAACGCGTAAGATTCCATATAAAAGTGTAAATAATACATAAAAAAATAAGTCCAGTGGGGGGTCATAGACCCCGCAAAGTTCGTGTGTGTTATGGAAACTTTGGCAAAATCGTCGCAAATTCATCGTTCATCTTCTTCATAGAACCGAACTGAAATTTGATCCTAATGCACTTTAAATCTCAACCAAACATCACCAAATTTCAGATTCGAATTCCTCTCGACGTTTCGGTTCTTTTGATATATCACCCACTCGAAATGAAGCTCATTTGTGGCAACCCGAAAAATTCGAGTTCGAAGCTTCAAGCTTTGTTCATAGCGGTCATGGAGTCGTTCGGTTCTTCTTCACGTTCCGTACGTCTTCTAAGTTTTGAGTTCGCCTTCAAACAATCAGCAACCAAGAATTTTATTCATCAAATCCGGAATTTGAAGACCCAAATCTGAAAGCTTCAAGTCGAAACTCGACGTCCCTAATGGAGTTTTTGTTTACTGATTCTACTATCTTAATCCACTATGATTAATCATGTTTTCAATGTCGACAATGTCACAAATCCTATATAATATCGAAAAAGACCCGTTTGATTTGGTCGTTACAATGGAGTTTTTTTGGGTTTGAAATTTTGGAACAAATACCCAATTGAAGAATAATTAAATCTTTTAAACTCAACACAAAGGAAAGCAAAAAGGCACAAATTCTTGAACAGCCACAAACTCAACACAAAAGGCATGAAGCAAAAGGCACGATAATTGAATGAAAAATTAGCTCTAATAACTTGAAAAAAATTTGGTCACTATAAGTGCACTTATAACGACCGGATTTATCTCCCTTCGTTAAAAAGTGGTCGCTAAATATCAAATTTCCGTAGTGGAGCGCGTGCATACACTCAAATGAGTTTGGGTGACTTTGTCCATTTGAAAGCATAGATAATACACAAAAATAAGTCCGGGGGGTCATAGGACTCCCGCAAAGTTTAGGTGTGTTATGGCAACTTTGGCCATAGTTTAAGTGTGTTTGAACACTTTTCCCTAGTTTTTTTGTTCTTGTCCTGGTATTTATCTGGTTTTGTTTGTAGAAGATAACCAATAAATTTGTAGTTGTTGCAACAAGTAGACAATCTGTTGCAACGGCTCACTAATCTATTGGACATAGCTTCAGTTATTTGCTTCTGTTTGTAGAAGATATCCAACAGATTTATAGTTGTTGCAGCAAGCTCTACCCTTGTTGTAACAAATAGACAATCTGTTACAACAACTACAAATCTGTTAGACATAGCTTCAGTTAGTTGGTTATAGCTTCAGTTATTTGGTTCTGTTTGTAGAAGATATCCTACAGATTTGTAGTTGTTGCAACAAGTTTCTACACTTGTTGCAATAAGTAGACAATCTGTTGCAACAACTACAAATCTATTGGACATAACTTCAGTTATTTGGTTCTGTTTGTAGAAGATATTCAATAGATTTGTAGTTGTTGCAACAAGTGTAGTGCAACAAGTTCTACATTTGTTGCAACAAGTAGACAATCTATTTATGAATCAGCAAATGTTGAGGAAAGATATAGTCAAATTGACAGCCAAACTGACAATCAATCCTCAGAAAGAGATGAAGAACAGAGCCAAGAAGTAGTAGATACAAATGAAGAAAGTGAAGAAGAACTAGAAGATAAAGAAACTAATGATGGAAATTAAGGAGATGGAGTAGATCAAGGAAATCTGCTACACCCCAGAAGGCAGTTGCTGAACAAATTATTACTTAAGTTGTGGTATTTGGAGCCAAGGTGGTCGTTTAACAATTTTGTTTTTTTTTTTTTTTTTTTTTTTTTTTTTTTTGTCCTTTATGTTATTTGTGAATGATGTTTATGAACTTATTTATTTTGATTAGTTATGGTATTTGGAGCCAAGGTGGTTGTTGAACAATTTCTGTTCACGAACTTATTTATTTTGCTTACTAATTGTTGCAACAGATGCATACAATTGTTAACGAAGTTGCAACAAGTTACTAATTTGTTGCAACAAGTTACTAATCTGTTTCAACAAGTTACTAATCTTTTTAAACAAGTTGCTTAGTTGTTGCAACAAATTACTCACTTTGTTGAAAAAATTCAAACAATTGCTTAAATTATTGCAAAAACTAAAAAAATATGTCGCAACAGATGAGTTAATTGTTGCAACGGATCATACATTTGTTGAAGAAGTTGCAACAAGTTACTAATCTGTTTCAACAGATGGATCAGATATTTAAGCAAGTTGCGTAGTTGTTGCAACAAATTAATCACCTTGTTTGAATTATTGCAACAACTTACTCATATATTGCAGCAGGTATCTCATATGCTGCAACAACTTACTCATGTGTTGCAAAAACTCCTCCATTGTTGCAACATATTCACGATATTGATCACATCGAACTCCTTTGTTTATACTGAATAACATTGAATTCATTTTTGTTATCACTAAATATGGTCGAATTAAGTACTTCACATCAAATCACTGTAATGATCGCTCGATTTAGGAAGAATACAGTTAGAATTGCCCATCTAATCCATGAAATTACTATCTAATCCGTTAAGGATGTTAGTATATATATATATATATATATATATATATATATATATATATATATATATATATATATATATTCATCACTAAATACCATTTATTTTCTTTGTTTAACACTAAATATGGGTGAATCAAATAGTTCGCATCAAATCACTCTAATGATCACTCGATTTAGTGCATACCGACTTAGTAGATCATCTCTCTTGACTCAAAATACATCAAATTGATTAAGTATTACACATTGATAACTAAATATCGTTGATTTTATTTGTTTATCACTAAATATGGGTGAATCAAGTAGTTCATATTAATTCACTCTAATGATCACTCGATTTAGTGCATACTGACTTTAGTAGATCATCTTTCCGACTCAAAATACATCAAATTGATTAAGTATTATATATTGATCATTAAATATCATTGATTTCCTTTGTTTATCACTAAATATGGGTGAATCAAGTAGTTCACATCAATTCACTCTAATGATCAATCGATTTAGTGCATATTGACTTAGTAAATCATTTTTCCTGACTCAAAATACATCAACTTGATTAAGTATTATACATTGATCACTAAATATCGTTGATTTCCTTTGTTTATCACTAAATATGGGTGAATCAAGTAGTTCACATCAATTCACCTCTAATGATCACCCGATTTAGTGCATACTGACTTAGTAGATCATCTTTCCTGACTCAAAGTACATTAAATTGATTAAGTATTGTACATTGATCACTAAATATCGTTGATTTCATTTGTTTATCACTAAATATGGGTGAATCAAATAGTTCACATCAATTCACTCTAATGGTCATTGGATTTAGTGCATACTGACTTAGTAGATCATCTTTCCTGACTCAAAATACCATCAAATTGATTAAGTATTATATATTGATCACTACATATCATTGATTTCCTTTGTTTATCACTAAATTTCATTGATTCCCTTTGTTAATCACTAAATATGGGTGAATCAAGTAGTATCTGTTGCAACAACTGTAATATTTATTGCAGCAAGTGTAGTATATGTTGCAACAACGGTAGTATCTGTTGCAGCAAGTGACATAGTTGTTGAACAGGTCCTTACTCTTGTTGGATAAACACAACAAGTTACCCAGTTGCTGCAACAAGCCACTCCACTCGTTGGAAAAACCCCAACATGTAACTTAGTTGCTGCAACAAATTGCTTACTTGTTGGAAATCTTTTAGCAGTTGGATAAAACCCAACAAGATACTAGTTGCTGCAACAAGTCTTGTTATTTGTTGGATAAAACCCAACAAGTTACAGTACATTGCAATGATTCATTACTTGTTGGAAAGCTGCTTCAAAGCAATTTATTAACAAGAATACACACATTTGTGATTTGAACACGATCAACATATCATATAAACCAAGTTCACAAACACCAAGAACATAAATTATCATTCTAAAAAAGAACAAAATTAAAATGTCATAAAGTTCCAAAAAATAACTATTATTAGAACACAGTGCAATTAACAACTATGGAGCATTTCGGCTTGGACATGTTGTTTTTTGTGCCAGCTGTTTTGTATAAGGAGCATTTGTTTTTCCTCGTTCGCAATGATTCCCCGATTCCACGCTTCCTCTTTGTCCGCCTTCTTCCAGGTTTGCTAGGATCAACATATGGAGGAGGTATCTCTCTCTCTCTAATTCAAAACTTTTTTTCAAGATTTTTTTTTTGGGGGGCCGAGTGGTGCAAAAAACAAAAACTTTTCAAAACTTTTTTTTTAAAACAAAATTATTTTTTTTTGGGTGGGTGGGTGGAGTAAGAAACCAAAGAAAAAAATTTCTTTTCAAGTTTTTTTTTTTTTTTTACGGAGGTGGGGTGGGGGTGGGGGTGGTGCAAAAAATCAAAAACAAAAACTTTTCAAAACTTTTTTTTTAAAATAAAATTAATTTTTTTTTTTGGAGTGTAGGGGGTGGTGGAAAAAAACAAAAACAAAAAAAAATTCAAAACCTTTTTTAAAAAAAAACATTTTTTTCGGTGGGGTTTGGGGGTGGGGGATGGGGGCAAGGGAGGGGTGGTGCAAAAAATCAAAAACAAAGACTTTTCAAAACTTTTTTTTAAAATAAAATTATTTTTTTAGGCGGGTGGGGGTGGTGGGGCAGGGGGTGGGTGGTAAAAAAAAATAAAAAAACTTTTTAAACTCTTTTTTTTTAAAACATTGTTTTTGGTGGTGGGTGGATGGGGTGGACTGGTGCAAAAAACTAAAAACAAAAAATTTTCAAAATTTTTTTTTTAAATAATTTTTTTTTTGCTAGGGTTGGGGTTGGTGGGGCGGGGCGGGTGGTACAAAAAAACAAAAAAAAAACAAAAAACTTTTCAAAATCTTTTTAAAAAAAGAAAATTTGGCGGGGGGGTGGGGGTGGAGGGCAAGGGCAGGGGGCGGGGTGAGGGGTGGGGGAAAGGAGGGGGTGGGGCGAGGGCGGGTGGGGGGCAGGGGATATCTTATGGTTTATATGGGTTGGGTCAAAGTGTTAAAAATAAAATTTGGAGGCAAAGTGTAAAAAACAAAGCTTGCGGTCAAAGTGTTAAAAATATAACTTTGGGGCAAGTCAAAACTCCCTAATCACTAATCCAAAGTTTATCTCCCCTACTCAATTAAAAAAAAAATAGAGTTACCCTAACTCAATTTTGAGACTTTTTTGTCACTCTTAATTAAATGGCCCAAGTAACCTTGTAATTAACAGTGTAATTACCACCAATTCTCACCTCCCCCTTGAGAATTGGAGGGTGTAATCACACCCTTTCAATTACACCCAAATCAAATTCCTAGGTGGCTTTCCAAACAGGCTCTTAATATTTTAGCTTTAATAGAAAGAGTTGTGAGTTCAAATCTCGCATTTGCATGAGTAGTATTCTTTGCCTTGTGATAGCAAATCTTTGTTTCATACATGAGTACATGACCAAGCTGGCAGTCAATTTTTTTCCAAGTCCATGCATCTGAATATTGACCATCAAATGCAAGTTGCATAACTTTCTTTATGCAACAAATGGAGCGATTAACAACCAAAAGTTTTGTAAGGAGCACGAATTGGTTGCTCTAACGAGTCTAACCACGTATTAGCGACCGATATCCTTAATTAATCCACTCTATGCTACGGTACCACACTTGTTTGTACTTTGTTTCATCTTTTGCCAGTAGAAGCATAGCTTAGCATTCCGTTTTATTCCTCTATTGTTCAGGTTTAATTGAGACTTCTTCTTTCTAATTATTTCTTCTCGTTATATGTGTTGGCTATTGATAACGCTCAACTGTACCGTCGTAAAAGAATAAAGCGATCATCACAGTACTTAATTATTGATATATTCGAGGTCGAATTCTATAGAGAGTACTTATATGAGGTTGTTAAAATCTGATTCGTCAATTTATGCATAACACGGTGCCGATTATCTTTCTTATAGTGATTTTGACTAACAACTAAAATTATAAACTAACTAGTAAGAATGCGAAGTAAAGATAGGTTGTAATCAATACAAGAGAAACCTAGGATTTCACTGCCTTTACCCATTTATTGGACTTCGTTGATTCGAGTGGATTAGTTATTAGAGACAATTATTAGGTCACCTTCACTACTAGAAACATAGGCTTTTTCCAAAGCAAATCAGTGGGAAATTTGTGTTATAAAATATGATTTTTCCACCTCATTCCCATCGAACCAGCACACTGTGAAAACACATGGTGGGAAACAGGTTCCCATTGAAAAGATGGAAACTTCCTAATTTTTCCTTGTGAAAACACTACTATTTTTTCTTTTATCACTGATTCAATAAAAATATATTTGGGAATAGCCACTAAACATTTTTCAGCGGAAAAATAGTGATTTTTTTAGTAGTGTTTTTTATCATACGGCACGGTCTCCCGACATAGACGTATTTTGACTAAACTCATATTCATATTCGTTAATGTAACTAGGTCCCTTTTTCCTAAATAACACTTCTCGTAGCTTTAAATGATGTTTGAGACTTGGGGGATGAGTGACACGATTCCCGCGGCAATCAGGTGAGTATCAGAGAAGAAAAAGTAAATTTTGGAAATTCTTACGTTAAGAAATGGAAATGGTTGACCAAAGTCAGTATCTGAGGTTAACGAACCGGTATGCGAGTTTGGAGAGTTATGTTAGGTCTGATACGTGATTTATGACTTAGTTGGATGGTTGGGACGGATCCTAAGGGGCTCAGATGTATTTTGGACTCTTGGTTGAGAAACTAGTTCAGTGATGAATTGGAGCTGACCACCATCAACATTGGGTCGAGACGACCCCGTATGAGTATTTTAAGTATGCTAGCAGGTTCATAGTGTGATTTATGACTGAAATGCATATTGGTTTGTGATCGAGAGGTCCCAGATGAGGTTCGGATGTTGATTCCAAGTTCTGGAGACATCAATAATTTCTGATGTCGAGTTGTTGGTTTTCTTCTTCACGGTCACGAGGTGGGGCTGCAATCCTGATGCTTGGGAAAGTCGGTCATTACGATCGGGATGCCATGGGCCGCTATCGCCAAGCTTGTTGACCTAGTGACCCGCGATAGCAAATAAGGGGTCACCTAGGAAGAAACTTAAATCCCCAAATCGAACTTAGACATTTCATTTTATTTCATATCTTAAGCTAGAGACCTCACTTTTGGAGATTTTTAAAAGGGTTTTTCAACATTCATCGCGGAGGCAAGATTCTAACCTCCTTTTTATCGATTTAACTTAGATTCTTGAGGGAATTGATCATTAAAGTCATGATTTGGATTGTGAAAATTGAAATTTTAAGCCCTAAGTGAAATTTATGCAACTCTTCAAATTGGAAGTCGAATTTGAGTCATTTTCGGCATTTGGACTCTGTGGGCTATTGGTAAACTGATTCTGGGACGAATTATAATTTTGCCCTCTGGGACTCAGGATTGATTTTTTGGATGACTTTTTTGAGTTCGGATTTGCAATATAACAATATGGGTGACTACGGACTCGTATGCTTGTGTAGAATTCATATTTGAACATATTGGGATCATTCGGAAGCTTTAAGGAAAGGCATGGCTTTAGTATGAGCTTCAGGCTTTGAAATTAGGCAAGTTGAGGCCGTACTTTCTATTTAAAGCGCGTGGTTGGTAAATTTATGATAAGGGAAACGAGTAATAAGGGGGCCTCATACTTGTTAGGCAACTAGCACTCATATTGGGTACCGGTCCCATGGTCGGGGAAGTTGTGTCATACGGAATTGTTTACTTTCCTTGTAACTGTCACACCCCAAACTAGAGGGGCACGACTGGAACCGGAGCGTTACTTATCGAGCACCAACATAACGTACATGCATAACCATACTAGCGTATATAAGTGGGCCGGATAGGCCGTCATACAATGACCTGATGAATTATGAGAGACAACTCGCAATAGATAACCCAAACTGATATACATACATCTATACATGAGAATATGGGCCAACAAGCCCGTCATGATCATCTATACACAGGACATCTGTCTACAAGCCTCTAAGAGTGCATAAACATCATAAGGTCAGGACAGCGCCTCGCCATACCTATAAAACATGTGTACATAAGCATACCGACTCTGAACGGTAACTCCGGAACAAGTGGAGTGCATCAACACTTCAGTTGAGCTGGTAACCTATTGAGGAGGATCATCAACTGGTCTATCGGGACCTATAGGCATGAAATACAGCGTCCTCAGGCAAAGGGACATCAATATGAATAAATGTACCAAATATGTAAGGCGGATAACAACATGAGTAAGACATCAATGTAACATAGGGATAAAAAGATCAACTCGAAATCTGAAGTACCGCCGAGGGACATGATATGCATGAGTACAATATATATGTGTATATAACACCATCAAGCCTATGTGGGCATCAATATCATCATCATAATAACCAATTGATCAGTGGCGCATATATAACGCCGTCGTACGTATATATGCGCATATAACTCTTAGAGCCACGCACGGACTTATGATCTCACAATATCATATATACATGCATAAGAATGATAAGGAAGCCTTATGAACTTGTCGGAGTGACGTAAGGTCGTGACACCTCTGATTATCGTTATGAAACTAACATCATCAACAATACTTCATTAAGAGCCAAAGATCAATGCAATATAGATCAAAAAAATACATCATGGAAGCCAAAGACTTAAGCTTTTATAACTATGGAGAATAAAGTCATTATGAGTATCGTTCGTTCAGAATCATGCCAAAAGAAGGATAGAAGGTCCCTTAACATACCTTAGCCAACTTGCTCCAACAATACAACTTAAGCAACCCGTAATGCGCCTCAATCTACAGAACAACAAGTATACGGATGTTACTAACAAACACGACGAGCGACAAGCTCGGTTTGCAACCAACAACCAATTTTCCCGCCCCCCACCTTATTTCTCAATTTCAACACAACAGCATATCCAACATATACATAAGCATGTCCACTTGATTTTTAGCCTTTTATCCATGACAAAAGTTACATAATATAGTCCAACACAACCCAACAACACTATGAACAACTTTGAGTGATATCTTGCAACTTTTCATCCATATAACTTAAATAAGACTTAGATACACTTGAGTAGACCTAAGAGAAGAGATTTATTAGCTCATATAGAATGAAACACCTCCAACCAAAGCTTTCCTCAACATGAAGTCATCCTCAACACTACAACAACATCATATAAGTACTACTTTCAAGTTTTGCAAGGCTTTTAAGGTTTGATTTGAGTTGATACACCTTGGATTCAGCCTTGAACCTTGGATAAATGTTAGAGGAGTCTTAGGAGATTTTAGAGACTAGTCTTGGTCTTAAAATGACCAAAAATGAACCCTCAATCTTTTTAAACCAAGTTAAGTCGTCCACTGCCTCACTTTCACGGTGGGATTCACGGACTGTTAATTGATTTACGGTCCGTGAATCTCAGCCGTGAATTCTCCTCTCCCAACAGGTGCTACTGGAACCAATTCACGTTGGAGATCACCCAAAAAAAATGGGCCATGAATTATTTCATGGTTCGTGAAATTGAACCATTTTTTTTTACGTTTTAACGAACTTATGTCCTTTGATTTGTTTGACCTCAAAACCTTGTGGTATATCCTTAATAGTTGTTTAAAGCCTTCCTTAGCCTTATAGGGGTTTCATGGCCTCTTTGCTTTTACATTAGTTTACTTACGACACGAATGACGTGCAAAGTACGAGGTGTAACAGTAACAATGCCAAAGCATGTAGGTATTAGTTGATAGGTTAAATTTGATTGATGTGATCGTGATGAGAGATATGAATCTCTTACTTGATTCTTATACAAAGGATGCATCCCCCTGTTTGATTGTGTTCTCATTACTCCGAAATTCTCAT
Organism: Lycium ferocissimum; assembly: GCF_029784015.1. Classification (NCBI taxonomy): domain Eukaryota; kingdom Viridiplantae; phylum Streptophyta; class Magnoliopsida; order Solanales; family Solanaceae; genus Lycium; species Lycium ferocissimum. Next base: position 25,409,655 of record NC_081342.1, read on the forward strand.
TTTAGAATGAAAAAGAGCTAAGTGGAGCCTTTACTTTATAGCCTTCTTTGCTTAATTGTGTGCATGTGATATTCATGTTTTCATATGGTATCTCATGCATATTACACTTGAGGATACATATGTGTTGGCATAATGCCAAGTGTGAAGTTTTGATGATTGACAAAGTGAACCTACAATGTAAAAATTAAAAAAATAGGTCTAGATACATTTGATAATTGATAAAGTAATTGAACAAAGCTAGACAACTGGTTGAGATAAAGCAGAGGTCCCAGACAATGAAAAAGGCTTGAAAAAGCAAGCAACACATGATGGTTAGAACAGGTCCATAGACATGTTCTACTGCAAAGAAGCTATAGAAAAGAGCATACATGTTAGTCAATGCAAAGACAAGTGCAATGATCAGATCAAAGAGAGTGAACCAATACATGATCAATCACAAGACAGATATAGACAGAGCAAAAGAGATGAAGATGACTCAGTCATAGTGCAGTTCATCAAAGAATAGAACAAGCATGTTCTATCTCGGGAGTCATCAGGTATAGTTATTGAATGAATCAAAAGAGAAGAGAACGTGAAGGGAAAAGGTGAAGATGACTCAGATATATTTTTTTTTTTCAAATAAAGAGAGTTGCAGACAAAACACATGAGCCAGGTCTACAGACATATTCCAACACAGAGCAAGAACATGATCAGAGTCACAGAGCTAGACAAGGCTAAAGACATGATTTATTCCAGCAATGAATAAATCTAAGTGAAGAAATATAGACACAGAGCGAAGAGCATAATGCTATGAAACAAGTTTGTCAACATGTTTTTTCATCCATCACAAAAGCAGGCTCAAGATAGAGTCGCAGGAATGAACGAGAAGGGGATGATGAAACAGGTTCGTAAACATGTTCCATCTCAGACAGTGCAAAAATTCAGAAGCAGACAAACCAGGTGGATGAAACAGTTCCAGCGCAAGTCCTACAGCAACTAGCATTTGCAGATTTATGGTAAAGACTTGGCGGTCAAGTATGCAGGATTCCTTACCATAATTCAACATGGTTCTTCAGACTCCTACAAGGATAATGAAGTCGATTCAAAAGGAAAGGATCACAATTCAACACAAACCCTAATATATCTCATGGGCCTACTCGAAGAAAGTTTTGTGTGTGTCGGCCTATTGTGCACTCAACGCTATATATATCCAAGTATTTCCAAGAAGAAGGTTTGCACACCCACAAAGAGAGATTTCAGAATATTGAGATTTCAGAATATTGAGCTATCAATGAAGATATCAAGAAAATTAAGAATCTAGGTGTGTGCCCCTAGTACAGGAAGAAAGATTAAAAGAGTTGTTCTACTATATAAAGTTTTCCAGTTCTTAAGTCTAGACTTTTGTATTTGGTTGTTTATCGAGTTGTACTTTATTCGCTTTCATAGAAGCATATAGTTAGTACAAAAATGTTGTAAATTCAACTTCAAGTTGGGGATCAACTTGAAGGTTTCTTACTAGTATAGTGAGATTAGTGAGATAAGAATTAGAGGTTAGTTCCTAGGTTATATAGTCTGTAACTTGAATTTGCAGATTCTCACCGTTGTGGTAAAGTCTTGAGGAAAATTCTACAGAGGTGTAAGTCATGGTTTTTATCTTCCTTGTGAGCCGTGTGGTTTTCACGTAAAAATTATGGTGTTCTTTACTTACCTGTAATTTATATGCTGTAAGACGCTAGCATAGAACAAGTAGAGTAAGGTGTTCCATCCTATAGGCAAAAATTGGATACTGTATAGGATAAGATGTATGTCGTGCAACCTAACAATATGTGATGCCTGATGGAAAATTGTTCTGGGCAGAGTGATACGGATAACAGTCGAAAGTAATAAGAATCGAATTGGCTGAGAACCTAATGAGAAATGATTTTGGTGGTGTATAGACTCTCAAGTCCCTCATTGGTCACATATTCTCTATTAAGGAGTGTGTGTACACAGGTAATAGATGGTATTTGCATATCATATTATACCATTTCATTGATTCTTACTATTTGACTTACTTGAAGGTTGGTTGAAATGTACTTATCTTACTTAACTGATTATTTGATTCCTTGTTGAATTGGGTGAATTACTTATCCCCTACTTGTTGGAGTACTAGTATGTCCTTATAAACTAATAGCGGACATAAAAGTGTAGGAGTAAGCATTCGGAAGACCAACCCTCGTGACTGTTTTAGTTTATGGTCAGTCAATGATGCTGCTGAGTAAATGTTGATTTTCCATACTCATTCTATACTTGTTGCACCTTTATGTGTGCAGAGTCTATCCCTAATACTAGCGGAGTATAAGGCTTTGCCAACCGTTGAGGAAACTGACTTAGAGGATTCGGGAGTTTGTTGCTCGATCGATGGCATCAGATTCTTCTCTTTTACTTTATTTATGTCTTTTCTTACATTCATATAATGTATTTAGATATTATTCTAGACTTATACTTTCTATTCTAGTAGTTCTTGTACCTGTGACACTAGGTGTTGACACCCAATTTTGTCCCGCCTTTCTTCCAAAATATTTATTTGCGCTCCTACTATTTTGACAACTTGAGAATAGTTATGCATACTTTACTACAATTATTAGCTTTCTATTAATATGGTCGTTTTTCACTGTCCAACTATAGTCATTGTCTATTATCATTTTTATTACTGTTGTTACTGTTACTGTTATCATTATCACTATTATTACTATTATTATTATTATTATTATTATTATTATTATTATTATTATTATTATTATTATTATTATTATTATTATTTTCATTATTGCATCATTTAATAGCGTAATCGCCATGATCGCTTTTAACCTCTTACGCATCGCGTTTTATTTTATATATTTAGATGATAGCATTTACTTACCTTTTAAACTTTTAAAAAAATATATTATCGCGCAGCTAGTGTGATATCATATGATTTTATCTTTGTTTGAGTACTAGTAATATTTTTTTTATGTGAAGTAACATTTTAGCACGCGTTAATGTATAGGTAACTAGAGAGTCATTTAAGTTTGGAGGCCTAGAAATTAAAAGAAGAATGGATCAAAGGCCAATGGGCAATAATTTCAACCCTTAAAAAATGGCCCAAATTTCACCATCAGAAATAGCCCGTCTGAACTTCCTTTTAGAAAAAAATCAGTCCAATATGGCCCAATATTTTTTCACCCAAGCAGCCCATGCGTCTAAAAAAAAAAAAAACAAGGAGCAACTAGGTTGAAGTTTCTTCAACTACTCCAAGCAGCCGCAGCGTCTCTTCTCTATCTCCCATTTCCATTATCAGTAAAGTTCCAGCCTTCCTTTCTATAGACACAGATTTGTTCCTCCATTTTCGTGTATTTTCTTGCTTTAAACAGAAGCCCCTCTGTCATGAACGCAAAAAAACCAAAATACTTTTCAAATCTCTAATATACAGAGATCGAATTTGACTTCAAACGGCTCTTGATTTTTCGTTTTGGAGCCAAAAAGTTTGAAATCCGAAAAACCCTAACCCTAGCTGGCAACTATAAATGTTAGTGTTTGCCTCCATTTCAGGCAAGTCGGAACAGAGGAGCTCACCCCCTAAAAAAAAAAAAAGTAAGAAACATTCAGATATTACTCACAACTACGATATTTTCCCTTTTTTGGTTTGGAACTTTGGCTTAACGCGAACGTATCCGTGTTCGTCGGCTTCGAGTGTGGATCCGTGACCTAAAGCCTCAGTTTCACTGCACCCGAAAAAGGTAATCTTCTTTTCTTGCCTTGGTTTTATTTATTTCGAATCTTTCCGTAATTAGAGTGATTTAGTTTATCCTAAGGTTAAGTGAATGATTTATGCAAATTTTCCTTCTCTGGGTTTAATCTCAGTATGTTTGATTTTCTGTGATTATATGTGTTCTTATGTCCCTAATTCAGTCCGAGAGCTTAGTTAGTTTCATTTTGGTATGAATGTGGTGTCTAGTTATCATGTTTAGCTTAAACTTGATTAGGATTTAATGCTTAGTATAAATCTGGGCGTACGGAAGGATTTGCTTAGCATGTAGGAAATAATATTTTACCTTTTGATTGCCTCTGAACATTTAACTGCCTAACCGAGCAGTTTACTGTGTCACTTATGGATTAATTGAAAACCTTATGCTACTTGCTCGTATATGTTCTTACTAATGATGGTCCAGTATAGTTATTAAGGTTTTTATGTTAGTTAGTAAGGCTCGTAATAGTGTAATGATTTGAAGGGCTCATCATTTAACTGCATAGTTGAGTCTGAGTGTTGTTTTAAGTGTTTTACTTGATCAGTGGCATTCTTTTTGCTTAAACTGTGTTCATCCATAAGCAGACTTAGGTCACAGTATCCCTCCCCTTCATGATGTTTGTGTCTCATATAACCTTAAGAACAAGATATTAATTTAAACTGCCTAAAAAGGATCTGTTGAAAGCAAACTCACCTTATTATGAATATAACTGTTTTAGCGAATGGATCTGTTTTTAATTCCTTTTTTTTTTTTTTGTAAAAGCTAAGCTATGATTTGCATACATGAACCAACCTTCTATGAAACTTAGCTAAATGCCTGTTTGTCTAAATGAATAATGTCACTGGAATCTAATCCCTGTCTTTTCCCTTCCGTGACATCATTTTAATGAATGTTAACTGGTTCCCCCTCTCTCTATGACTGTAAGCATGCTAAGTTGCGTTTGATTTATTTTAAAGTTCTGAGAATCATGTGTAGTTACTGCTTTAATAATGAGAAGTGACTTGAGTAGGCCCTACTTAGATCACTGACTTTAAAAGCTAGACTCTCTACCTATTGGATGTCTCTGTTGCTTTCCCAAAAGGGGTCTTTGAAGTTTAAGATAGTTTTCCTTAGAAGGTTCATGAGTTGGATGTGTGTTGCTTCTTGATTCTTAGCTAGGTAGTTGGAGATGTTAACTAAACTGCGTTTTGAACAACTGAACTCTGTTCCCAGACCCAAATTCCTGATAGTTAAAAGACAAATATGTATCTTATTTGAAGTTTTTCTTGAAACTGCCTCACACATGGTTCATTTTAAACTGTTTCAAAGCTGAGTTAGGATCTAACTAGTTAATAAGTTCCTTAAATCAGGTTATTTATCTACCAGCTATTTTCAGTTAATTATCAGACAGAGTTCTTTAAATAAATTAAGTTTCAAATTTCAACCTTAAAACCAATATTGATACTCTTTTCAAAAATTGTAATTCTGGACATTTTAGACTGTTTTCTTCCCAAAATATCAAAACCAATATTTTGGCTACCCTAACCTTCTTTTGGAATAACAACCTATTTGTTAACTTGGATAAGTTAAGATGTTAATATAGAAGTATTCTATTTCGGTTTGTTCGATGAAAATTTTGTATGTCGGATCCTCATCCTTCACCCCTTCTTTTCTTTGCATCACTTGGGGATTCTCAAATCCCAAATGTTCCGGAGTTGCTGTTGAACTTGGAAAAATATATTGCACACTTGAGAGGATCCTTCACTGCTAGTTGTTACACTTTGAATGGTTGTTGCTGTGTGTTATTGATTTGGGCTGAAAAGAGTTGATGTTACACTACACCTAAGCTGCTACATTTTGAGACCTGGCTGGTGCACTTCGAATGTTGGCTTTTCGAGCCAACTGCTGTTGTGTTTTTGAGCCAATTATTGCTACATTTCTTGATAAGTTTGCTGCATTTGGTTGAATCATTGTTGCATTTTTGAGATTGAAAGATGACATCCTTTTGAGTAAATTTGTTGCATTAATTGCTATTATTGCTGCTGCATTTGGCAATTGGTTGCTGCATTACGATGCTAGTTTGGGCTGAAATCACTGCTGCGTTTTGGCCAAAATATTGCTGCACTTTAGAGTAGATTATTGCTGCACCTTTAAGGTTGTTTGGCTGCACTATAAGGCTATCTCGTTGCGGCCTTCCGAGGGCAAAAAACAGTGGCTGCAGTTGAGAGTTGTTTGTCGTAGTTCTGGATCAATTCGCTACTGTTTTGAGGCCAAATGGCTGCTGCTCTTTAGCCAGATTTGAAACCAAAACAGCTGCTACGTCTTTGGGTATTTTTTGGAGGTTTAAAATGTTGCACTTTGAAAAATTTAGCTGCTGCTCTTGTCTAAAATCCAAATGAACAAATGCTACACTTGAGAAATGGTTTCTGCCTTGTTTTGATGAGCTGCTATTATTTCCTTTCAAACAGAAGCAGATACTACACTTTGATAAGCTAACTGATTTGAACGGATACTATACTTTGGGCCAATGAAAAAGTATTTAACTTGAGGCTCACTTTTAAAAGAACGGATTTCTATACTTGATTGAAAGTTTACTGATCTGAATATGTTTAATTTAGCAAATGTGCTTTCTCTTAACCTGCCCTGTCCCTAAAAAATGATTCGCATAGCGATTCTTTGAATCCTGTCGATTTTAGTTGTGCTTATAATTAAGTTTCACGTTTGTTTTTATTTGCTGGACTTGGCTGGTCATTGTTTTAGAATTCGTCTTTGTCTATTATTTTCCTTATTAAATCTGTTTCGTTTCCTAATTCCTATTTTTCTTTTCTTTGTTTTTCATGGCATATGGGAGCACTCTTGAGTTGGGCGAGACTCAAAATTTTTCGATAGTTGAGAAATTTGCATTTCTTCCTACTTCGCGACATCTCCGAACAGAAAGGCGAATTGAAAAGGGCGAGATGACTTTCCATCTCCCAGTATCCATAATCTTCACTCCTCTACCCGAACATGAAATGGGAGCGGGGAATAACTTTATGATAGTCTTCTTATTATAACTTTGTTATGTTTTATTCGTTTGGTTATGCTTGGGATATTTTAGTTCTTTTAGAAGAATACGACCTAGAACATTATGAGTTCAGAAAGGGTAGTTTATAAAGGGGAAATTAGTGGTTAACTACTTATTTTAAAGTCCCGTCTAATACCTATAACTTTTTATTTTATTAGAATCTAAGTATGTATAACGTTTCGCTAAATTTTCTTTATGGTGAAAGTCTCTTATGAGATATCAATTGTTAAACAAGTATGGGCTGAAGTTTTTTCTTATATCGAATTAATATAGAAAGGCAGCTTCGTTTTGAGTCCGAAAAAAAAGAATTAATCGACTGAAGCAATTTTTGTAAAAAACGTATGTCCTTTTGTATATCATATTTTAAAAAAACTCAGCTTTCATCATTACGTATTCATATAACGTAATTCTCACTCAAAACTGTTAATTTTTTTTTTTTTTTAAAAAAAAGCGATTAATTTAGGTGCAATTTCTTAAATTCATACAAGGTATTGGGGGAAGTATTTTTATTTGAAAACAAATGACACTAAGATGTATGATTTATAAAAAAATGATTTTCAGTCCTTTTGAAAATAGTTATTTCTTTATTTAAGTCTAGAAACGCATTATGTTATTTATTTGCAAAGTTCTCTATTTTAATTACCTATATACTTTTATGAAATACCTTTTCTTAAATCATTTATAAGATACTAATTTATTGTACTTCGTCACAATCTCTTATATTAACCTAAGTTTGGTCTCGTCTAGAATCGAAATTATTTTTTATTTAGCGGACCCTAATGGATGCCTAAGACCTTGAAAACAAATGACACTAAGATGTATGATTTATAAAAAAATGATTTTGGTCCTTTTGAAAATAGATATTTAGAACATTATGTTATTTATTGCAAAAGTTCTCATATTTTAATTACCTATATACTTTTATGAAATACCTTTTCTTAAATTATTTATAAGATACTAATTTATTGTGCTTCGTCACAATCTCTTATATTAACCTTAACGGACCCTAATGGATGCCTAAGATCTTCCCGTTAGGATATTTAGAACCCTTACCTAGAACTTATTAGGTTCGTAAGACCTTAAAAAAGTAGAGTTTAGCTTAGCTTTATTTTAGTTAATAATTAGGTGTCCTAATTCACCATTAAAATAATTAGGTGGCGACTCCTTAAGTTAAATAATTAGGAATCACCAATGTGTTGTACTCCGCTTTGACCCGGGTTAAAATGGGGTATAACACTAGGTTTTGGGTTATAGTACTTATTCTACTTATTTATGACTGTGAAACTTAATTGTGACTTTGAAATGATTTTACTTATTTATTTCTGCATAATATACTTGTTAAAATTGACCTAATCAGTTGTGGATGGTTCGCCTACCGGTTGGGGTAGGTGCCTTGATGACTTTGAAATTTGGGCTGTGACAATTAATCATGGAATAGTAATTATTCTGGCGAATTCTTGAGATGAGATAGACTATTCCTAGCAATAATTATTGGTTCGATGCTCCAATTCCTTGGGTAGTGTAGCCAACCCACTAATTTAAACCAACCCTAGATACAATCTTATTTCTCAATATAGAATGGATGGGCAAAACCAAAATCATATACTATCTCTATTACAGGTGAAATGCAGATACAATCAGAATATATGAAACACTAACAATTTACACCGCGAACGAATCTAGAAATTAAACGAATAACATAGATTTGGCTTAAACTCTAGATAGGTGTTTAGCTGCTCATGATAGAATTACAAATAAATAAACAAAACGTACTCATCATATTGATTACTAAAATAAATGAAAGAATTTAGAAGGCGAGCACAAGATTAGGCTCCTCCGGACTTATGTTCATGTTCTTCACAAAATATCGTCGCTTATGTTCTCTTATTTTTCCAAACAAAAGATAAATAAAATTGAATTAATTGTTTCTATTTATAATAAATTAGAAAATTTCAAATTTTCAAACAAAAATCTCCTTGGTCTGCCGAGCGCTGCGATTTGGCAGTTTATAGTGCTAAACTCTCTTTTTCCTCTTTGACTTCGTAGAATAAGTCACACTTTTTCCTCAATTTTCAACTCTTTGAAGTTTTTCTGTGCACAAAGTGCGACTTCGCATTGGGTTGTGCCTTTATCACACTAAGTGTTTGGCGCACTGGACTGTGCACTTGCCACACTGGATTGTGCACTTCACAGCCTTGGACGCTTAGCTTAAAGTATTTTGCACTTTACACGACATTTTTCTAGACTTGTGCAACTTGAGTTCAATTTTCTCGTTTTTGTTTTGTTCCACTTCTTTTTCATCATTTGTGGCCTCGAGATCTTCTATTAGTCATAAAATCGGAACACAATAAGAACACATAAGATTGAATATAAATAGTCATTAAAAGCAATAGAAATCTATGTAAACTACGTTGATTAAGTTGATAAATTTACCATTATCAGCTATCCTTAAGGACATCATGATCTTCCTCATTTCCTTTTCTTCATGTTCTGATTCATGTTACTTGTTCTTAATTATAGTATGATTATTTTAAAGTCTTGAGATCACCAACGGTCTTTCCAAATCTTGTAAACATTTCTTAACTATTTGTCTCATTTTCTTTCCTCATCAATTACTCATATTCATGGTTCGAAAGGTCGATTCTAGTTTGCTTTACTTTATATATATATATATATACTACACAAAAAACAACCTAATAACCTTAACATTAGCTTGCACATATCCGCTCATCGGCAATATTAGAAATGGTTGCGTCCATACATCTTGAATGGCCAGTCATGTGGGATAGTCAATGGACTAAAGCTAGAAAGTGATGCATCCTTTTTGAAAGATTGCACTTGAGATTGATGATTAACCATGGATCTTCATTCAATTATTATTAAGAAAAATAAGATAGTAAGAAGAGGTTGTGATAACAATTTAAAAATGAGACAGAAGGGTGTGAATTGTGAGCTTCGTTCTAAATGCTTTAAATGACTTAGTTTGAAAATTTAGATAGATTTGGAGTCACTGCAGAAAACTCGTTGCATTTTATAATTCAATTAAGTGTAAATTATAAATAAAAGCAAGGTACAAAAAATAAAATGAGATATAAAGATTTTATACTATCTAACAAGATTCTTACAGAGCTATTTGAATTGCTGAGTTTGAGAACAACTTTTGGTGATTTTCTAATGTTAACTGATAATATTCAATCATACTCTCAAAATTAGGAGTAAAAGCGGTCGCCATAATATAAGCTAGTAAGATCATGTTGAATTTCTTAACGAGCATGACTAGGGTAATAAAGTTCAAGTTAGTTACTTAAGCCTTGCATGATGTTGATTAACTTTCTAGTGATTGAGGAGTCCGCGACTTAAGTAGCACAAAAAATAAAAAATTGAACCAAACTAGTGCAAAAAAACAAAAAAAAAAATACATTAGTAGTATTCACGCACGAATTTAGACCAACCGTGCGTGAAAGGACCAAAGTGCAAAATTTCACTTTGGCCCTTTCACGCACGAAATTCGTGCGTGAATGAGGAACCATAAATCACCCCTCTTCCCCACCAGATCGCGACATCTCCCTCCCCCACCCGCCATTAACCCCATTTTTCAGTGGTCCCACCCCCTTTAAAACTATAATTTCGTGTTATTTTTCAATCCAAAACTCAATATTCTTGGTATATTGAAGTGTAGGAACAAGTTTCTAAGGTTGGATTTCGGAATAGAGCGGCGTATAACACATTTCAAAAACTCAAAAAAGCTTCAATCTAGGTATTTCACTACGAATTTTCTATTACATTGTTAAATATATTATTACCCTAAGCATGGTCATTGTATAACCGTGGTGGATTACTCGTTTTGCTTTTTTTTTTTTTTTTTTTTCTCCGTGCAATCGTTGGGACTGCCCATTTTTTCGTTTTTTTATTTATTTATTTGTTTATCTATTGTTAATTAGTTAATTATTTATTGCTTGTTTATTTAGTATTTGTTAATTATTGGATTAGCGACTTAAGTATTTATTAATTGTTAGACTAGCTATTTCAATTGTTAGACTGGCTAATTATTTATTTTGTTTTTGTTAAGCCAATTGTTTATTTGTTAATAATTTCTTAATTGTTTCATTAGTTAATTAATTGTTTATTTGTTAAATATACGATAATAATTTATTAATTTTTTGATTAGTTACTTAATTGTTTATTTATTAAATATATGATAATAACTTGTTAATTATTTGATTTGTTAGTTATTTGTTTATTTATTAATTATTTATACTAATTGTATCCTAACTAATTGTTAATTATTTAACTCATCTTTATATTTTAGGAATGAAAACCCTTAGTTTAGGATTCATAACCCGTAGCTTAGGATTGAAAACCCTTAATATAATTTTCTATAAAAGATTACGTAACTAATATTACTTGTTAATGATTTATTTAAAATACGTAAAATATGGGTCACCACAATCTTTAATAAAATTTTCGATAAAAGATTACATAACTAATACTAATACTAATACTACTTGTTAATGATTTATTTAAAATGCGTAAAATAGATGGATCACCACCCTCTTGATCCGGGGCCCTTCGACCGAGAGTTACTGTATCTTCAGCCCGAGCATAGGTCGCAACATATATGGACATCCGAACCGAGTCTCAGGTCCGTACCCGGTTAGGGGAATCAGCATGGGAGATCTTAGCTGCTCGCCCCCCACTTCCTCGTGTCCCGGATATACTACGTCGGGGCGGTATCTACCGGTGCGTCGAAGTTGGTGAAAGCACGATAGGTCGCTAGTGATGAAGCATTGATTGAGAGGTGGCGACCGGAGACGCACACATTTCATCTCTGAGGCTACCATTACCCTTCAGGATGTGGAGGTCATTTATGGGCTACAGGTTGATGGACGCCCATTGTATATTGAGGAGCCTCTTGCCGCCGCCTTACCGAGACGAGTTGATTAGGCTCACCGGTTTTTTGCTCGGATGGTCATATTTCCGCCGTAGTCGGCTTTTGTTGTCGGCCCTTTATGCTCACTTGCGCCTCATAGACATGCAGCATCCGATTGGAGAGGACACGCCTCAGGCTGATGTTGATCGACGTGCGCGTCTATACCTACTCATCATATTCGGGGTCATCCTATTCCCGAACACTTCGGGTTCGCATATGAGCTTCGAGGTATCTTCGGTATATCGACGATCTCGCCGAGATAGGATGTTATAGTTGGGCGCCGCCGTGCCGGGCTACATGTATCGAGGATTCGCCGATGTTCTATGGGCACGAGGGTAGAGGTCCCCGCATTTTGCTCGCTCCTTCGGGTTATATATTTAAGTGTGTGTAATTATACACAAAATATATTTTTTAAATGACGACCGATAAATTTTTTTTTTAATTGACTATATCGTATATGGGTGTGGACTAGGTTGAGACCTTTTCGGCCCAACCCACCGACCCTCCCGCCGACTATCTTCGTCCCGATGCCATACGCGCGGAGATGGTCGCGGGCGTACGCCGACGTGTGGAGACGCACCACGCCCTTCTCCCGTTTAGGGATCGCCTAGACCGCATGACGGCGCAGACGGTATGTTCATATTTTGGATTCACACGCTAGACCACATAACTACTATTTTAGTCTTATGTTGTTAACTAGTTCAATTCTTTTTACAGGCTTTTATATGGACGCCATATGATCATATTTTGGATGAGCTACCGGCGTTTTGTAGGGCTGTCAGCACATGTGGATGTCGCGGTGTCCATTGATACATATGGATATCGTTGAGTATCACGCGCCCGATCGCGTGTTACGGCAGTTTGGGTATGTACAGAATATACCCGCGGCTACGGTTTGGGAGCATGACCACTATACGAGGGACGAGCGTGCGGGCGTCGATGATGCATGGCGACTCCATATGCAGCAGCAGGTCCATAGTTGGGATGTGAGGATGGCGAGCCTAGCGGTGGTCGGACATGACACTCCCATCCATGTGTACATGGAGTGGTACATGCGGATCACTCGCATCATTATTGGCAACCCCTCTAGGCGTCGTCCAGATGGCTTGGGATATGTAGCTCTCGCAGGAGCGTACGAGGCGCTGGTAAGTTTTATTAGTCTTAAACTTAAACCATCGTCTTATGTACTACTTTACAAATTTATTAAATTGTTAATATTTGCAAACATATGCAGGTACGGACCGTTCAGACGATGCGCTATGAGAGCACTGCCCGTACGGAGTCCCCCGAGACGGCGGAGTATGCAGCACGGATGATTGAGCTTGCCGAGACTGGTATGAGACAGGCACATGACTTTGAGCGTCTCCATGAGCGTGTTCCCGGTGCCCCACCTGGGGCAGCAGGTGGCCGTGGTCGCCGAGGAACTGGTGGCCGTCGCAGAGGTGGTAGGGCTGGCAGAGGTGATGAGGCTCCATCGACTACACGATATCCCATCGACTTCTCATTCCCGCCGTCGACTTCACGTACACCTCTATATACGCCGACTTTTTTCGTGTTATGTGCCCTGGCCTTCACTTTCACATCTACCAGTTCGTGATCCATAGGGTGAGCGGCCAGTTCGTGATCTACAGGGTGGCCTACATTTGCAGTTCGACGACACCATGTTCGAGGACTTCGTGTTTGATATGGCACCATCTGCATCACCCGCCGCGCGGGCCGCTCAGAGCCCTCTCACCAGCATCTCGGGAGGCCGTCGACACACAAAGTTTGACTTTTACAACAAAGTAAAGTAATTTATTAATTATTTGTTTATTTCGGTTCATTTTACAATAAATCAAATCTAAATTATTTATATATTATTTCGTGTTCATTGTTCTACGCCCGTGGGTCCACGGAGCGACCCATCCAGAGACTACCTCATATTCACCACCCCACCCATCTCGGGAGCCTACAGACCCAAAGAGCCTACTCGGTGCGCCCGTTGACACACAGTGTTCTATTAAATAAATAACGTTAATGTATTCAATATAAATAATGAATGGTACTAATTATTATATACTTTTCAAAGTTCATCCTTCGGCGCCTAAGGTGGCGACTCCCGACGAGGTAGAGGTCGAGACACCGGACCTAACTCGGCTCGAGGTTCGAGTGTGCCAGCGGGATCAGATCCCAAGAAGAAGCACGTTCTAGTTAAGGGATCACGGGTCAGGCGAAGAGATGATGATCATGAGTTGGAGCGCCCGGTTATTAAGAGGAAAAAGGGCGATGGAGACGATGACGAGGGCGGTGGGGATGGTATGAGCCTTAGGCCTAGGGATAGTCTCAGGCATACTACATGTGGGACCCATCCTCGATAGTGTATATACATTAGTGTTGTAAAATTTATCGTAAATAATATATATTTTTTGCATATTTAGTCTTTAAATTTATCGTAAATTTTTTGCATATTTTTTCACTTTCACGAACAAATTCTGTGCGTGAAAGGGTTAAATATGTTTGTGCGTGAAAGTGGAAAAACATATTTAACCTTTCACGCACAGAATTTGTGCGTGAAAGTGGCAAAACTGTTTTACCCTTTCACGCACAAATTCCGTGCGTGAAAGTGTAAAATTTTTTTTTCCCACTTTCACGCACAGATTTTAGGGTTTAGGTTGAAGTTGTTCCACTTTCACGCACGGATTTTGTGCGTGAAAGTGTACAATGCGATTTTTGCACTTTCACGCACACAAAAATGTGCGTGGAAGTGCAAGAAACAACCCTTCAGGTACAAGTTGTAATTTGCATTATTTGCGCGTTTTGTATTGCGCACCAATTTAATGCGCACTATAAGTATTGATTTGACAATACGTTACCCATGACAATTTCAGGAATCTATGACACATAAAGGCTTGATTTGACAATACGTTGCTGTATTTTTTGACCATTTTGTATTGCGCACCAATTTAATGCGCACTATAAGTATTGATTTGACAACACACCACGCATGACAATTTCAGGAATCTATGACACATAAAGGCTTGATTTGACAATACGTTCGATTTTGCATTATTTGCGCGTTTTTGTATTGCGCACCATTTTAATGCGCACTATAAGCATTGAGTTGACAACCCATGACAATTTCAGAAATTTATTTAACTTGAAGGCTTGACGAGTGAAAAACTCATCAATTGCATAGGCCTAAGTCTTACAAGTCATAAAAAAAAAAATCAAACTTCATTCAAAAAATGTCTCAAAATGCTTCGCGTGTTAAGGTTTCACTATTTTGGGATGGAGATATCGTCGAGGACAATTACTCCATTCGTTATAGTGTCAAACCAAAAGCCCATGTTAAATTTCCAACAACTTTAAGTTATGAAACACTAGTCGGTTACTTGCACGAAAGAATGAAAACTACACCCACTGAGTTTGGAATCTCAATAACTGGCAGATATCCACAAACAATATCAAACGGTGTAGTGCGTTATGGCATGCACAATATCAACGATGATGAATCTTTGAGTGATTATTTGGGATCGCCGGAAGAATATCGTGATTTAGTATTCATTAATGTTCTTGAGATGTATGTTGAAAAGATACCTCGGGAACAAGTCCCTCAAGTCCAGCCTATTCATGGTAACACTTATGGGGACTTTAGTTCTTATGGAGACATTTTGAGTGGTCAAGTGCATTTGGAAAATCTAAGCCATGCAATTTAATCAAGCTCACAATGAAAATTGGTAAATATGGTTTTGTTATATTATTATTATATGTAGTAGCATGTGTTTGTTGTATGAATTGGTAAATAACCAGTTTTCAAATCTTTATAGGAACTATTCTCAAAACTCACCAGTGGTACCAAATATGGATATTGGTCAATCCTCTCAGTTCGGTGGAGTTGATCATTCTCCACACCATGACAATGCTTATGAACTTCAAGTTCATCACCTTGATATTAAATTATCTATATATATGTATGATGTTGGTATTTAAAATATGTTACTTTTCATGTAGGAGGATGAATGCACTTAATAATGAAGATTTTCCTAATTATTATGAGTCATCATCAAGTGATGACGATGAAATAGCTAATAATGCAGAGGTAACCGATGATGAAGACGATGATGATGTTCAAGTTGGTATGACCAACAATATTCCTCAAAGCCAAAACCAACAACAACAATGCACCACCACGTACCACCACCGATGGTGAAAACCCAACTTCGAAAGCCCAATTCGGTGGCATTCTAACAATATCCCTTATCTTGATAGCTGCGCAGGTCGTGATGATGCATTTGTCTTCACAAGAGAAGATTATGATAGTCGTTTAAAAACCTGGATTGAACCTAAGGATCTCAACAAAGATCGATGCTACCTTGCAAAGGGAATGTTGTTCGCATCCAAAAAAGCTTTGCAACGGGCTATCAAAATTTATTGTTTTAAGGACATGAGAGAGTTAAAGGTTGATCACCAACCTCAAAGATATGGAGGCTAATTTGTAGACGACGGTATCAAGGCTGTGTGGTTCTTCGGGGAATTGTTAAGCCTCGATGGTATGTGGGCTATCACAAAATTTCGCGAAAGACACACTTGTGATATGGAAGAAAATCGAGCAGATCATTATAATTTAGATACAAACATGATTGCTCAAGTGTTACTTAAAGACATTGCCGAAACGCCAAGGTAACTTATCCTACCTAGTACATTATATGTCTTATATCAATTGAAAGATTATTACTAAAAGTTGTTTGTTTAAACTTGTGCAGGTTCCCCATTAAATATTGTATTCGAAACGTTCAAGCCGTATATAGTAAAACTATAAGCAACAGAAAAGGATTTCTCGGGCGTAGACGCGCTTTTGAGATGGTCTTTGGAAATTGGCATACTTCTTTTCGATGCCAAGAGTATATGGCGGCTCTACAACATTTTAATCGGTTCGTTGTAGAGTGGCGACTTATAGAGGGTAAAATCTTCAACTTCGTATTTTGGACATTCAAACCATGCATTGATGGTTTTGCTCTCGCCGACCAGTGATATCCATAGATGGTACGCATATATGGTGCCTACGACATCAAGCTCCTAATTGCAATAGGAATGGATGCCAATGGGTCAATATTTCCTCTTGCTTTCGCAATTGCCGCTAACGAGAGCAACGACACATGGGGGATCTTTTTGACCCATTTGAAAACTCATGTTATTAAGGATCGTACCGGCATATGCGTGCTGTCTGATCGTCATAAAGGCATATTGCACAATATGGATAATTTACCGGGGCAGCCTCCCTTTGTTTACCATCGATATTGTTTAAGGCACTTGAAGGCGAATTTGCAATCAACGTTTCACAATGGCACTCTAAACAAATTGATGTGGGGGGCTGCGATGGAGCATCAACAACGAAAATGGGCTGCAAAAATGGATCGATCGAGTCGGTGAGTGAACCCGCATACGTTTGGTTGATGAAGCTCGATGTTGAAAAATGGACGCTTCATGCTGATGGAGGAAAAAAGATGGGGCATGCTCACAACAAATAGCTCGCAGTCTTTCAATGGCTTAGAAATCGCTCGAGGACTACCTGTCACCGCAATGGTGAGAATGACTTTCAACAAGGTGGTGGAGCGATTTGTTGTTAGGACAAGGCATTGAGCGATATTAGCCGACGGCGGGACATGGATGCCAAAGCCCTTCAAAACTATGGAGCATTATAGACAAAAATGTGAGCGTCACCAAATGACCGAGTATGACCCAATTCAACATGTGTATGAAGTGAGGACGGGTTATTATAACGGTAAGGGTGGAAACGTGCATACCGTTTATGAGGCAACAAGAATATGCATTTGTGGTAAGTGGCAACGTACCTACGCCGTGTTCTCATGCTTTGTCAAGTGCTTCGAGAGAATGAGAAAAACGGTAACAAATTATGTGGCGGGGGAATACAAGGTCCAAAGTTACCTTAGAGCATATTCCGGCCAATTCCCCCACTTGGTAATGAAGCTTATTGGCCAAACGAGCCGTTTTCGATGGTTGCTAACAAGGATTACATTAGAAAATTGGGCATTAACTCACGGAGTCGTAGACCCAATCAAATGGATGTTAGTGAAAGAACTTACTCTCGCAAGTGCTCTATATGTAAGCAATATGGCCATGACAAGCGTTCGTGTGGGCAACAAGGCCGTGGTAGTACAAGCACGTCTCGAAGTAATAGAGCCTCTAGAACTTGAAGATTGTATTGTTATTGTAATTTATTATTGTATTGCTTTGAATTAGTATTGTAATTAAATGGAATGAATTATTTTTTAATTAGTATAAACCTCTCGTATTGGATGAATTATTATTAAAACACTTAAATCAAAACCCTATAAATATTACAAGTTTCAAAACTTGCTTGGGGCACTTTAGAACCCCTAAAACGACGATCCAAACGTTTAGGTGGACTTGATGTAATGAGCCGACATTATTGTACGCAAAAAAAGATATTAAGTTTTATATAAAATATTGATATTTTAGAATTTTGAAATATGACTAATCTTTGCCCAAAGTATGGAAAAAAACGTGTTTGGAAAGGTAACGCAAAAAAAAAAAAAAAAACATTCGGAAACATTCACGCACGAAATTCGTGCGTAAGGTCAAATCAGTATTTTTGCGATTTGGTCCTTTCACGCACTAATTTCGTGCGTGAATACTACTAATGTAATTTTTTTTTTTTTTGCACTAGTTTGGTTCAACTTTTTATTTTTTGTATTACTTAAGTCGCGGACTAGTGATTGAGTGAATTGAACTAAAACTGAAATTAAGCTATGAAATTAGCTAAACAGCTACAAACGTAATTACCACTAAAGGATTAACCCAATTAAGGGAAGGTATGGGATTTCTCACCTCCTTTATGTACTCAATGAATGGGTTATGATCAAATTAGCTCACTCAACTGGCAATTAATATGGTCTAGTTATAAATAACCTATAAGCTCACTCTTGATCCAACACTCCAATTCATTGGGTAATTAAATCAACCTGCTAAGGAATCCAACCCAAACTTAGATCCTCTTTCACAAGTAAGATTCACCTTCCAGGGTATATCAAGTGTATCTCTACTACTCAATTATGACAATAAGGCATAAATTCAATGAAATAATAGTAAATCCATTAAGATAGATCTAATAACCAAACACCCATTAATTAAATAATATAGGTTCAGTTCACAATCCTAGTAAAAGATTTAGTTACTTATGCTAAAGAAGATAAAAACACAAAATAAGATAAATCTCACCGTGGGTGAAATAAGAAGCTTGAAGGACTCCTCCTCAAGTGAGTTGCTTTCTTCGCAAGTCTCTAAACAAGCTCTAGAATATCTTCAAATATGAAAGCTACATAAAAAGTACAAAGAAGGTACTATTTATAGTCTATTACAACAATAATCAAAAGTTGTAGAAATTTGCTCTGAAATAGGACCCAAATCACACAATAATCTTGCATTTAGCAGGACGTTTTCAATTTGTCCACAGAAAGAATTCTGAAAATTCTATGGATCACACGATACTTCTACGATTTGCACTCTGACTTTAACTAGACTTTCACTTTTGATGATTCTCTACCTTGCTCTATTGTCACAACTTCAGTCTTGTGGTCCGCAATGTTGACTCTTTAGCTCCACGAAAGTCTATGCTCCTGGCTCCAATTCTCTTAGGTTCAGCCCTCTTATGTACCCAGATAATACTTTTGTTGTCCGCACTTAACATATGTAGCCATTGTTTGCTCAACTTCACAATTTGAGTGCTTTACAACTATTTTTCAGCCTTTTGAACATCATTTGAATTTTTTTGGATTTTTTTTACTTTAAAATCGCAATCATACCTGAAATCAAGAAAACTGCATAAGCTTTGACATGAATAAGCCACTTAAAAACTTAAAAGTATTAGTAAAAGTTAAGAATAAAGCGGTAAAATCTTCACTTATCTCCACTCCCAACTTAAACCTTTGTTTCTCAAGCAAATGGAAGAAAATATTATTTCAATTCAATAAGAATGCCCTCCTTATGTACATTCCATAAATCACTCAAAACACATTCAATAAGAAGAATGAATCAAATCATGACTTTCGTTAGTATCCTCAATTAGTATCAAGCGCAGAATCCTTCTCAATCACTAAACATATCTCAACTACCATCCAAAATCAACTTAGTTGTAATTTTTTACGACAACAGCAACAACATACCTAGTGAAATTCCACAAGTATGGTTTGAGAGGGTAGAGCGTATGCAGACATTACCCTTGCCTTGGGAGGTAGAGAGACTCTCAGCTCAGAATAAAGCAATAACAAAGCATGTTACATAGGAAAAAGGAGCAGTAGCTACAACAAAACAGTATGCTAAGCAAAGAATAAGAGACAATAAATAATAACATAAATCGAAGGATAAGAAACTATAGGAGAAATACTATGATTACTAGCAAGGAAGGATAAGTGAGACAACACTCTACTACCGCTAACCTAATCTGTGTCCTCCACAACCTTTTCTCTAAGGTCATGTCCTCGATAAGCTGAAACTGTACCATGTCCTGCCTAATCACCTCTCCCCAATAATTGTTCATCCTACCTTTACCTACCTTAAATCCATCCATAGTCAACCTTTCACACCTCCGCATTGGGGCATCCACACATCTCCTTTTCACGTGCTGGAACCATCAGTTGTGATTCTTTAGCCTCAGAAATACCTCAAGATTATCAAATTCTTTATTTCATCAATTTTTCCTCAGTCAAGAAGTAAGAACTCCTTCTTCCTTCTTGTCACAAGTGTTCACTCACAAAAACAAATTCTTTTCACACACATATATGTATAATTTTAAAAGGGGGATCATCAACTAAAGAAGAACATCACTCACAATCACTAAGATATTCAAATGTATGCTCATGTGAAATCATAAACTTGGCCTTCATGTAAATCGTAAATCTCCACTAATATGAGCACACCCAATCAAAGATTAAATAAGACTTAGGTTGAGCTTGTAATGTAGGTCCAGGAATAGGCAGGTCAATCGGATACAAGTGACTAGTCCTTCCTTGAGCACTACATACTTACCGCTCTTTCATTTCATAACATCTTAACCTTCTTTTGTTCTACCCTTCATCTTTCTCACCATTCCTTTCCCACTTATTCTTTGTTTTTATCATTGCAAACTTTATTCAATTTTTCTTTTTTCACTTTTTTTTTTAAAAAATCTTCTCCTTTTCAAAACAATTTTCTGATTCTTTTATTTCTTCCTTCTTCTTTACTTCTTTCTCAACAATTATTTCAGCATTTTGCCTTTCAATGGTATCCACATCACTAACTTTTCTCCACCTAACTACCCCAAACTTAGGCCTTTGAACTAAGTTGTGCATCTTTTAATGCACTCAAGGACTGTAGGTCCAAAGAAGAGAAAATGCTAGGAACAATAAAAAAGATTTATGTTTTTAATGTGGGTATCAAAGAAAAAATCTATAAGCTCAATGGGAAAAAACTAGGGATCATTAAAGTTGGTGGTTTTTCACAAATAGTGATTTTAGTGCTTGGAATAAAGCTATAGAAACTAGAAAGGCTTCATGCACATATTGGTGAAGTAATTATGTCTTCACAATCAGTGTTTCAAGATGACGAGAATGACTGAAGAACAATCAATTCTAATTTCTTTTGATAAACAGAATGAGAAAATTAAAAGTAAGTATCGAGTTAGGTTGAATACTTCGATTGATGTGTCATTTTTTTTTTTTTTTGAAACAAGGAATGCCTTTCAAGGGCCACAATGAAGGTGTAGCTTCTCAAAAGGGGGAAATTTCTAGAACTCTTACAATGTTATGCAATGGTATGCAAATCGAAATGATGAAGTGAAAAGAGTTGTGCTAGAAAATGCTCCACAAAATGTCATGATGATTGCTCCAGATATATGAAAAGAGAGTGTGAATATTTGTGCAAAAGAAACAATGAAAACAGTTATTGAAGATCTAAGCGGAGATTATTTTGAAATATTAATTGACGAACCCAAGGTTGTCTCTCATAAGGAATAAATGACTCTTGTTCTGCAGTATATCAACGAAAGGACAAATTTATTAAGAGATTCATTATATTGTTTATACCTTCATTTTCATCTAAAGATGCAATATATTATTTGATTTTAGATTATTCATTAAGTCCATCTCAAATATGGGAACAAAGTAATGATGGAGTTAGTAACAATAGGGAGAAATCAATGATCTTAAAACTTTGATTCTTGAAGATATTCCTTCAGCGTGTTGCATCAATAGCATGGCTTTTCAATTGCAATTGACTCTTGTAGCTGTTACAAAGAAAACATTATGATGTAGATCAATATTTTTTAAACTATTGCTAATTTCTAGAATAATGTTGGAGGTTCTTTTAAGCGTAGAGAGATGCTTCAAGAGGGTCAAGTAGAAAATAAGAAGAATTACTAGTTCTTAGTGAAGTTCATATGGGAAGTGGACTAAATCAAGAACATGGACTTCGAAGGCCAGATGGTACAAGCTGGAAAGCTCATTTTAAGACAATACACAATTTTATTAGATTATTCTCTTCAATTGTTCATGTATTTAAGGTTCTTGCAAATGAGGGTTCTAGTTATCTCAAAAGATTAATGGCAACAAGTTAAGTGAATGGCATAAGATATGTTGAGTTGTGCATACGTTGCATTTGATGTTAGAAGTGTTGACAATTACAATGAGTTGAATATGACTTTGCAAAGAAACGATCAAGATATTGTAAATGTTATGAAACTTGTTGGTTTCGCCAAGAAACACTTGTAATTGATGAGAGCGTATAAATGGAAATCTTTGATGGAAGCTACGGTAATCTCTGAAATGAATAAGAACTATCATCTTGGAAAGTCAAAGAGTAGGACTTCAAGTATCACATATTCTCATCATTTGTGTGTAGAAGTTTTTAATGCTATTATTGATTTGCAACTTTATGAGCTTATCATTTGGATGTAGTGAATAGTGAAATACTTCTTCATATGACTAGTATTAGTCCAAATATATTTTTTGCTATGAGAACGCCAGAATTATAAAATTTGCTACACTTTATCCCGACGAGTTCAGCATGAAGATCTTAGTTTCGAGGTTGACAACATATTTTCTATGTGAGAAAAGATAAAGATTTCTCTGACTTGAATGAGCTTGGAGATTTTTTTGAAACACTAGTTGAACCAAATCTGCACAAGATTTGGAGGCTTGTTTAATTGCTTGTCAAGTTAAGTTTGATATTGTTTGTCTAAACTGTAACGGTTGAAATAATTTTTTCTTCAATGAAATAATCAAACTGAGTTGATGATGAATTTCTAAATTATTGCTTAATTTGTTATATAAGAAATGAAGTATTTGAAAGTGTACCTAAGATTATTGATCGTATTCAAAAATTTGCAAGTCGTCAGGTACAATTGCAATGATGATAGTTACTAGATGTATGTTATGTTAGGTTGTTCATTACTTTTTAAATATATATTGAATATTAATACTCGTTTCTTGATTCAATTATTATTGTATAGTTCCTTGAAGACTATCCTAAAATTCTAAATCTTGAACTCATAATTATAGGTAAAATTCTTGAATTCGCCTCTCCTTACCAATTATCATTATCTTGATTAGTATCCCATTATTTAATTGACACCCAAGAATTTTGAAGTTTTCATTGTTGATCACCTTGAGGGCTAGGTCAATACTCAATACCTTGAAAATTTATCCTTCGTTAGATTTTGAGTTGAAAAATGTATTGATCCTATTTCTTCCAACTCTTTTTTATTTTTTTTTATTTCTTCTAACTCAGCAAATGAGATTCTTATTGATCAATGTACATAAGCTATGACCTCATTTATTGCACTTCTTGAAGTTTTAATCTTAATAATTTAAAACTCAGTCATTAAGTTCATTAGTTTTTTTTTTTTTTATATGTTTGAATCATAATCATTCAGATATTAACCACTAAATGTATTTCTTAATGTTACAACCACTTAATGAATTTGAATACATCTGAATGATAAAATCTGTAACAAAACCTTAATAAAATTAAGATGTATATTTAAGAATATCTACAAAAAATGACAGTTCGTTAATTCCATCCCTTCACTTGTACCACAACCACCCACCATTATCAACTACTGTTGTTGTTGCCGCCAATATCAACTGCCATCACCCACATCCGCCATCCTCAACCACAATCATCATCGATGCCAATTATTACAATTAGTTGTCAACCCGTCTCCACCACCGACCACTATTTACAATCATCACCACCAACCACTATTACCATAATAATAACCAATCACCACCATCAGTCACCATTATATATCGCCATCCACCGTCATCATTCACCACCACCGTTAAGTATAACTATCATTCATCACAACTATTAGTAGCCACCGCCAACTACCACTACTGACAATCACCATCACCACTAGCCACTAGCCAATACCATCCCCAATTGGCACCCACAACCACCATCACTAGCCATCACAACTACCAACCGCCATATGAGTTTTTAAAATTCTTATTGATATATTATTAGGTTAATATAGTATTTTATTGAATTTTTATATTTATTACTCCCTTCGGATAAAAAAAAGTGTCCAATTATCAAATCAAGAAAGAATTAACCTTATTTTTTCAGATTTGCCTCTATTAAGTGTTATGTGATCAAATCCCAATATCTATTTAATTAGGGGCAGTTCAGTCAAATTACCTTTTTTTTTTCTAAGAGTTAGTATTTTCTTAAGGGGTGTGAAAATGGCTAAGTGGATACTCTTTTTGATTCGGATGGAGTAATTGTTAAATAAAGACAAGTTTTATACATTCAGATGTTGAAAAACAAGCAATCTTAATTATTTATTATTCGAATCTTAATATGACATCTTAATGCTTAAATGTGTACTTAGATTCAAATATATAAATCTTGATGCAACTTTTAATATCAAGTTGTGTATTATTCAAATTCAGACGTCAAGATACATGAGTGCCACGTATAATTTAAGGATAAGGCATCGAAACACCCCTAAAAATGGCAAAATTTCCAACTACACATCTAAACTATGCGGGATCCGTTGAACCCCTTGAACTTATTTTTTTATATTATTTACCCCCTTAATTTTTTTTTTTTGGCATATTATTTAGCCCCTTCCACTAATTAATCATAAGAGATCTGAAAATGATATTTTCTTCTATTTAAAGTGTAAGAGGAAAAATATCTCATTTCCTTGGTATTTCCCCGCCATATCCCTATACTAAGAGTTTGCACGGGCCCAATCACAAGGCCATAAATATTTGTTTTTTTTCGGAGTTGCATTCCGAAAATCATGTTTGCTCATAAAATTCCGTAATTCTACTTCTAGTTGAATTATGGAATTTTCCGGAATTTGAAAAACACCAAATAGTTGTTTTCACCCTTTTCACTCCATATCACTCACAAATTTTTTTTAAAAAAATTCCAATTTGTATAATGGCTAAAAACAACTCTAATTTCTAAATACCATTTTCACTTTGAAAATAAAAATTACTTTTTTCAAATACACACAATTTTCATGGCAAAAGGGCCCTAAATTTAGATCATGATTTCTCTGCAAAGTTATTGCTCTTTTCGTTTCTTACTATATTATTGGAGTAACTTATATAATTGTATATATTAAAAATGCAAAATCGTAAAAGCCAAACCAGTCAAGAGTCTAAAATCTTTTTTCGAAAATCAGTAGATGGGATCCACAAGTTTAAAGGACTCAAACAAATGCAAAGAGAAGTCATAGAGATAATGTGAACAGCCAATAGGACCCAGAGGTGCAGAAAATCAGCGGAACAGAAATAATTAAGCCGAATTGAACTAGTTTTCTTGTCTAATTGCACAGACGTACGTTTAGAAGGAGATATTGGTACAATATTCTTAGAGCGCTGAAACCAAGGAATACCGAAAATAACCCTTAGCTGAGAAGCAGGCATGACAACGAAGACATGCCCTGCTTCAGCTGTGTAACCGTGACCTCTTATCTAGGAAGAAAGTTAATGGAGTATCAAAATTACTATTGTAAGTTTATTTTCTTTGATTTTCCTTTTAATTTCTTTTTCTGCTAGTCATGCATTTACAAATTTCCCCCTCCGATTGCGTTAACGATGCATCACACGAGTGACCAAAGGCTGGGCTGTCACAGACCCACAGAGCACATAATCAAATACTCCCACCTGATAAAAAAAAGTGTTCACTTAATTTTTTTTTGGGTAAAAAAGAGTGTTCGCTTATCATATTAATAAAAAATTAATTTTATTTTTTTAAATTTACTCCTATTAAGTGATATGTGATCAAAATCTAATACCTATTTAATTAGGTACAATGTAATATACTCTTTTTAGTACTCCCTCCTGTAAAAAAAGATTGCCCACTGAAAAAAAAAGCACAATTCTTAAAAAAATATTAACTCTCTAGTAAAAATAGTTAATTTGGCTAAATAATTCCTAATTAAATAGTTATTGTTATTTGGTCTGGATACTGTTTTTGAAGCCTAGGGAGTATCAAATTTCAGTTTCTGCACAAACAAAATCCTGGCTCCCCCGTCTCCCTCTTTCCTTGTTCGGAGTTGGGTGTGCAGTTAGAGGGATGTTTAGGTTTTTGAAAGAAGTTGTTGGTGGATCTGGTACTGGACTCAAGGATCTCCCTTACAACATCTGTGAACCTTATTCCTCTGCTTGGGGATCTTGGGTTCATTACCGTGGAACCTCCAAGGCTACTTTTCTCTACTCAATTATGCCTTATCTTAATGCTTTCCTCCTCTACTCTTATCTAACTTCTCATTTTGATAGCTTTGCGCTTAAAACCCAACCAACCTTGGAGCTTTTTTGCGCTTTTCCCTTCACTGACTGAGTTAAAAATATATAGTTTTGTTTCTTATTCAATAATCTTACCTCCCCACATTTTTCTTGAATTTTGATGCTCAGATCAATTCAATGGGACAGAATGAGTTGTTGATGATCACTGATTTAGTTACTAAGAGCCCGTTTGGATTGGCTTATAAGCTGTTTTCAGCTTTTTTTTTGAGTGTTTATTGGCCGTTTTAAAGTCATTTTGTCTTAAAATAAGCTCAAAAAAATAATTGGGACCCATTTAACTTAGTTTATCTAAAAACAGCTTATGTGAAAACAGCATTTTATAAGCCAAAAAAAAAATAAGTTGGACTACCCCAACTTATTTTTTTCAGCTTATAAGCTGCAAACAGCTTTAAGCTATAAGCCAATCCAAACGGGCTCTTAATTGTTGTTGTCATGGTCTTGAAATATTCTCGCGTGTAGTTTTTGTAAATATTCTCTTCTAGTTTTTTATAGGACAATACAAGAGAGGCTTTATAAAGTGGCCTTTAGAATCTCCAACTTTTTTTGTTTTGTAATTTTATGCCTGAAGCGAGGCATGCAGTCTGCGTGTGCATGGAAAAATCATTCTTAATCATTCGGTCTACCTGCATTTTCTTTTTCTTGATTTTATCCACGACTAGGATCCAGCTAACAGATGTTCCATTACTGTAAAGATACTTAGTCCATGAATAAAGTATTTTATTCGGAAATGAAATTTGATACTGTTTAAAAATAATCTATGCTGTTGCTGGCCTGGCTGACTATCAGTCTATCATTTCTTACTACAACAATTCTCAGTTTTTTTGTTTTGTCTATGGCCTTGCATATTTACAAAAAAAGTTTCAACTAAAAAATGTGGATGATATTATTCTTATGAAATTCTTTGGATCAAACACATCAGTCTCTTCCCCTGTTCCTTTCAGATAAGGTAAAAGAGCAAAAAGAGAGAGAAGAGCCGAACAATAACCACTTAATGAGTGAGCTTCATAAGAAGGGGTGTTTATGCAACACAATCCTTGTTGATTTATAACAACTTTGCCTAAACCCCAAGCTTATCGGGATTGGACATATGAATCCTCACTATCCATTCTGCCCCGATTTGTAACCATTTCATTCCAATATGTAATAGTTTAGGTTTCTCTATTAGTAGAGTTTCTGTTCTTCATCTTCTATTGGCACGCAGTCTTTAACAGACTCAAACTAATCCTAACAAAAAGTGGATCGAGAGAAAGGATACCAACATGATTTAGCCCTAATCTCAATCCGTTGATATTGCCTATGTGAATCTTTTGCTTCTAATGTGTTCTATTTTTTTTAAAGTCACTTCCAATGGGTTCTACTTTTACATCGCCTATTTGGCCAAGTTTCAAAAAACCTGCCTATTTTGAAAACTACTTTTTGTTAGAAGTGCCTTTCGAATTTCTTTCAGTTTGTGTTTGACTAATCAATCTGAGAAGTACTTCCGTCAATATAGAGCAGTACTTTGCGCTTGACCAATTTTGACAAGGGCTTCGGCCGGGGGGGGGGGGGGGTTGGAAGCTACTTATTTTAGCTTTTGAAAAAGAGCTTCTACTACTACTGAAAAGCACTCATCTGTCCTCTAAAAGCTTGGCCAAACACCGTAACTTTCTAAAATAAGCACTTTCTGAAAGAAAAAAAAAAGGCACTTTTGGCTTCCAAAAGCTTAGCCAAACAGGCTATAAATCTGTACGGATCAATGGTTGTTACTAGCCATAAAAACTAATTCCTTATGTAATTTAATTGTTACTCGTGAGATTCATTTTGCTTAAATACCTCAATGGAGCGACAGCATATAGCCACACTTTTACGGTAGGAAGGACATATGGGCTCCTCGTGGAGTTCAGTCTTCTTCAAAGGGGGGAGTGTGGAGCACAATTAGTAAGTTATGGAGTGAGTACAGTCAATTTGTGAAACTGAAATTGGGGAATGGTAATAATATTAAATTTTGGTCAGATATATGGCTGGGAAGTGAAAGCCTTGGATCAAAATTTCCCTTGGATCAAAATTTCCTTCTCTGTATAACTGCTCCACAGACAAGAGTGGAAGTGTATCAGAATTCTACTCAAGCACTGGTTGGCGGGAAGTTAATGATTTTGCTCAATTGTTGCAATTGGTGGACACTGTTCGTCTGGAAGAAGATGAGAGAGACTCTTTAATCTGGACAACAAACAATGATGGTATATTTACAGTTAATAGTTGTTACAAGCTGCTACAAAATCAACAGGGGTGCTATCAATCCGATTGGCCGTGGAAAGAGATATGGAAATCAAGAGCACCTATTAAAGTAGCTTGTTTTGGTTGGATTGCACCAAGGGAAGCTTGTTTAACTCAGGAGAACTTGCAGAAGAAAGGAATCACTCTTTGTAATAGGTGCTACATGTGTGAAGAAGAGGCAGAAACAGTCAATCATCTGTTCATTCATTGCAAAGTGGCGAGACAGTGCTAGGAGCTCGTTCTAAATTTCCATGGTGTCAAGTGGGCAATGCCTTCCAGTGTGAAGAGCCTGTTGGATTCGTGGCAACACCGAGGGATGGGTAAAGCTCAAAAGCTGGTTTGGAGAACAATTCCTCTGTGTGTGTTCTGGACAATATGGCTGGAAAGGAACAGGATTTGCTTTGAAGGAAACAGGCAGCACATATCCAGGATTAAGAATAGATGCTTATTAAATTTGTACTTTTGGTGTAAAAGACAAGTTATGGAAAATATGGAGCAATATATGAATTTCCTAGAGGAGATAGGGGGTTTGTAGCTTCCCTGGTATAGCAAGGGCTGTTTTTGTTGTAATTATGTATCATCTTGGTACATTTTAATAAAATTTACCTTATAAAAAAAAATGCTTAGTTTACCTTGTATACCCAGATACTTAGCAAAGGTTTGTACTGTTTTCATATAATTTTCATCCTTTCCTTAACCCAAAATAAGAAGAAAAAAAAGGAGTGTCATCCTTTCGTGCATGCAAATAGGTCTCCATAAACAATGAGAGGAGTTTGGAGGTGACTCATCTCCAATATGCAGATGACACTCTGATTTTTTGTGATGCAAATGAGGACAGCTAAAATGTTTGAGAGTAATTCTGGTACTCTTTGAAGGCATCTCAGGGCTTCACATCAATTGGGGGAAAAGCCATATATATCCCATCAATTCAGTCCCTAATATAGAGCTTCTGGCCACAATCTCGGGAGGTGAAGTAGGTTCTTTACCCCACTGTCTATCTTGGGATGCCATTGGATGCTAAATCAAGGTCAAAGAACATTTGGGATGCAGTTCTGGAAAAGTGTGAGAAGAAGTTGTCTAGATGGAAAGCACAATATTTGTCTTTGGGAGGCAGGCTCACTCTTATCAATGCAGTTCTTGATGCTCTTCTAACATATATGTTATCCTTATTTCCTATCCCCTCAAATGTAGTCCAAAGACTGGACAAGCTCAGAAGGTCTTTCTTCTGGCAAGGAAACAAGGAAAAAAAAGGTTATCATTTGGTTAAGTGGAAAGTTCTGATCAGTAATAAAAAAACAAGGTGGTCTTGGTATAAAAAATTTGGAGAATCAAAGTAAGGTTTTAAAATTGAAGTGGTTGTGGAGGTATGCTCAAGACTCGCATTCTTTTTGGGGAAAAGTGATCAAATTGAAGTATGGGGAGCTGGGTTTTTGGGCTACTAAGCAGTCAATAACCCATATGGTGTAACTGTGTGGAGATCAATCTGTCACGACCCAACCCGATGAGCCATGGCTAGTGCCCGAGCTGGACACTCGTATACGAACCTGTTAGATATAGTCAAACCGAAACTAAGGACAATATGGAAATTTGTAAAGCAAGCTATAGACTCATAACGTCATATATCATAATGAACCTATCTCGAGGAGTCACTAACCAAAACATAACAAAATATGCAAGCGAGCAAGGCGCCAATATATACGGGAATATCCAAAATGAACCATATCGATATAGTTGACCCCAAAAAACCCTATATACAACCCACACATGTCTACGAGACCTCTAAGAGTATAATAGTGAAATATGACGGGACGGGGCCCCGCGACCCACTGGATATGTATAAGTCTATATTAAAGGATCTGTACCAAATGACTTAGCCTCCGGGAACAATGGAGCTCTCCCAAACACGAGCGAAGTCCTAGGTGGAGGATCACCTTTGAGCGAGTGTCTGTACTGCGGGCATGAAACGCGATCCCGAAAAAAAAAAAGGGGTCGCACGAGAAATGCTTGGTATATAAAGATGAAATACGATAAAGAGATCATGATCGAATAAAGATGACGGGAGGCAAGTATGATAATCAAAGATACTAATGCACACATTGCCATGTGATGAGAGTTATGCGTATCTATATAATATACCGTGCAAGCCTACAGTGAGGGTCTCGGTGAAATAATCATATATATATATATATATATATATATATATATACGAGTGCCGGCCCTCTGTGAGGGACTCGGTGAAAAATGCAATGAAGCCGCACGAATACATACGCGGCCGGGACTGGGTGAATGATATATTAAAAATGCACGAGTAGAATATCATGGCTTGCAACCATATACAAATTAAATCAATAAATACGAGACTTAATAGAATAATTAGAATGAACCAACACCGGAGAATCAAATGTCAAGTACCAGCGAGAACTAATTCTTTGGAATTATGTATGTTAAATCGTTAAGACTCGTTTATGTAATTCATGCCAAAAAGAAGGAAGGGATAGCTTTACATACCTTGAAGCGCGTCTATTCGTCTAAAATCTCGTCCAAGTTTGTAATCTATAACAAGGCAATAATTACGCCACAATTAGATGAAAGTCATTCTTTACTACTCATTGTAAGCTAACAAACAATCTAACAAAAATCCGGCAACATTTCCCTTATTTTTCTTACTCCGTCCCAACTCACCAACAACCCAAAATAATCACAACAATATCAACACACACAGCCACGAAAATCATACCAAACAGCCCCAAAATATCATCACAAAACAGCCACAAAAATCATACCAAACAGCCCCAAAATATCATCAACAACATCAACAACAACACTAACCATTATTATACATCATAACTAAAGCTAATCCCATCCATTTAATTCAACTAAAACAACCCCCGATCCATCGATCTCGACAAAACAAACGAGTTTATAACGCTATTTTCTCCGTTCTAATCAGATTAAAACTCTAAATAAACTTATTAACAATGAAAAAGAGGACTTAATCTTACCTTAAGTATGCAGCAACCACGTCAACACTCTTCTTTGGCTGATTTTTAGCTCAAACTGAAGGCAACGCAACGTACAACGCTTTTCTCTTCATGAGCTTCGGGATTCGGGGCTCGGATTTTGATCAAAAATGGCTCTCGTAGCCTAGAAGCTCTCTCCCTCCCTCTCTAATATTCTTGGAAGCTCCCTAGATGCAAATGACCGAGCCCTCGGAAATGAATTTTCCATATATATTAACGTTAATGGGCCTAAGTGGGCCGAAATATACCTAATGGGCCGAAATGTAAGTAACGGATCGGTCTCATCTTGCTGCCCCGCCAGCCCAAACTTGCATCGTCCATAACCTCCATCCCGATATCATTTTGACGGCGGTTTGTTGCGTTGGAAACTAGACTCGATGAGCTTCATTTTAGGCTTTTGAAAGCACTTAAAACTCCTCTTAAACATACTAGGAGATATGCCTCCACAATATGGGCTAAAAATGCGGTCCGAGATTTCTTGAAGTTGTTCGATGCATTTCGTTTAGATTCGTTTAACTTCTAATCCTCTTCCCAACCCTCGCGTAACCTCTTATACATATATATGCATACTCATATACATCCATAACAATCCATACACGTGTCTTGAAGGGTCCGATAATCACATGATAACCTTAAACATAACTAGAGAACTCACAAAGCTTCGACGAAACTCAATCGCAAAAGTATATTCATATCTTTTGTCCATCTTACATACATTACTAATAATCTCGAATACTTTAAAGACACTGTTCCTCGTATACGTAGTCATAACACGATTTCAAATCCTTTGAGTTGCCGTATCACCTCGGGATACTTAAAGCTGACCGTATATATAAAACGATATTCTTACTAACTCGATTAACTTTCTTGAACTTTCTTAACTCGTTCATTTGTCTTAAGTCAAGTATAGCACGGACTCTTTACGAGTGTAACGTCCTTGCATGGAGCATTCGTCATGAATGTTGTGCACCTTGCGAACTACTGACTTTTATTTAGTTCTTGAAATGGTTTTCTCATTTTAGTTCGATTTCTAAATTTCCTATTATACTATGGGCTCGTTAATCTTTTTTTATCAGCAGATTCTCTTATAGATCTCATTCGTTAGTTCCGTATCATCATTATTCTTATATATGTACTCGGTGGTGATTGATATCCAATTCTTGTCCGGGGACATGCCATTAAGATGGTCTTAACTTGATTGCTACGACTTCTGTAGGTCTGTGAAACCTTTCTTATTATTGTACTCTTTTGCCTTGCTCCTTTATTTTTCTACTAGTAGATAAATTCCCTTGTTCGAAGTATGGCACTCTTCTGCGTTTGCTTCGTGCTATTTTAGATCATCTCTTTTTGTACTCGTCGACCTTATGTACCTACCACATCATCTCTTTTTAGTTCCTTGGTCGTGCTCTTTAATTGCTTACAATATCATCCTATTCATACCTGAACTTTTCTACGATTCCTGCCATCGGTTTTTAGCATAATTGCAATATAAATTCATAAATACGGAACTAAGATAAAATCCTACTTAATCATAACTTCCTTTTGATACGAGTATGCTTTTCTTCTTAAGTCCTTGATTCTCTCGTACCGGTGATCATTTGAGACTTAAATTAGCCGATTCTTCTTAGACTCCTAATCGTTGTCCTTACACCATTTTTGCCGACCATTACATCACGACGATAGTCTATACGGTTCTATAACATATACTCTCACATTTGATATTCCATGCACTTGTGACTCCATGACTTGCGAGTACTTTCTAATCTTAGGTAAAGACGTCGTCTTGCTATTCATAGGCACACTATCTCCTCTTTCTTTGGAGATCATCAACTCCCTTTACTTATTCCTCTTGCTAAAACTTTCATCTCTTCTAGTGCTAAGATTTCCTTTTCCGAGCTTTCGGAATATTATAGCTCATCTTAGAACCGAATTTGTTCTCCCCCCCCCCCCCCCCCTTTTTTTTTAAAGGATGTTTTTCATATACCGTAACCTCTCGAGTGTTAACCGTTCTTTGATAGTCATCCGTCCGACCTTAGAATCCTTGACTCACTCTATTCTATATAATGCTTAGAGTTCCCCATCGCGTGGTTTAACTTGTTTTCCTTTTTGCTAGTTGAGTTCTTGTGTCAAATCAAAATGCTTTATACATATCGGATACAATCCTATCGCCTTTCTTTTTTGTCTTTTCACTTACCTCTCACGACTAGTAGTCCACAGGTTAATGAATTAACGGGGACATGGGAATTCATTAAGCCCCTTATGAGCGTCCGACTATACCATGCTCCTTTAGCCCTAGTCTTTCTCCACGACTATCTTAATATCCTTAAAATATCCCGTCTAGGTTAAATTCTATTTATGTCTATACTACCGTATCAAAGTTGATATTCAACACCATCCATTCCCACGACTCGTCCTTTCATTATCTTAGCTCATTTGTCCCATAATTGTCCTTAACTACTCGTTTGCATCGCAATATAGCTCATAGTCCTTCTACAATTACCGCCTCTTGTCCTTAACATGAAATCCTCACAAAGTGCACCTTTTCCTTTCTTCTTTCATCGAGTCTTCATCTTTCTTTATGATACTACAACTTGTACACACACATACAAATTCGGTTTCATGATCGCATCGTTGCATCTTTTACATAACTATTGCCTTATAATTTCAATTTGTTTTCCGGGCAAGCCTACCGATTCACTTATCCTTCTCCTTTGTTGTCGGCGGCCATATAATTCCCTTTAACTATTTCATTCGATACCTTCTCCTTCCTTTAGTCCTCATAGTTTTAACTTTTACTTGTACAATGCCTATTTCCATTAGTCATTTTTTACTCCTGGGTTAGGAAACTTTGGAGTGTTTTGTTACGAGTGCGAATCCCTTTTAACACTGAAAATCTCTTTTTGCCCTAAGTTCTCCTTCCATCTAGGTCTATACCGTACTGTTCCGTCACAATTCCATGCCCTTCCATCCTCTGTTATTCCTTCTAACCGTTTAACTCATTTACTCGCAATTCTTCCTAACTATGTGTTCGTGTTGCAGCCGTACATCAGGTTTTCCTGGTGTCCTACCACTTCTTGCTTCTTAGCATTGAAATTCTTATAGTTTACACTCTCTCCATGCTTCATTCATCGAGCCTTTATCCGTCTTTCCGACGCTTACGCCGCCGAATTGTCTTCCATACATGTTCTTACATTTCATTCTACGACCGAATCTCTCGCCTTTTACCGAACTCTTGTCCCATGCCATTAATTTTCTAATCGTTTGTGTCGTCCCATCATCCTCGTTCTTATCGACGATTGATCGGTTTTAGCCAAATCGTTAAAGCATCCTTGTACCCCGGGTTAAAGATTTCTAGTTACTTTACTCCTAAATGCTCTCCCTCCTTTCCTTATATTATAACATTGACCCTAAAGTTCATGAATATCCTTTTGAGTCAGTAGATCCGTTTATTTCCAAATCATCTTTTAGGAGGGCTTCCTCCCTTCCCAAGTGATTATGTCTCGCTGGTCGTGCCTTTAGTTCCTCAATTGCTTCTCAAGAACTAGGAATCCTAACATCATATCGAACCCGTTTATTCTACCTCACTTCCCTTCCTCTTCGTGGTTACTTCCTTCGATCCTACTTACCGCATTGTTCTCCTAATCTCCGTACGTACATTTCCCCGTCCGTGCTATCATACCCTATTTCTTTCACACACCTACTCCCAAATTTTATCCAAATTGTCCACTTGCTTTGCCCGTCATTTCTCTTGGAAGCTTCACTCACCCTTATTTCTCACTTCTCTCCTCTTTTCTCAAGACATTCTAATCTCTTCTCTTCCTATATATACTCACTTTCTTCCTTTCCCCGATGTTATTGCATTAGGACTTTTTAACTTTAACCTGCAGTAAGAATAACATTAACTTACCTTGTAACATTTGTACCATTTTCGCCACTTGAACTTTGTTAGCTTATTCGATTAATGCCTTCCATATCTTTGTAACGTCGGTTGCGGGGATATACATACCCGTTGGTACAACCACATATAAGATATCATACGCATACGCATATATGTTCTAACGCCTTGCTCACAAGTACATCCGAATACTTTTCAAACCTATCCTAATCCTAAAACTGTGATGCGCTTTTTTTCTCTTTGTCGATCTAGTCCGCCTAATTCTTCACGATCTTTTAGAGCTCCCAAGCACTCCGCATACTCCAATTCCCCCTTAGGCTACTCTAATTGCCCATTTGCCTCTTATCTCTGACTTTGTAGGATTTCTAATACACTTTCCAGGAAGGTCACCCATCCTAGTATTTCTCTCACCTCAAAGACGCTTAACTCGAAACTCGATAAAATCCGGCGTGTTAGTACTAATATAATTGTACCACTCCACGTACGACCTTCATCACCTAATCTCGGGCAAGTTAAGGTCTACCGTATTCCAAAACATTCTCGTAACGCATCTCCTCCGAAGTGTAGAAAGGATCTCTTATTCTTCCGACTACACAATTACTACACTCTCGGCCTTTTTCAATCCTCAATATCCAACTTTCAATTGTATGTACGACTACTTTCCATCCTAGATTTCAAAATTTCCCACGGCGACGAAAAACACTGTCGCCGTTACTTATAAATACTGTCGTTTCGGCCCCTTTGAATTTCCGCCGTCGCTATTAGGTAATAATCTATAGCAAATGCACATACATAGGAAATTTCAACAAAGTCTCACATACCCGTAGTCGATCGGGTCTCAGTCCGATCTCGGTGATCTATAACGAAGCCGTGCTCCTCGTCATCGTTCACCCACCATCCGCTCATCCGTCTTCATCATCTCTCTCTTATCCGAGTCCGAGAAACGTAGATAACCGGCAACTCCCCGGTGTACCGACCGCCGTGTGATAGGGACGGAGTAATCCCGTAACACTTCACCGGGGGTACTCGGTCTAACGTAGCTCGCATGTGAGCAACCGGCACGCCTGGGGATCTCCCCTCCTCGGTGTCCCGCACGAATACTCGACGGACCGTGTCATAATTGTCCCTCCCTGGGGCCCTCCTCCCCGGATGTCAAAAACTCGGAGGAATCATCGCCGGGTCCTCCGAGGGACCGGGGCCCACTGAATAACCGAGGCCCTCCCCGCTCGGTCCCGGAGCCTCGGGGTCCCGAATGACCTTACGGGCCTTCTTAGCACCCCCACTATTCGGTCGATCTCTTCATCTCTCGCCGTCCGCACCTACCTACAGAAAGAGGCCCGAAGCGATCTTTCTAGACTCGGCTCTATCGCACGATCTAAGACAAGGAAAGATAACATCCTAAATGTCCCGTAGCTTCCTCGTTTATGTGACAAAGGTGCACAACACACCGATAAACAAGACTCTACTAGACACGGTCCGTACACTCCGAGACGAACCGCTCCGATACCACTTTTGTCACGACCCAACCCGATGAGCCGTGGCTAGTGCCCGAGCTGGACACTCGTATACGAACCTGTTAGATATAGTCAAACTGAAACTAAGGACAATATGGAAATTTGTAAAAGCAAGCTATAGACTCATAACGTCATATATCATAATGAACCTGTCTCATGAGGAGTCACAGCTAACCAAAACATAACATAATATGCAAGCGTCGACAAGGCCGCCACTATATACGGAATATCCAAAATGAACCATATCGATATAGTTGACCCAAAACCTATATACAACCCACACGTGTCTACGGACCCCAAGAGTATAATAGTGAAATATGACGGATAGGCCCCGCCGTATTGCCCCGGATACGCATAAGTCTATATCAAAGGATCCGTACCAAAATGACTTAGACTCCGGAACAATGGAGCTCTCCAAACAAAGTGAGCGAAGTCCTGAGGTGGAGGATCACCAAGGCGAGTGTCCGTACTGCGGCATGAAACGCACCCCGAAGAAAGGGGGGTGCGAGAAATGTCGAGTATATATAAAGCATGAAATACAATAAAGAAGATCATGACTAAATAAAAGATGATGAGGCAAGTATGATAATCAAAGATACCCCGCATACTGTGCCTTACGTGATGAGAGTTATGCATATCTATATAATATACCGTACCCGGCCCCGTTATGGGACTCGGTGAATGAAATCATATACATATATATCTTGCCCGGCCCCTACAGTGAGGGTCTCGTGAAATAATCATATATATATACCGTACCCGCCCTCTACAGTGAGGGACTCGGTGAACAATGCAATGAAACTGTGCACGAATACATACCCGGCCCGGGACTCGGTGAATGATATATTAACAGCATGCACGAGTAGAATATCATGAGCAACCATATACAAATTAAATCATCATCTGAGACTCAATAGAATAATTAGAATGAACCAACGGTGGAGAATCAAAGACAACTATCATGTCAAGTACCACCGAGAACTAGAATTCTTTGGAATTATGTATGTTCATCGTTCGCTCGTTTATCTAATTCATGCCAAAAGAAGGAAGGGATAGCTTTACATACCTTGAAGCGCGTCTATTCGTCTAAAATCTACGTCCAAGTTTGTAATCTATAACAAGGCAATAATTACGCCACAATTAGATGAAAGTCATTCTTTACTACTCATTGTAAGCTAACAAACAATCTAACGAAAATCCGGCAACATTTCCCTTATTTTTCTTACTCCGTCCCAACTCACCAACAATCCAAAATAATCACAACAATATCAACAACACACACAGCCACGAAAATCATACCAAACAGCCCCAAAATATCATCACAAAACAGCCACAAAAATCATACCAAACAGCCCCAAAATATCATCAACAACATCAACAACAATACCAACCATTATTATACATCATAACTCAGCTAATCCCATCCATTTAATTCAACTAAAACAACCCCCGATCCATAAATCTCAACAAAACAACAAACGAGTTTATAACGCTATTTTCTCCGTTCTAATCCGTTAAAACTCTAAATAAACTTATTAACAATGAAAAAGGGACCTTAATCTTACCTTAAGTATGCAGCAACCACGTCAACACTCTTCTTTTTGGCTGATTTTTAGCTCAAACTGAAGGCAACGCAACGTACAACGCTTTTCTTCCATGAGCTTCGGGATTCGGGGCTCGGATTTTGATCAAAATGGCTCTCGTAGCCTAGAAGCTCTCTCCCTCTCTCTCTAATATTCTTGGAAGCTCCTAGATGCAAATGACCAGCCCTCAACTGAATTTTCCATATATATTAACGTTAATGGGCCGAAATGTAAATGCTTGGATCGGGTCTCAACTTGCTGCCCCGCCAGCCCAACTTGCATCGTCCATAACTCCTTATCCCGATATCATTTTGACGAGCGGTTTGTTGCGTTGGAAACTAGACTCGATGAACTTCATTTTAGGCTTTTGAAACACCTTAAAACTCCTCATATACTAGGAGATATGCCTCCAACAATATGGGCTAAAAATCTGGTCCGAGATTTTACTGAAGTTGTTCCGATTCATTTCGTTTAGATTCGTTTAACTTCTAATCCTCTTCCAACCCTCATGTAACCTCTTATACATATATATACACACTCATATACATCCATAACAATCCATACACGTGTCTCGAAGGGTTCGGAGAATCACAATAACCTTAAACATAACTAGAGAACTCACAAAGCTTCGACGAAACTCCAATCGCAAAAGTATATTCATATCTTTTGTCCATCTTCTATATCATTACTAATAATCTCAAATACTTTAAAAGGGCACTCACATTGCCTCGTATACGTACTCATAACACGATTTCAAATCCTTTAGGTTGCCATATCACCTCGGGATACTTAAGGCAACCATATATATATAACGATATTCTTACTAACTCGATTAACTTTCCTTGAACTTTCTTAACTCGTTCATTTTGTCTTAAGTCAAGTAGCACGGACTCTTACGGGGTGTAACACAATCAGAGCATGGTGGCCTCTTTTAAAGAGCCACTCTGTTATCAGAGTATATAATGACAACAAAACAATTTTCTGGAAGGATAGGTGGCTGGGAAACAGAAGTTTGGAGGAGCTATTTCCTGGTATGTTTGCTCTGGCACAACATCAGAACAAAACAGTGGCTGAAATGTGGTCACCTCAATGTTGGCAGTTGATCTTAAGAAGAATGTTGAATGACTGGGAAATACCTAGACTAGTTGAGCTTTATAAACATTTGGAGTCTTTCCTAGGGCTGAAGGATGGGGTGGACTGTTTGTGGTGGACTTGGCATAACAAGGGGCACTACAAAATGAGTTCAGGCTATAAGATCATGAATATGACTGAGCCACAAAGCTCTAACTAGCCAAGGAGACAAATTTGGAAAGTTAAGATACCTCTTAAGGTTGCATGCTTTACATGGTTGCTAGCCAAAGAAGCTGTTTTGACACATGAAAACCTGAGAAAGAGAAGGATTATCTTAGTTTCAAATTGTTGCTTATGTGGGGAAGCAGCGGAGACAGTAGGACATCTATCTTTACATTGCAGAATTACTGACCAGCTATGGAAGACTTTTATCAATCTCAGAGGCATATGTTGGACAATGCCTAGCAAAATTGTTGACACCAGTGTTATCAAAGGCGCGCTTAAGCTCTGAAGCGAGGCTCAAAACATGTTGAGCGCTTCGCCTCGCTTTATGTGCGCTTCAGTGTCGTCATCAAGGCTCTAAAACATACTTTTTCTAGCCAGTGAGCCTCTCTTGAGGAGGTGACACTAGATGATTGATATTTCACTTTATCGTAATATTTTTACAATTTCTTTGTCCATATATTTGTTATTCATGCTTATTATTATTAATCTTGGACTATATATATATATTTGTATTTTTGCACCATTGCGCTTTTATTTTTCATTAAAGACCACACTTTATTTGCGCTTTGCACTTAAAGCCCCAGCTGACCTTAGAGCTCTTTTGCGCTTTTCGCTTTTGATAACACTGGTTGACACTCTTTCTAGCTGGGAGGAGGCTAGGATTGGGGCAAGGAATAGAAGCTACTGGAGGATCATTCCAGCTTGCATATGGTGGACCATCTGGAAAGAAAGGAACTCCAGATGGGTTGAGGATAGAAGTAGCACTCTACAGAAGATCAAGCAAGACTGTATGTTGCTATTTTGTTTTTG
Organism: Lycium ferocissimum; assembly: GCF_029784015.1. Lineage (NCBI taxonomy): Eukaryota > Viridiplantae > Streptophyta > Magnoliopsida > Solanales > Solanaceae > Lycium > Lycium ferocissimum. The sequence continues at coordinate 25,450,564 of NC_081342.1, forward strand.
GTGTACAAAGAATCCATCTGTAGATGCAGAATCAATCCTAGACGTTCTTGACTCATGTTAGGATTTTACTTTCTTAGCTTCTTAGTTTTCTTTTTCTTTTGTAAAGGGGTTTTCAGTACTACCTAAGTACTGGTCTATAATACAAAGTTGTTACCTGTTCAACAACAACAAAAAAAAAAAAATAGGAAAATTTATCTTCTCCTTTTTAACAGGATGATGGCACTCCTGTCTCAATATTTGCGCTTACGGGGAGTAATGCAAACGATGGACATTTAGCTGCTGGTCGAAATGGTGTCAAGCGACTTCGCACTGTAAGCTGATTGGGAGCATAATGCGACTTTGCATTGTCTTGTATTTGGAGTACTCTTTTCTCCTTTTCATCAGAGTTCTTCTAAATGCCAGTCGTTTTTCTTTTTCAGGTTAGACATCCAAACATTTTGTCATTTCTTTACAGCACCGAAGCAGAAACTTTTGATGGTTCTACTACTAAGGTTACAATCTATATTGTTACTGAACCTGTCATGCCACTCTCGGAGAAGCTCAAGGAATTAGGATTAAAAGGTACCCAGAGGTATGAATGCACTTTATTTCTTTTCATTCTACAATTCAGATGCTTGAGAGCTTCACTCTCGGTGTTTCAATGATAGGGGGACATATGGTAGTTCCATGACAGCAATTTATCAGAATATATGATGCTACATGCTTATTGCCTATAAATGGAACCTATAATCTTTCATTTGGCATCTAGCTCAGATTCATGAGGAATGTAGACCGACGATCATGTATCTAGCGATAATTTCCTGAAAAGTTGATGCTTCTTCTCTTTGACCGAGGTTACATTTTCCATGCAAAAGAACGGTTGAGATGTAGATCCACAGGAAAAAAAATTGTTGAGATGTTGACCCACTGAATTGTTTGTCAAACAATTTTAAAAGTGCTAAAAGTTCTGATTTCCTGGATTTGTTAGGAGGGCTGCAAGGTGTGTTTGTTTGTTCTGGGATGTTTTCTTTGTACTTTCCTGTACCATGTTAGTACCTTATTTATAAACTTTTACCTTTTCAAAAAAAAAAAAAAAAAAAGTTCCTTTTGTTTTGGTGTTCAAAAATATCGTACTGGATTTTTATTCGATTTAAGGATGCTAGTGAGTGGGAGTGGATAAGATTTGGGTCCACAAACTTAACTCATTGATGCGAAAGCCGAAAGGAAAGGGAAAGAAGTAGTTTGTCATTTTTTTAACTTGAAAGAGTTGGTTTAAGTGAATTAGGTATCTTCAGACTAAAAAAAGGGTATCTTCCCCAGGGCGTTGGTCTAGTGGTAAGAGGACAAAAGGTGATGCATCGGTTAAGCGCGCCTCACGGGTGCGAACCTTCTTAGACAAAGAGCTTGGTATTTAAGTGGAGAAGGGTAGAGGGGTAGACTCATTATCCTCCAAGTTTCGGACCTTGCACCATTGGCTCTAGGGAAGTTCTCGGTTATAAAAAGTAAACGTATCAGACAAGTTATTTTCTCTTTAATGTGCTTTTGGTTTGAGTTCTTGAAGTTTTGGTGCATTGAGGTTAAATGTTGTGAAACAAATCAATTTTGAAGCGTTCATCTCAATGGATATTATTAATCACCATGGTACTGTGGCACTTTTGGTTGGAGTAGCTGTAAGAGACACAATCTATTGATTGGTTGGCTATTTAGTTGTGTGCTTGTGTGTGCTTATGCCTTCATATTTTGATCTTGGAAATCCCTTGGCGTCTAAGATATCATGATCTTGGAAATCCCTTGGCGTCTAAGATATCATTTTAATTCCGATGTCTCGTCAACATGCTGTTTACTTTTGACAACATCTGTTTAATGCATCATCTTATGTGGCAGAGACGAATATTACGCATGGGGATTGCATCGAATAGCCAAAGCTGTGAGCTTCTTGAATAATGACTGTAAACTTGTAAGTGAATATCTAATGGAATTGATTTTCTTTTCATGTTGAAGGATCACACTTAGCTAGGTTGTGTGGAAGTGATTTGGAAGTTTTGACTATTTGGCTAAATAAGATATTGCTCCTAAACGTTTATTGATGCATCTGAAAATTGAAATGATTGAACTGCTGAGCTTTGTGGATAAGATGTTTGGATGCATATGTTGTATCCTTGAGCTTCATAATTTAGTTCTTGGACATGGCAGAACCTGGATTTTGGGAAAGGCCAGCTTGTACTGAAATTGGAGGAAAGGAAACTTTACAGGAAAATTTTTGGGAGCTAGATTTTTTTTTTTTTTTTTTTTTCAAGGGAAGTTGTAAAAAATGTAGACTTTAGACCAAATGTGAAAAGCTGGCTCAGCCATCATCATCCTGATCTCCACCCTTGGTCCTTGGTGTCTCCTGTCTCCTACAGCCTGTCATCTCGGGCCATTTCGGGTAGATTTTATCCAAATAGACAAAACCCAAATTCCCCCAACTATAGCAAACTCTACCTGATTACTCTTGTGTTTGATGGATTGTTGGAATTGTGCTTTACTGTTGCAGGTTCATGGCAATGTTTGCCTGGCTAGTGTTGTCGTTACTCAAACTGTAGATTGGAAGTTGCATGCCTTTGATGTTCTTTCTGAGTTTGATGGGAATAATGAGTCTTTTGTCGGACCAATGCTGGTAAACTCTGATTCTGGATTGGATTAGTGGACAATAGTTCTTTCAGGTTTTCATACCATAATATGTCAATTTAAATTCTGAATGAATAAAAGGGATCTTTCTAGCCGCTGCCACTTGTTAGCTACTTGCTCTCTTCTGTTCAAGTGAAGTACATAATGATAGTTATCCTTAAATGTGAATATCTTTTTCTATTTTCCTGTTAGCCGAAGAATTCTAATTTCTCTTTATTTTGCAGTTTTCTCCAGTTACATTGATTTTATTGATCAAATTGTGCTGTAACATTGAGTGTTTTTTTTTTTTTTTGGTCTTATCTATATTAGTGTTTAAAAAATAGTTGAGTTGTCCTTCTTGAACTGTTACTTAGCCACTGGCCCTCGGGGATTTCATTTTCTTTATGGGTAAAGTAAGTATTTTATAGATGTAAAGCAAAGAAAAAACCAGCATTAAGGAAATGCTGGTGGAAAGCTACATCCAAAAGAGAACTTTACTATGTGCGTAAGGAACTAAGGAAGTCAACTGGCCCTCGGAGATTTCTTATTCATAAACAAAATATATAGCTGGGTTGTTCTTTTCTTCTTCTATTGTTTCGTTTTTGCTGTGTGAACTACATTACTATCTCATACAATTTGTCACAGGATCATCTATTTTGCAGTGTCTGATAAGTTATTGCTGTTCCCTCTCCTGTTTGCGAGTTCAGCTCAGCGATTGGCCTTTATTTATTTATCTATTATTTACTTGCTTTTTACCTTTTGTCTTCAGCAATATGATTGGCTTATTGGTGCACAGTACAAACCCACGGAGCTGCTCAAATCTGACTGGACGTCAATCAGAAAATCTCCACCTTGGGCCATAGATTCTTGGGGTTTGGGTTAGTTTTGTTATCTGTGGTTCCAGATAGTGCAAGTTGGATATCTTTTTAATTTAATAATGATATCATCATAAGAATAAAACTTTTTTATGTTTCTATATTAGGTTTCACATTTGGGCATTTGAACATTGTTTGTTCTGGTGGCCTTGTCAATGGGCCTTCTCATTTCCTTTGTGTAGACAACCTAGAAAGCATTCACAATATCAACATTTTGTTAGCTAATGACTAAATTCCATACCCAGTTTAGATCATTGTTGTGATGCGTTTTGAGTTTGTCTTTTTTCTTCTTTCTTTGGAGTTTTTTTTTTTTTTTTTTTGGGGGGGGGGGGGGGGGGGGGGGGTTCACAATATTTGGATGTCAGAGCTTGTTTGGCAAGTATTTGTAATGCTGCACGGGTCTCTCTCTCTCTCTTCTTCCACCAATAACTAATCTTTTGCTCCTGGGGTATTGTTAGGCTGTCTTATCTACGAACTCTTTTCTTGTACAAAATTAAGCAAAACAGAGGAGGTGCACAATACTGCTTCCATTCCAAAGGTATTGCTGCTAAGTTTCTGGTGTTTATTTGCTTTCTTTTGACTCTTCTAGTAATATTCTTGTATCCGGTCACAATTGGCTTATGTTCCTGTCTCACAGTCTCTACTTCCAGATTATCAACGTCTCTTAAGTGCTACACCTGCTTGCAGATTGAATTCATCAAAACTTCTGGAGAATGGTGGTAATTATCCCTATTTTGATTAGAGTTTGTTGTTTAAATTTCCTTCTCTAGCTTTCTGAACTGATTACATGGTATCTCCATTAACTTTTACTTGCTATATTGTCAACTTATTTTTCCAATGAATGTGATGATTGCTAGTGCATCGATATATGTACATGCAATATAATTGCTGTGCTGGTCTGGATTAAGTCTTTCTAACTGTAGATGTTAGCTCTAGATATGTCCGGTACTTTGTTTGGTCTTGCTTCTGAGTTGATGCTATCCATTTAGAGACTCAGAAGTGGGTTTGTTCGTCCTAGAAATGGGCAAATAGCTGGTGATCACTTATCTTTGATCAGTCAATCAAAGTTTTCAGGAGGTGGAATGTAGTATTTGCAGTCTGTTGTGATTTTTTATTTCTTCCTGCCTTCCACTACTTCTTATGAAGAATAGGTCAACTTATTTCCCATAGCTCCCATGAAGCCGCCGTATTTTTTCATGGGCGGATCTAGGCAGAAGGAAGGGGGTTCATCCGGACCCCCTCCGCCGGAAAATTACGCTGTGTATATGGTCAAATTTTTGTTTTATGTGTATATATTAGATGTTGAATCCCCTTAACACAAGCCAAAAGCTCAGCTCATTGGTAAAGGAGGTTCAAATTTTTCTCAGAGGACATCACTCCCACTAACCACAGTTTCTAATCTTTTTAGCTTTAGGCATTTTTAAATTTTTTTTTTTTTTTTTAAATCCCCTTGGCAAAGATCCTACCTCCACCACCGTATTTGTTGTGTTGATTTCATGGTTAAAGAGTGGTTTTGGAGATTTTATGATATGGTAATCATGGTATGCTCCTAACCTTTAATTGATGTCAATCATGAACAAAGTTAATCATATCAACTAATCCTTTTTTGCCTCATCAATTTTGGTTTAGCGTATTGACCTTCTCACAGAGTTTTTTCGTTGTAAAACTTTATAGGCAGTGGATATAGCTAAATGAAAGTGGAATTTCAACTTACACATTTGCATACATATCTCTCCTGATCTGTGTGTACATCTTACCTTCTAAGTATTCTCTATTCCTCCTTGTATCTTTATCTCTTCTCTGAACCCTACTTATTCTCTTTTAAATAATTCTCTGAACTCTATTGTATTTCTTTCTGGACTTCAGTCTAGCTGAATCAGATTAGTTTTATTTGACTTGTCTTACCTAAGTTCAGCTTATGGTGCTTATGCCTGTGTGATGCCTCTTCATCAGCTGGTGCTTCAGTTGTTCATTCATCACAATATTTTCTATGCCTATTTGGTTATCAAAGAAAAATATTTGCTATGCCTATGTATGCCTCTTAATTTGCTGGTTCTTCAGTTGTTCGTTCAGCATGTGAACAATATTTGCTTTTGCTCGTCTTGTATGCTTTTGTATTTATCCCTCTGGGTTTATCTCAAGTCTTGTTTCTTTTTTTTTTTTTTTTATTTGTATCTTCCTTGAAGTATTATCATTACTCCTCTCTCTCTAATGTGTCATTCACATGCTGGAATGGATCTTCTCTAAAGTTGCTAATCATTCATTGGCAGAATATTTCCAAAATAAGTTATTGGAGACCATACAGTTCATGGAAATTCTTAATCTCAAAGACAGTGTTGAAAAGGACATTTTCTTCCGTAAGCTTCCGAATCTAGTGGAGCAACTTCCTCGTGAAATTGTGCTAAAGAAGGTATTCCGAATTTTTTCTAGCAGGATACATTTCAGTTCAGTGCGACTTATGTCTGAAATCAAAGCAAATTAAACAATGTTTGTTGCAGTTGCTTCCTTTGCTAGCTTCTGCATTAGAATTTGGTTCAGCTGCTGCACCTGCTTTAACGGCGTTGTTAAAAATGGGTTCTTGGCTTTCAAATGAAGAGTTCAGTCTCAAGGTTGAACACTTTTCATCTCTCCCGTTTCTTCCTGATATGAAGTAATTTATTCATCCAGCAAAATGATCACATCTTCTATCGGGTTTTCATTAACTTACATATCAATGCTATGCCTCTAATATAGGTGCTGCCAACCATTGTAAAACTCTTTGGCTCCAATGATCGCGCTATCCGAGTCAGTCTACTGCAGAATATTGATCAGTACGGGGAGTCGTTATCTTCACAAATTGTCGATGAGCAGGTATGGGGCTAATGAATGCATCTTTTCCGCTACATTTCGAGCACACAATTACTTTTCTCAAAGCACTTTTCCAAGAACCGAAAAGCCTCTTGGCACTTGGATTGTGGAAATGACTGATAATACTTATGATCAGGTGTATGCTCATGTGGCTACTGGGTTCTCTGACACATCTGCATTTCTTCGGGAGTTGACGCTTAGATCTATGCTTGTATTAGCTCCTAAGGTATATGCATTCTCTAATTAGGCCCTGCACTTTCTATTTTTTTAAATTGGCAGTAACTTTTCAACTTGTGGGATAAGTTTTACACATGGGTCAGAATTAAATGGTTAACATATAACTGGGTACCTGAACTGAAGCATTTATTTACTTGATAACTTGACCCTTTCCTCATGGAAGTTTGATCCGGGCAATTTGTAATTCTTGATTCTGGCATTCTAAATATCTTCATTTCCTTAATTGGTCATCTAGCAGCATTATCTATGCCCCTGGGGATTTGATCTAGTGGTGAGAGCTCATCACGTGTGTGGGGGTTAAGCGCATGTCACGGGTTCAAACCTCGGTGCTGCCTAGACAAGCCTGGTATTGTAGTGGAGAAGGGTAAAGGGGTGGGTCCATTATCCACTGAGTTTCGTACCGTGCACCACTGGCCCACGGGGATTTCTTGATTATTAATAAAAAGCACTACCTTTCTGGAGTACCGCAAATAAAACAAGATTTGATGGTCTTGAGAATGCTTATTGGACTGTGTACTACAATTAGTTCTGGATAAAAAAATGAATTCTGGTAATAGATGTGATATCGGCTTATAACATGCATGTTGCATAATAAAAGATCAACATTGCATTACACACTTCTTCAATCTTTTATGTTTGCTTCTTTCTTCTCTAAATTTGTATCCATCTTTTAGAAAACTAAACTTATCACATACGAAGTCGTCCTTGCATTGAAGAAAAAGTCATCTGTAAAGACATGCTAATGACAGTAACAACATAAACATATTGGAAGTTGGTCAATGTGTTTCTGGAACATGTCCAACACCTGATCTGTCAGCTGGTATCTGACACGGATATATTGGTGTTCTTGAAATCTTCATGCTTTACCCGTTAAGCAGCTGCATCTTAGTCATATCCTAGGATCTTCCGGACTCATGTTGTTCCTTCCAATTTTCATTGCAGCTGTCACATCGCACTATATCTGGGTCTCTGTTGAAGTATCTCTCCAAGCTACAGGTATGCATTGAGGTGCAAAATTACAAATTTTTCTTGTGCTCGTCTAATTTCTGTGATTCACGGTTTTTTGTGCTTCTATTTGTTGTTCATCTAGGTTGATGAAGAACCAGAAATTAGAACGAACACTACCATATTGCTTGGAAACATTGCCAGTTACCTCAATGAGGGGGTAAGAAGTTGCTCCTCTGATTCTCATACAAGTGCAGAATTCATATAAGTGAATAGACTTTTTCGAATACCTAAGGGCCTTTCTTCATATTGATAACACTTCTTATATATGTAAAAATGGACAGATTTTATTATAGTTCCTTTGTAATGTTTTTCTGAGGCCTCTTTTCTGTAGAGATGGCAATTGATGGATCTTTTTGTATGTAGACAAGGAAAAGAGTTCAAATAAATGCGTTCACTGTTCGTGCCTTGCGTGATACATATCCACTTGCTAGAGGAGCATATGTTTTCTGCATTTGACTTCATACTGATTAGTTGAATGAATCTTGTTGATTTGATATTTTCCGATAAGAACATTTGTTGGTATTGTGGCGAACTTCTTTAATCGTGATTGCCTTTTCTATTCTTCATTTTCCTCTCTTCATACTAATGGGTATGAATACTCTTTGTGGCAGGTGTAAAGGCGCTGAGTGCTACCAGTTCTTATTATGACGTGACTGAGATTGCAACTAGAATTTTACCTAATATTGTCGTACTGACCATTGATCCAGACAGGTATTATTCTGTTTTAGTTGTTACATTTACTGTGTTCTTAATCCTCGCCCTTCGCAAAGGAACAGGAAATTTCTGTTTTCATCAGCAATCTGTTTATTGTACAATACTTGAGAACTTTTCTTCCAGATTATTTTAGCACGTATCATTAAGGAAAAATACTTATGAAGAAGCTCTTCCCTTTATCCTGATAGTAGATTTGTTTTTCTGGGTCCAAGTACGATTTCTTCTTTCTTTTAGAAGATGTCAGAGGTTGCTCTCATATATCAAAACATAATTATGCTTAAAAGCAGTTAAATACAACAACAACCACCATATACCCAGTGTAATCTTACAAGTGGGGCCTGGGAGGGTGGTGTGTACGCAAGACTTAGCTCTACCTTGTGAAAGTAGAGAGGTTGTTTCCTCTAGACCCTCGGCTCAAGTAACGCATATCAAAAATCAATTATGCAAAGCAACTACAGTAGTGAAGAAGCCATACTGAAACAATGGAGAAGAGAACAGTAGCAACAACAAATAATATGATAACTGAAGCAAAGGAAACAACAGGTGATACTAAAACCGACGAATAAGATAGTAGGAGAGTAATAATAAAAATACTGATATACAACTTGCAAGTTGTAATATTTACTTTGTGGTGCTGCTTAAGAATATTTGGTTGATGCTTAAAACTTTTTAGGAATGTAAGCTAGCTAGCAGTTTAAAATGGCAATGATACCTGGCTCTCTTCTCTATTGGCATTACTTGCTATTAATTAGTGATTGTAATGCTAGAAGTTATTATATATGCCTAAACTTGAACTCCGTGGATGTGTTTCTGTGGTTTGTATTCAGTTTTGGTATGTGCTCGTGGAAGTCCTTCGTTTAGGCTTGTTGGTATTGGATTGCTGTAATTGCTTGTATCCTTTTGTGGATGCTTAAGCTTTAGGCTGATTTTGTCAGTTCTCCAATCTAAATTAGTGGCACGATTATGTGCTTTTTGTCTGTCTAGACGTTGCTGTATTGGTAAAACTTTAAGAAAATTAGACATTTGCAGTTAGAGGAGCCGGTGTATTATCCACCAAGTTCTGAAGCTGGAAGCGTGGAACAACGGTTTTGTTGTTATCAGAAGGGAAGTTTAGATTTGTTTAGTTTGTGAAGCCTCTAGCTTGTGCTACTGTGCTAGTGCCAAAGCAAAACTGAATCTAGAGAAACTTCATATGTGGTACTCCAAAAAATCTTCCATTTTTTCTACTCCCTCTGTTCCATTAGTTTTGACTTCTGTATTATATTAGTGGTAGTTAAAGGCTATTAGGATAATGATTGAAAAGTTAATTTGATCGAAAAAACATTACATTTGAAGGTAACTAGTTCAAGAGTTAAATTAATTTGAATTCTAAAAAGAATTTAATCGATGGAATGCTGTCAACATTTTTGGAATATCGCAGAATCGGAAGTGTTTATAAATTGGGAGGAGGTAGTATTTGTGTGGAATATTTATTTGATCTGCCCAGATGGCATGGAAGATTATTTGATGTTTATTTACTAGATCTTACTTTCTGAACTTTTGTTGTGTTTGAGCGAATCACTTATTCTGAACATTCGGACAACTGTTTCTGTGTATGTCTGCACATATACTCCTGTTTTCACTGCTCCCTTTTCCATGAAACAGTGATGTTCGGTCAGAAGCATTCCAAGCGGTTGACCAATTTTTGCAAATAGTCAAGGAGCACCATGATAAGGTATATATTCTTCTTGATTTTTGTTTATGCGCACATGTTTTCCTAACAATAATCTTGAGTTTAAAAGCTTTCTTTCCCTGAAGCTCTGATGAGAGATCAATAGATGGTATTGCCTTGGGGGGTAACTTTGGCATAACCACATAAAGGGCCAAAAAAGGGTCTTTTCCCCCTTTGAAGTCCTGAACTGCTAAGCAGGCATAGATTCCCCTTGTTTTTATCCGGAAGAGCAACAATTTCTTCTTCTTGTTAATCCATGCGATCATAAACTGCTCAGGGGGAAGTATAGTTCTGCCATTTATGGGAGCTTTTCTGGTTTTACCTGGATAAACTTTGAATTTAAGCTGCCTTCAGCTTGAACATTTTCCGAGTTTGTTCACATGCGTTCAACTTAGGTGTTCATGTTAGTTTATTTCTCTTGAACTCTTGACCTTTTACCACATCAATAAGCTTTTTGGCTAAAATCCAACATATATTTCTGCTGTTAAGTTGACTATCATGAACTATATTACCTGCTTACATGACTATATATGTATGAATTTTGTTCTTTTCGTGGTAGTCATTTTCTCCTCCTATCAGTGCCCCGTCACTGATTCTGTGTTGCATTTTCACTTATATGTGAATCTCTTTCTCTTCCTCTCTTCCACTGAGCATGCAATTTTTTTGTTTTGGCCATATACAGCCAAGCACCGGAGATACCAGCACTACAAGCATGGGAAGTTCATCAATTCCTGGAAATGCGGGTCTGCTTGGGTATACTTCTGGTCTTATGAGTTATTTTGCTGCTATTTCAACGTTTAACCACCATAACTGATTTGGCAAGTAGCAGAAAGATTCTCATAACTTGTATTTCCAGTATTTTCCTGAGATTATGGCAATTTGCAGGGCGTTGATTGTGTGCATCAGAGTTTTTTTTAATTGAGGAATTAATACTGGAATGACAATATAATGAAATTTTATTGAAGCATGTTCAATGTGATGGTTACATAGCTGTGCGGTTTTCCTTTTCCACTAGACAGTTTGCAATTTCTTTCTTCTTCAATAGTATGCTTTATTGCTTTGATGCAGTTGGGCTATGAGCTCCCTGACTCTTAAAGGAGGCAAATCCCCTGAACAGAGTTCCAATACTCCAGTTATTTCTAGTGTGCTTCTTACTTCTGCAGTCTCCGGTGCTAGCTCAAGTATGCCTCTTACCAATTTGTTTCCTCTGCATTATGCTACCGCCCTTAGTGGATAACAGAGATTATTGTCACATTGCTTTTTCCAAAAATGAGTTTAATGCTTATGAGGATGCTTTTGTCTCTGGATTTGCTATTGATATTGGTTTCTTCAAATCACGTAGTTGCAGATAGTTCGAGTATAACACCGGTCCATATAAGTTCTGGAGGAGCAGATGTTGCAGATCATCCAGTACCAGTATCCCCAACATCAACTGATGGCTGGGGAGAACTTGAAAATGGAATTCATGAGGGTCATGGCAGTGACAAAGATGGTTGGGATGACATAGAAGAGCCAAAACCATCTCCTTCTCCGGAAAATATTCAAGCCGCTCAAAGACGTTCTGTCTCTCAACCAAAACCACAAGGTAGAATGCCTGGTAAATTCGAGTGTAAGCAAAAGCTCCCATCCAATATATACATCTCTAGGGAAATTGCAATTCATTCGTTCGTGTTTAACTAAAGGCAAGTGCATGCATGCACACATATAGTGAGAATCCAAAATCCATGGGATTTGGCTGTTATGACGGGAAGGATTTCAACTGCTGCAATTCATCGTTGTATGTTGTGTCTGAATGCTCGTGGGAAGCTTACGTTTAACTGATTCTGGCGATGCTCTCCCCTTCCATCCTCTTTTCCACACCCCACCCCCCGGCCCCACCTCCCTCTCCCAGGTAAAGGAGGAGGAGGGAGAAAACATAACGATGGAACTAGAGAAGGAAATAAAAGACAAGAACTGGAAGCAGTCAGGTCAATCTAATTGCTTTTCTGTAATGTTTGTTTCAGGTACAGGTTTGCGGGGTAAAACCACTCCTAAGATGAGTAAATATGATGATGAAGATTTGCGGGGTTCTGTAGCTGTTCCTGCTCCAAGAGCAACTTCTCAGCCATCAAGCTCGAGAGCAAACAGAAAGGTTGATGATAACAACCCTTGGGCTGCCATATCAGCCCCAGCTCCTTCGGCAAAACCTTTGAATGTGAAAAGAAGTGGAGCACTTGATGACAATGATCCCTGGGCTGCTATTGCAGCTCCTGTGCCAACTACCACATCGAGACCTTCAATTGGGCGAGGCCGAGGAACCAAACCCGCGGCTCCTAGACTGGGTGCGCAAAGAGTTAACCGGACATCATCTGGAATGTAAGTTACAAAAGAAAACTAGGCTCAGCACCAAATCTGAGGTAATCATGTACATTTTTTTGCACCCCTCAGGCGGCTACAGTTCCAACTAAAATATATAATTGAAAGTTCTATAGATGTGTTGTATTATTAGATTCCTCAAGGACAACGGGATGTGTACCACTAATTGCTTCCCCTAGTCAAAGCACTCAAAATTTCACCCTGTAAGAAAAGTAATCAATTCTTTGTAGATGATAGATCCCATTATTTTCGGCGTAAATGTAGAGAGTGGTGGCTTTCTTTTGCCGCTGGCGGCTAAATCTATATCGCTTGTTCGTCATTGTGAAAGCTCTTCAGTATCTTTGTTTTGTTTTTCCTATAAGCTTTATTTTTCAATTTTACCAGTCGCTCAGAAACGACTCACATTATGAAGATTCTTGACCGGAATGTCATTTCATTACTTCCAATTTCAAGTAAAGACAGAATGCAATAGATAGCTGACCTTTTTGCCGCGACACGAGTTTTGCTTTTAACCTGTCAATATAATTGTACAAGCCATGAAACTATTATTTGCAAATTGAAGTAAGCGAATTTGTCCACTGTAACAGCAAAATCTAAATTTTACCCACAATATTAGTAAAGCCGCTAAATTTTACCCACAATAATAGGATCTCTAAATAGTTTTTGTCACATTAAAGTAATTTAAGTTTACCCATTATGACAGTAAAATTACTAAATTTTACTTGCTATAATGACGAAGCCTTTTCATCAAAGGACTTTGTTGTTATAATGAGTAAAATACTGACTTATATTGTTATAGTGGGTAAATTTAAGTTATTTTACATAAAAATGAAGTTGTGACTGATTAAACAAATAACATATTCGAAATTTAGTTACTCATTTTCACCAAATTATCTGATCGGTGTGCGTGCTTTCTTGAGTTAGCATATTTTCTCTCATCTGTCTTATATTTACTTCTATAATGGTTGTCTTGATTAATTTGCGCATATCTTAACTATTTCATCGAATATCAGCCATTTGCTTCGCAACGGTCAATATAAAACGAATCAAGAGGGAAAAATCAAACTAAAATGAACATATTTCAGTTCAGTTTGTCTATTTTATTATTCCTTTTCATCGCAAAAGGTTGTGAACTAAAACCCTGAAACAAACTGACCAAACCGACCAAATGCACCTTTATTTCAGTCTCTGTGGCCAGTGAGATGTTTACATAAGGTTCAAGTTAGAGACCATGGTGCATGATGCACCTTCAAATTCTAGATCCCCTCCGCCTAGGACAATGATTCTTGTTAAATGAATTACCCTTGAAGATTAATATTAATGTATTGCGTAGTGTAAGCTTGATTAGCCGTCTTGACCATTCAACATGGTTAGTCAACACCGCGAGAGTGAATTTTGAAAATGCATGTTCCCCTCCTGTAGCCATGCTGTCAGCATAGACATGTTCATTAACTAGGTAAAGGAAAGAGTTAATGGTAAAAAATACACTTGAAATATAATCTTTTCGCAAGTTTCATACCCCAACTATCAACTGTTCCCTTTTCCTACCTGAACTATTACCCTCTATGTAGTAAAACACACCTCAAAGCTGATTAGGGACTATCAGCTGTTCCTTTTCCAACCTGAGCTATCACCATCTACTCAACTAGGTATGTTTTACTACATAGATGGTGATAGTTCAGGTAGGGAAAGGTAATAGCAAATAGTTGGAGTCTGCAACTCGCGAAAAAGTGATAATTCGGGTGCTTTTTGACCATTATCTCTAAAGGAAAACAGTTCCTGTTCTCATCTCATATTGCCTGAGTCTCATAATCTCCTCCCTTTTTCATAATACTTCTGAGACTTTGGAGTGTCTCATAGATCTCAATTGTCTTGGAGGAGGATGAATCACTTGAGAAGAAAACCTCAAGTTTATTTTTTACCTCAATCCAACTACATCCAGGGTTTTTCTTCAAACCTTTCTGCCTCATCATAGCCCTCAAACTCGCTGCTGCTTCTCTCAGCCCAGCTTCTACATAGAGATTCAAAAGTTGAACGTAATTGCTGCCTCTGTTTGGTTCCATCTTCAGAAGTTTATTGGCAGCTATTTCTCCAAGCTCTACGTTTTGATGGACCCGACAGGCTGACAAAAGACATAGCCAGACCCCCCTGTCAGGTTCCACTTCCAAATTTTCTATGAAATTATAAGCATCATTCAAGTGTCCAGCACGACCTAGAAGGTCCACCACATTTATGTAGTGGTCCATTTGAGGTTTAATTCCATACTCTTCCATTAAGTGAAATAGTTTAAAACCTTCATCGACTAAACCAGCATGGTTGCAAGAGGAAATCAAGGAAAGGAAGGTTACAGCATCAGGCGTCACTCCAGATTTCCTCATTTCATTGAGAAAGTTGATAGCTTTCGTACACTCACTGTGAGATCCATACCCTGCAATCATCGTATTCCATGTTACTAAGTTCCTTTTGGACATGTACTGGAAGATATGCTCTGCGTACTTTAAGCATCCACTTTTTATGTACATATCAATAAGAGCATTTTCCACTTGGCTGTCTTCAAGAAGTTGATGCCTTATTTGGTAACAATGAATTGCCTTTCCTTTAATCTGTATCGCTAAGGATGAAACAGCAGCAAGGGCACTAGTAAGTGTAACAGCATCCGGATATAACCCTTGTTGCACAAGTTGAGGAAGAATATTTAAAGAGAGCTCTGGTAAGTCATTTTTCGAATAACAAGAGATAAGACAATTCCAAACCACCAAATTCTTATAGGGAACACCCGAAAAAACCTTTTCAGCCATTTCTGGCTGGCCACAATTAGAATACATATCTACGAGAGAACTGCTCACTGAACTATCTAATTCTTCCCCGCTCTTAACAGTGATTCCATGGATACTGCAACCCAATTCTAAGCATTCTAGTCCCGCACTAGCATTTATCACCATTGCCATCATATCAGCGTCCGGATTAACATTATGAGTCTCCATTTCCTTATATATTTCCAGCGCCAAATTGAATTTCTTATTTTGGCAGAGACCTGAGATCATTGAGCCCCATGCCACCACATCCTTCTCCTCCATTCTACTGAAAACCTCAAGAGCATCCTTTAACATTCCAGATTTCGAGTACATAGTCAGTAGAGCACTTTGCAACGCGATGTTATTCTGTATTGGTTTCTTAATTAGTTCACCATGAATTGCCCTACCTAATTCATAAGATTCAGTCATGCAACACGATATAAGAATATTTGACAAGGTGAAAGAATCAGAAGGAATGCCTCTTGACCTCATCTCATTATACACACATAAAGCGTCATCGCCTCTACCATTGCCAACATAAGCTGAAATCATAGAATTCCACACTTCAACTTCTTTATCTAATACAGAATCAAAAGCCCTGTCTACATCTTCCAACATTCCAACCTTTGCGTACATGGACAACACCGAAGTACATACATAAGGATCATTCTCAAATCCCATTTTTACAACATCCGAATGGACCTGCCTACCGAAATCTATATCTTCACCCTCAGAACAAGCCTTCAAAGTACTAGAATAAGTCGTCGACATAAGTTTGCAACCCCTATTCTTAGCTAAAGAATAGAGTTCCATACTGTTTCTCCATAATCCATTCTCAGATAAGCCCCTAATCAATGCATTCCAAATGACAATATTGTCCTTATTTTCGACACCCTCAAAAATACACCACGCATCTTTTGGCCTACAACAATTCGAGTACATATCAATCAATGCAGTAACCACAAAAGGGTCATAACCAAATGAGTTTCTAATAACATAACCATGAATTTCTTTCACTTTCGATAACCCCATACCACCATTAAACAATCCAAGAAGAATACTAAGAGAATACTCATCAGACTTAACACCAAATTCTTGCATTTTTCTAAACAAACCCACACACTCCTCATTAAGCTTATTTCTTACATACCCATCTAACATAGCATTCCAAATAGTTACATCTTGACACAAATCTTCCCATTGAGACATAAAATCAAACACTTGGACTGCATTACGAAATGACCCACGTTTGACATACATGTTAATAAGTGAAGTGGTTATAAAAGGATCATATTGAAGGCCCATTTTGATGACTGTTCCATGGATTATTTTTCCAGTTTCAAGATTTGGAAGAAAAGTGCAAGCTTTTAGTATGGCTGGAAAAGTGAATTTGGGTGTATGGAGAGGAAAATAAGGTTGTTTAGAGTAGGTTAATAGAGCTTCAAAATGGTTACCTTGTTGGATAAAGGCTTTGATTTTGGAATTAATGAATGCAAGAGAATTGATTGGATTATTATACGTGGAAAATTCACGGGGTTTGAAGGAAAGGAAACGCATAGCATCTCATACTACTAAAGTTGCAAATGTCAGTTGCAAAAAGAAAAAGCTTGGAGTTGTCCCCTTTGCACTTACAAGGGGAAATACCAACACCTTGTTTGGACGTTATTAGGTATCGTTTCATAATGTGTTATATCTATTGTAGGGCCCTATATAGTATTGTGTTGTATTGTGTGTACCGTATTGTATTGTTTCTCGTCATTATATCATGCCACATATTAGAAATTTGGAAGATGAACCTATAAAAAAAGTAGAGTACGGGGTAAAACTATTATAAAGAGGTTGGGTAAACGATAATATAGGATTATTAGATAATAAGCGAAGACAGAATGAGGAAAAAATATAAGGTAATGACGTGATCACACCAAATTAGTCGTTATATAAAATGAGATTTTTCGCCGTTATGTAACGATGAATTTAACGATTCGATATAATAAAAATTAAATAACAATCAAAGCAAACATTGTATTTAAGTTAACACCGTACAATACAATACAATAGGTAACAACCATGCAAACAAGCTGTAAGGGCACATCTTAGAACGGGATTCAGATTTAGATGGTAATTGCATTTAAGTTATAACAACACAGTTATGATATATTTGCTCGATTTAATAATTATTTGGCTCACATGTACTACTGAAGAATTTACATTTTTACTAATGCTACTACCTCATTGTTGATATTCTCATTCTTCAAGCTCATGGTCAACAAATTATTCTAAATAGTTGTACATTGTACATGGAAGGATTTCTGATGTTTATATTACTACTATATATAAGGGAAAACTTAGGGACTTTTGTAGTCCTCACAAGAATTTTCAAATTTTTTTAAAACTTTTTAATTAATTACTTTTAGGTCCTAATCTTATTTATTTAAGTCAAATTTATTTTTTTCGTTTTTAAGGTCTACTTTCAAAAGCTAACGAACTCTCATTTTCACGTTCTTTGGTTTTTATTTGGTTGATATTGCATTTGAGCCCAATTAATCCGGATAATTCTCTCATTGTATAGCGCTCCCTCAAAAGATTTTTTCCATATCCATGTTCGAAACCACGATCCTAATTAAGGGAGAAACGACTCATTCATTTACAAGTTAAATTATGTATTTGTCTTAAAAGTTCATTAACTATGTATAGATTATTTATTTAGAGCTAAATAACTTTAGAAAATTAGGATACATAACTTATAAATGTCAAATTCGCTCACATTTGATTTGAAGTAAATAATTTCATCAAAATGGAAGCTAAAATATTAAAGGAGTGCAATTAAAATTTTGCTTTCATATATTGAAAATATATATATATATATATATATGAAATTTAATTATTACTAACGTAATTACGCTTTTGTGGGACTACAATAGGTATATGATTATTGTTGTTGTACACTTGTACTAACACAAATTATATTTCTTTAATTAAAATATCTATTTTTATATCTTGAGTTTGGGCCCGGACTTAGCACGGGCCTCACATAACTAGTTACGAAAATAAATAAAAACAAGCTCACTGAGTTTTACATCTATGTTACGGGTCTAGGCAATTCTATGAATTGCCCTTCTTTTTGAGGTGGCCTTTAAATTTTGCCCCTCATATTTGTAATCTTTAAATTTTACCCTTCGGCTAAAACTCATGCATTCAAGGTTCGAACCTCCACTCAATCAAAAATTTTAAAAAAATTTACAAGGCAGAGTTTGAATTTCGCTATGCCCCCACCGGCAGAATTTTAGTTATGTATAACCAAAAGTCTGCCGATGGGGGCAGACTTTGCCTTGAGGCATATATATTTTTTTTTTTTTAACTTTTCAAGGTAAAATTTTAGTTATGCCTTAACTAAAAGTATGTCCCATAAGACATAACTAAAAAGATCTTTACATGCGAACTTTCTTAAGGAATAACTAAAAAGTTATGGGACCGGCATAACTATAAGTTCCGCCTTATAAGGCAAAGTTTATCTTTAACAAAAGGAAAAGTTAAAACGCAAAAGCATCTTTTAGTTATCCTTTAACTAAAGTACTGCGCTTATGCGCTTTATAACTAAAAGTATACCTAGCAGGGAAAACTTTACCTTAACGCATAACTAAAAAAGTTTGCCTTATAAGGCAAAGTCTATGTCTTAAGGATTTTTTTTTTTTAATTTATGCCTTATGGGGCGTACTTTTAGTTATGCCTTAATTCAAAAGTCCGCAAAATAAGGCATAAGCAGGGAAAGACTTTTAGTTAAGGCTTAACTAAAAGTACTGTGCAAAAAGTATGGGAGTTTGGCATAACTTTGATTTTTTTTACTCCTTAACAAGTGTAGGTGGTTGATCCGAAAAATATACACGACAAACTTGAATGATATCCCAAGATATACACGACCCAAACCTTGCCTTGCAATTTTTTTTTTTAATTTATGCTTGAGCGGGGGTTCGAACCCAAAACTTCATGATTTATGCGCGAAGCTCAGGATTGCAACGCGAAGGGCAAAAATTAAAGACCAGCAATATGGGGGGCAAAAATTAAAGACCACAAATATGAGGGGCAAAATTTAAAGACCACCCCAAAAGAAGGGCAATCCGTGCAAAAAAATGGAGTTTGGGTGAATTGATTTTTTTTGAGAAATATGTTTGGTGTAGGATGGTTGAAATGGAAAAATATAGTCGAAGTGTGATATAATAGAATGATACTTATCTAAGTGAAAGATAGGTTTCTAGAACAGCTGTACCAGCAAAGTTATATGAGAGTGAATTATGGATCTTTAAGTTCGACATTTCATAAAATGAGTGTTGTCGAGATGCAAATATTAAGATGAATGAGCAATCATACAATAATAGATAAGATTGATCAAAACAATGACCACATGTGGCAAAAGGTAAGTATGGCGTACTTAATAAAAAATGAGAGAATGTCGAAGCGGCTCGCACATGTTTTATGTCAAGTTGTCGACTTCCAAATGCATTAGATAATACTCCCTCCGGTTCAAAATAATGCTGCTTGGTCTTTTTCACACCCCTTAAAAAAACACAAACTCCTAGAAAAAATAGATATTTTGATTAAACTACCCTTAATTAATAAGACTCTTGCTTATTTATTGCATTGAGTAAATAGGGGCAAATTTGAAAAAATAAAGTCAATTCCTTCTTGATTTTGAAAGTATACACTTATTTTTAACCAAAATAAGAAAGCTACACAGACACTTATTTTGAACTGGAGGGAGTATGTGTGAAACCATGCGACTGTTGTTAAAGGAAATGAGATAAACCTAAAATCACAGGTAGAGGTGGATGCAACGTTGCAGCACTTAGTGCATCTGAACGCAATACTTTCGACGCGGAACATAAATTTATGTGTAAAATAAAATAAGCATAGCCGTAATGTTTTTACAGTTACACTAACTCATTGTCAAAATACAAAAAGAAAAAGAAAATAAGCTGACAAGAAATGAACACGCTCTTACGCCAAATAATATTGAACTTTAGATCAGGAACTGTAAGTTCCTCTCCACATGTTCATTCGATTGATGACTAATTACAAACTCCAGCTGCCACCGATATTCTCAAAGCATATTTATGCATGTATAACTAATAACGTGGTGAAAAAGAGCTGAGACTGATTTCATCACCATAAACTTGGAGAGAGTGAGCACTATGCAGCCAGTAAACAGGAGAAGGTCATGCGCGCTCTTGTTGATTGTGAGCCTCATGCAGCAAACTAAGCCAGTCACAGTTTGTACATATGTTCAGCTTCACCCAGCAACTATCATCATCTTTCCAACACCAGTGAATTCTTTAAACTTCTTCAACCTGCAAAAAAGAATCAAAACAATTGACAGTCGGTAATAGAGCCACACTGAAATGAAAAGGCCCCTTTTGGTAATTGATCATTAAGCATGCAAAGCGTGGAAGCAACCTGAGGGAGATTCATCAATTCAAAAACAGCTTTTGTGGGTGTTAGTTCATTGTCAATAATCCTTGCAACTGCAGTTAAAACTGGCATTTTAACCTTGTATTTCTGTGCTAAAGCAATCACAGCTCCAGCTGTTGCAACACCTTCAGCTACCTAAATATGTAGGTAGTAGTTGTTAAGGAGATAGAATAGACAAAGCCACAAAATGACACCAGCAACTCAATTTATTGAACCTGATTCATCGAACTAAGTATATCGTCAAGTTTTTCCCCTGATCCCAGACGAACACCAACTGTTCTGTTTCTTGAAAGGCTCACAAAGCATGTAAGCATAACATCTCCAGTTCCCGATAGACCAGTTAATGTTGTTGACTTAGCACCCATCTTTAATGGAAAGAGATTAGTGTCAACCAGTATTGTAAGATAACGATAATCAAGCTGATAGCTCAAAATGACAGATTCTTTAGAAGATATAATCACATGGACTTGATACGCAAAAGATCTCCACAAGAAGTAACGAGAAATCTATATAGCTGTGCCTAATATTTCATACTCGGAGATCAGTCAAATAGCTGCTTGTGAGTCGTGCAGAAGATTAATAAATGGAAATGGAAAATGCAGAAACTTGTAAGGCGTAATGGAGGCCAACTAACCTTTGTTGCCAACCATCGAATTTCAGAGCAACCTTGTGAAACAAGAGCAGCCATGGAATTGTTACCAAGATTTAGTCCTTCCACAATGCCAGCTGCAATTGCCAACACATTTTTCAATGCACCTGCAATTTCAACCCCTGTAACATCACTGTAACATCAGGAGTTACAATCAAGCATTTGGAAGCAAAACCTTTACAAGTTTTAACTTTGTTCTCTCCCCCTCCCTCCCTCCAAAGATGTCAGACGTACTCCAGCCACTTCTACACAGAGTAGGTTACTGGGACTAGGTGCAACCTGACCATCTATCCCCTCTAGAATCCAAAAGAAGAAAATGCTATTAGCTACAGGGTATCTAATTCTGAACAGAGGATGCAGAGGAGATCCCTCTGCACAACTCTTTCCTCCAAAAGAAATAAAGAGCGACAAGATTTAGCATTGCGTCCTGAAGAAAGCAGCCTTCTTTTTTTTTTCTTTTTTTTCCTTTATTGGCAAAACTTCAATATAATCCATAATAGTCTCAAATATATGCTCCTCCTAAACATTGTTTTATTCATTACACACACCATTTCATTTTATATGGCACTATTTTCTTATTAATCCGTTCCAACTAGAAAGACACCTTATTTTGAAACTAAAACAATTGAACTTAGACTTTCCATTTTACCCTTAATGACAAGCTTTATGGCCATGTTTAAGACTACAAGTTCCAAAGGTCTTATAGCCACACAAATGTTAGCATGTTTAAGACCACAAATTTCAAAAATCTTTGTGTCTTATATTTTGTGCCCAATCAAGAACTACATCATATAATTGAAACGGAGGCCGTATATGATTCTGAGATTCGATAATGCAACTAACATGATACAAAGGAGATCCAGTCAGACAAAACGCGCAGAATTTAACAATTACAACTTTAATAATTCCCTTCTTAAAAAAAAAAAAAAAAAATTGAACTGCTACAGTTTCATTTTTTCTTCATGACGTTTCTTATAGGATAAAAGAATTACTTTTCCTGCTGATGATCCTTCAAGATCCATGAAACCCACACCAATAATGGAAGGCAGAATAAGCATCAAACAGATCCTAGTAGATCACTACATTATTGTGTTTCTCTTGAAGATGTGGAAAGACAGAAAGGGAGTGTCAAAAAGTTCCTAGCCTTAGGGGTAATAATCTATGATAGACTTAGAATCAAAATGTTTCTGCTCTGAGTACTGATTGAAATACCTTGATGTGTTGATCCTCAGGTTTCTAGAAGCCAGAAGTTGCTGAACGGAATCTGCCATCTTTTTGTCTTTTGAAGCTACTACCAGTGCTGCACAAGCAAAGCAAGCTCACTTTTGAACTTCAAGCAATGACGAAATAAATTCACCAAAACAGTCCAAACAACCTGTTGGCAGTTTATTCATCAGCTCTAGTGCAAAGGAAGGACCAGATAGGACAACATAGGGTTGCCGAGGATTTTTCAGTGCTTGGGGAATTATCTGGGACATCGTTCTTAATGTGTTTAGCTCTAAACCCTTGCTAAGAGATATGAAAGGCAAGCCTGGATCAACATAGTTTGCAATATCCTCAAGGAATGATGAGCTGTACTGCAATGAGATATAATTGGTAAATGCACTACCTTCCTTCAGGTCAAACTAGTTGCAAAATACGAGATCAAGCAAATTAGAATAAATGCAACAAACTTTAGCTGCAAATCCAAGCAAATAAGGACTAGGACATGAGATAGTAATTTTGCTTCCATGGTTCCAACAGAGTTCATCGCACTATAAACAAAGGATGAACTAAGAAAACATAAAATATACCTGAACAGGTACAGCATGGAAGCAAAAATCTGCACCTAGCAGAGCAGCTTTCGCATCAGTAGTTGCAATGACATTTTCTGGTAGCTTGTACTGTGGAAAATATTTACTGGAGCAGAAGAGAAAGCAAAAGGTTACAAAGCACAAAATGGCAAGAAATACCTAAACTGGCAAGCTAGCCTATTAACATGAAAACCCAATACATCAACAACATTCTCTCCCTCTCTCTCTCTCTTTCTCTGTGCTCGCCACTCTTTTTCATCGGATGGACCGAGTGGAATTGGCTGGGAGTTTGCGCCCAGGTGATGGCTATGCTTTTGATTATGCTAAAAACTTAAAGTATATACAAGACCAGAATTAACAGCAGAAACTCACCAGTTATGGTGTTCCTCATTTATTGTTCGACAAACTTGAGGATCTCTTACAAGCATATTCACTTCCAACTGGGACTTTCTTGTTGCAACATGAGCAGCCATTGCTGTTCCAAAAGATCCACCTCCAAGAACCACTATCTAGGGCCCAAGGATATTAAAAGATGTATCAATCAGCACTAACATTAAATTCACCCAATCCAAGAACCACCAAAAAGGGGAAAAGAAACAAGCCAGTAAACTTAAGAACACAGTATTCAACTTCTTCATTCTTTCTTTCTGCAGCGTGCGTGTTTCTGTGTGGGTGGGTGGGTGTTTTTTTTGGGGGCGCGCGGGGGGGGGGGGGGGGGGGGGGGTGGTTTCCATTCCTAGTTACTTGTTGATCGAGGGATTAACTGAAGTTGATAGTAGAAAACCTACTTTTTTCGTGGATTCTCGGGGGCATTTTGAAACCATAAGAGAAAGGAATCTAAAGACCTTTACCATAAGAAAACCTTTCTGGTTTTTAAACTTTGCTTACATATCTAAGCAAAAAAAGTTCAAACTTATTTCTCCCCTCCAGTTAAAATGAGTAGAAAAAAGCTTTCACGCGCTAGACTAAGCATTT
The DNA here is from genome assembly GCF_029784015.1 of Lycium ferocissimum. Taxonomy (NCBI): domain Eukaryota; kingdom Viridiplantae; phylum Streptophyta; class Magnoliopsida; order Solanales; family Solanaceae; genus Lycium; species Lycium ferocissimum. Next base: position 25,474,611 of record NC_081342.1, read on the forward strand.
TACAATGTGCATAAAATGGGAAAGGAAATTACAACAATGCTGAAGCATAACATAACGAAGTCAAAGTATAATAGGGTACTTGAAGAGAAGAAAAAAAAAAAAAAAAAGGAACACCGGCATGTTTAAAGTTTAAACACAATAAGAAGCAAAGATGTCAATGCTTCTAGAACCCACAGTATTAGCAACGGATACAAGTTCTGTAAGGACGTACAGGACCTAAGCCAAAAAAGTATTTACTATTTAGTTTAAAGAATCAAATCCTATTTGACTGTAGATTGGGTTTGATAGGGGATAGGGATATTCTCTAAGGTGGATTGGAAGTCGATCTAAGATATTTTACTGCCATCTTTTCTTGGCTTCAAATTGTTGATAGAGCAGTGCTCATAACAGAAACCTTTGTCTTATGTGTTTTTTCTTTTTTGTTGGATTCAATTGTTTTTGTTTTCAGAGGGGAAAAGAATAAAAGAAGGAAATGGAAAATAAAGTAAAAATGATAATCGTTTTCAAGGAAATACTACTAGTGAAAATAATTTCCATTCCTTGCTCATCATAGGCAGTGGATAAAAAGCTACTCGTGTCTTATATTTCCCATTTCACATCTTATATATGCAAATCTATTACTAAGGGAATTTTGCTAATTGACACTAGTTTCTGTCCTCATCTTCCCATTGAAAAAAATTTAATAAAAGGGCCGCGGGAAGCAGAAACAAAATTGAAATGATTAACAGCACAAATGATTATCCCTCACAATCACAAACCTCAGCAAATTTACTAGGTAATAGACTATAATACAATTATCCATAAGTTCCCAGTCACTTCTAATTTCCCCTATTTAAAGGAAGAAAAGTCCATTGTTCACTCAAGCAAGAATCCTGCACCAGTGTGCCTGTATCTTAAAGTTAAAGCAAATGACAACTAGAAGCTCCACCTTCAAAAGATAATGTCCTTCATACCAACGCTCTTAATCATCAAGAAGTATCACATGTGATTACCCAACATCTTCACTTCATTGTTGATTGTACAATTTATCTACTAACAAAGTAGACTATAAACCAAGATGATGGTGATTTATATTCCTCCATTTAGAAGCAAAAATTCATAGGATAGAAGGTTGATATAAGTCAACAGAATATGTCATCTGTGTTGAAGTGCATGACCATCTCATCTAAAAACTTAAGTTGTTAAAGAGAGCATACTTCAATTTGCTTAATTATATTCTCAACACACCCCCTCACGCGCGTTCTTGCTTCTTTTCATGGGTCAAGCACGTGGAACTATTTTTTAATAATGGATGGCAATGAGACTCGAACGCAAGACCTCTGTCCGCTCTAACACCATGTGGAAATGTGTGACTCTCTCATCTAAAAGCTTAAGCCATTAGAGAGAGCACAGTTTTATTCTCTTAATTATATTCTCAATAATCTGCATAAATGAGGAGAATGTAGTCATGCTATCTTCTATACATGGTTAAAATTATTTTTTATGTATATAGAATAGATGTTAGCCGAGGTCTTTCGGAAACAACCTCCCTACCTTCCAAGGTAGGGGTAAAAAAAAGTGAGTCTGATCCAACACTTTACCCCTCCCCACTCCACATTGTGGGATTTCAACAGGTATGTTATTATTGTATACAAAAGTAGATGTTGAACCCCTTACCCCCACCCCCACCACCCCCCACTTCTTTTGCTTACTTTTTATATTTTGAACCCCTTTTCTGGGTCCGCCACTGCAATATACCCGGTGAAAACCCATAAATGGGTTCTGAGGAGGGTAAGATATACGCAAACCTTATACCTACTTTTGTAAGTTAGAGAGGTTATTTCTCATAGACCCTCGGCTCAAAGGAAAAGTACCCAACGCAGGATTGTAAGAAAAGGGACAACAAATAGCAGATACAAAACAAATGCAGGCTATGCAGCAACAAATAGTAATACACATCGAAGAATAACAGCAAAACTATCATCATCAAGATACGCAACTTAACAGCAAAATGACACGATGCACTTGGAGTGAAAAATGCAGTAAAGTGAAACCTTATTAGTACGTTCAAGGACATCAGTTTTGGCTTTAGAACGCAAAGAACGAGACCAACGGACCAGCTTCTCCCAAGCAAGTCGGACAATCTTGCGGCGTTCTTTTGGGCCATCATCAACCGACACTATTGCAAGGCTTTCTTTCTCCGTAGATTGTTGTGCGGCGCAACAGTGGAAACGAGGGGTAGAAAAGGAAATGTCGTGACGGATATGTAGATTTTGAGGATGACAGTGAAATGGTATTGAAGAATGAAATGGCGGCTCTAACACCCAAGTCATTCCTTATTTTGCTCTTCCTTCACAATTGCTTTCAGCTTTTGCTATCTTTTCATTTTTCCTCTCTTCTTTTCATCATTTTATCCATTCCTTGTTTTTCACGTGTCACTTTTTGGATGCTGCGATTTCCTTCTGAGGAGAGGGGAAATAGTTATTTGGAAGAATTAACTATTGGTGACATTTTAGTTTTGAAATTATCGTATGTGACTTATGGGACCACTTAAAAGTAAAATCTAATTAAATTTGGAATTAAGAAGATTGAGGTTCAAAATGTATTTTTTTAAACTTATTAATTTTTTATAAAATATAAAAAGATCCCAATTTAATCCAAAAAAACCCATCAGTCCCCTTCTCCTCCTCGCTCGTCCCCACCGCCCCACACCCCCCTCCCTTGAAAAAAAAAAATATAAAAAAATTAATATTTTTTATTTGCTTTTTCACCAGCCCCCTCTCCTCCTCCCACCCCTGTCCCCCCGCCTCCCGCCCCACACCCTTCCCCCCAAAAAAAAAAATTTTAAAAAAAAAGTTTTGATATTTTTTATTTGCTCTTTCACCAATGTACCCCCCCCCCCCCCTCCTCCTCCTCCCACCCCTACCCCCTCGCCCCACACAACTTCTACCCCCCCAAAAAAAAAATTTAAAAAAAAAAAGTTTTGATATTTTTTATTTGGTTTTCTGACCCCCCCTCGTCCTCCTCCCCATCCCCACCCCACACCCCCACCCAAAATTTTATTTTTTTAAAAAAAAAAAAATTAATTTTTTTAGGCAAAAGTCATAAATAAACCCTCCCAAACTTTGCCACATTTTCCTCCAGTATACCTAAAATGAGAGGTTGTACCTACGTGCCTAAACCTCGAATTTGTACCACATAAATACTTTTTCGATACGGCAAAAAAAAAGTGAACCACACTTTCTTTTAGTGCGTGACCCACTCTTAAATGTTAATTTTCTTTTTATTTTTTGATTAAAAACTCACCTCTTTGACTTTAATTAAATTTATTCCTCTTTGACTGCCCCACACAGCCCCACTCTTCCCCCTTACGTCAGTCATCTCCCCTCCTTCCCTCTTCGTCTTCTCCAGTTCGGTCTTCTTGAGTTCTTCTTCTTTTTTTTCTTTTTTTTAGTTTCTTTATATTTTATTTATAAAAATTAACTTAAAAAAAGAAGAAGGACAACTGGACCGGTCTTCCTCCTCAATTCTTCCATCCAACTATTTTCCCACCCCTCCATTTTCGGCGAAGCTCCATTTTTTTTCCTTTTTTTTTTTTTTTTTTTTCTCTTCTTCTTCTTCATTGTAACACTTCATTTCTTTTAATTATTTATAGAAAATTAATTTGTGAATTGGATGTTATTTCTTACCACGATTTTTTTGTCCTTTTTAGATCTGAAAAGTAGCATTACCACGTTGTTCACCGGAAAAATGGGGATCCACCATTACTATGACTCTTTTTTTTATCTCATCTTTCATTGAAGGTTAGTGGGTCTTGTAAAGACATTGATAGATCTAAATAAGAGAAGAAAAAGGGAATAAATTATTGGTGGGGTGGGGTGGGGGGGCCGGGGGGCGCGTGTGTGCGCCGGTTTCTTTTGCGGTACGGGGGGTATAATTTATTTTTTAATTATTATGATGGATCCCACCGCCACGTGTCACGTTTTCATTTGACAAAGTTGCCACGTCATAGAGAGTGCAATACACTCCCTTAATTTTGCCGATTATTGTGAAAAGGTACGATGGGATCGAATTTGGATGGTTTAGGTGCCACAGAGACAACCTCGGTTTAGGTACCCTAAAGGAAAATGTGGTAAAGTTTAAGGGCTATCTATGACTTTTGCCTTTTTTTTATTTGCTTTTTCATCAGTCAGCGCCCCTCCTACTCCTCCTCCCACCCCTCCCCCCAATTTTTTTTTTTTTAAGTTTTTGATTTTATTTATTTATTTTTACAACCCCCTACCCCCACCCCCCTCCCCCAAAAAGAATTAAAAATTAATTTTCTTTTACCCCACTCCTCCACCTCCCACCCCTCACCCCTCACCCCCCCCCCCACTCCCCAAAAAAAAAAAAATTAATTTTTTTTATCGGCCCCCACTCCTCCTCCCACCCCTCTCCATCCCTTCCAAAAAAAAAAAATCTGTTTTGAAAAAAGAAGTTTTGAAAAGTTTTTATTTTTTTGCACCACCCCAACCCCCCCCCCCCCCCACAAAAAAAAGATTTTTCCGAAAAGAAGTTTTGATTTTTTTTTTTTTTGGGTTTCATACTATCCCCACCCCCCCTCCCCCCCAAAAAAAATTAATTTTATTTTTTAAAAAAAAGTTTTTATTTTTGGTTTTTTGCCCCCTCCCCCCACCCCACCACACGCCAAAAAAAATCTTGAAGGGAAGTTTTGAATTTTTTTTTTTTTTTTTTTGGGTTTAGGAAAAGTTTGGATAAAATTCGAGTTGTTGTTGTGTGTGTTTGTAGTGAAATAGATGGTTTTTACGTCGTCCCGGTATGGTTCGGGGTTTAGAAAAATATATCTAACGTATAGTTTTTTTGTTCTTATCCGGTATTTATCTCGGTTCGGTTGTAGAAGATAACCAATGATTTGTAGTTATTGCAACAAGTTCTACACTTTTTGCAAGAAGTAGACAATCTGTTGCAACGACTCACTAACTGTTGGACATAGCTTGATTATTTCCGCTTCGTTTGTAAAAGATATTTAATGATTTGTAGTTGTTGCAATAAGTTCTACACTTGTTGTAATAAGTAGACAATCGTTGCAACAACTACAAACTGGACATAGCTTGATTATTGGTTTTGTTTGTAGAAGGTATCCTACAGATTTGTAAATGTTGCAACAAGTTCTACACTTGTTGCAACAAGTAAACAATCTGTTGCAACAACTACAAATCTGTTGGACATAGCATCAGTTATTTGGTTCTGTTTATAGAAGATAACCAACAGATTTATAGTTATTGCAACAAGTTCTACACTTTTTCCAACAAGTAGACAATCTGTTGCAACGACTCTCTAATGATCATTGGATTTAGTGCATACTGACTTAGTCGATCATCTTTCCTGACATAAAATACCATTAAATTGATTAATTATTATATATTGATCACTACTTATCGTTGATTTTCTTTGTTTATCACTAAATATCATTGATTCCCTTTGTTGATCACTAAATATGGGTGGATCAAGTAGTATCTGCTGCAACAACTGTAATATCTGTTGCAACAAGTGTACTATCTGTTGCAACAACTGTAGTATCTGTTGCAGCAAATGACATAGTTGTTGAACAAGTCCTTACTCTTGTTGGATAAAACACAACAAGTTACCCAGTTCTGCAACAAGTCACTCCTCTTGTTGAAAAAACCCCAACATGTAACTTAGTTGCTGCAACAAGGCCTGTTGCAAATGCATTGCTTACTTGTTGGAAATCTTTTAGAAGTTGGATAAAACACAAGTTACTAGTTGTTGCAACAAGTCCTTTTACTTGTTGCAACAAATGGATAAAACCCAACAAGTTACAGAGCTGTTACAACAGATTCACTACTTGTTGGAAATTGCTCAGCAATTTATTAACAACAATACACATATTTATGATTGGACACGACCAACATATCATATAAACCAAGTTCACAAGCACCAAGAACATAAATTACCATTCTAAAAAAGAACAACATTAAAATGTCATAAAGTTCCAACAAATAACTATTATTACAACACGGTGCAATTAACAACTATAGCATTTTTCATTGACAACAACTACAAATCGTTGGATATCATGTACAACAGAACCAAATAATTCAAGCTATGTCCAATGGGAAGATGAACGAGTCGTTGCAATGAGATTGTCTACTTGTTGCAAAAAGTGTAGAACTTGTTGAAACAACTACAAATTTGTTGGTTATCTTCTATAAACAAAATCAGATAAATACCAGGACAAGAACAAAAAAAACCATCAGTTGGATATCTTTTCCTAAACCCTGAACCATACCAGGAAAATAACAGAAGAACCATCTATTTAACTACAAACTAGGGGTGGGCATAAACACCGAAAACCGAAAAATCGAACCGAATCGAATTAATTCGGTTTTGCGGTTTCGATTTTTTTTTATGACAAATTCGGTGTTTCGGTTCGGTGTTCGGGTCAATGGTTCTTCGGTATTTCGGTTTAACCGAAGTTTTTTTTTTTTTTTTGGAAGATCTACTACATGAATACAATTTTTTTAAACACTCAGTCCACTCTCTCAGGCCCAAATTAATGTATATGATTAATAAAAAAGCTGCTAAATTCCAGAAGCCATCAAAGATTCAACTGGAAAAATTTCCATTCAAAAATCAAAAGGGCCTACAAGAATGGAACAAATTATTCAGAGATTGTAATGCAAAATAGAAGACAATTGATAATAATCACAAAAAGATTTTGTTTATTGTCGGATGTTTGGTTCATCATATTAAAATTTGGACGTGAGATGTACTATTTAGAACATCTATAGGTTTAAATTGGATAAATAAATTTGTCTTCAATAATACTCGTGGCCTATATTAAATCATTTTTTCCAATCTGGGATTGGTTTTTATACCATCTTGATCAAAATAACTAGTTGAATGTATATAAATAATTATCAAACAAATAATACTTTTAAGAGGAAGATAAAATAAAGCATACAAGAATATGGTCTACTAATTCGGTGCGTGTTAAAGTTGAAAAAAAATCGAATTAGAAAAATCGAAACCGAATCGAACTTCAAAACCGAACCGAACCGAACTAATTCGGTACGGTGTTCGATGTCCACTTTCAAAAAAATAAAACCGAAAAATCGAACCGAACTTTGAAAAAACTGAATCGAAGAACCGAACGCCCACCCCTACACAAACACACAACAACAACAACAACATGAATTTTATCCAAACTTTTCCTAAACCCCCAACTTCTTTTCAAGATTTTTTTTTGGAGTGTGTGTGTGTTGGGGGGGGGGGGTACAAAAACAAAATATTTTCAAGACTTTTTTTTCAAACAATTTTTTTTTTTTTTTTTTGGAAGGGGGGGTAGGTAGGTCTAAAAAAAAAAAAAGAAAAAATTTTCAAAACTTTTTAAAAAAAAACAATTTTTTTTGGTGGGGGGAGGGGGGAAGTGAGGGGTGGGAGGAGGAGCGGGCTGGTGAAAAAACAAAAAAAAATATCAAAACTTTTTAAATTTTTTTTGGCGAGGAGGGGTGGAGGCTGGTAAGAAAAAATTATTTTTTTTGGGTGAGGGTGGGGGGGTGAAAAAACAAATAAAGAAAATAAAAAAAAAATTGGGGGGGGGGGGGGGGGGGGGAGAGGGGTGGGGTTGGGGGTGGGCGTGGGGGTGGGAGGTTGGGGGAGGAGGAGAGAGGGGGTGAAAAAACAAATAAAGAAAATTAAATTTTTTTAATTTTTTTTGCGGGTGGGTGGGGGAGGACGGGTGACAAATAAATAAAAAAAATTAAAAAAATTAATTTTTTTGGGGGGTTGGGGGCAGGCGGGGGGCGGGAGTGGGTCAAAGTGTTAAAAATAAAACTTGAGGCCAAAGTGTTAAAAATAAAGTTGAGAGTCAAAGTGTCAAAATGAAAACTTTTGGACAAGTTCAAAACCCCTTAACTACAAATCAAAAATCATCACCTCCATTCAATAATTAAAACTTGAGTTACCTCCACTTAAAAAAAAAAAAAAAAAAAAAAAAAAACTTAGGAGTCACCTATAATTAAAAGCCCCTAGTTATTTGGCCCTTTACAATTTTTATTTTTGTTTTATGACCTTTCTGTAAGAGATTTTTATTTTTTATACATAAGAAACTGAAAGTCATTTTCTTCTATTTAAATTGTAAGAAGCTAAGAGATCTTATTTGCTCTCGTTTGATTTAGAGAAAAGTTATGCAGGGAGTCACAATGTAAAAATAGTCCTTTACGGACCTTTGTTAATTTTATGACCTTTTTATAAGAGATTTTATTTTTTACATATAAGAGATCTGAGAAAAATACATAATAAATCTGAAAATGTCATTTTCTTCTATTCAAATCGTAAGAGGGCAAGCGATCTCATTTCCTCAAAATTGTAGTGTGTGGATTAATAATAATGTAGAAATTGGATTATAATGATGAAGAGTGTAGAGACTAGCAGAGCCGGCTCGACCATAAGGCCAACAATGCAATGGCTTGGGCCCCAACTCTTTGAGGGCTCCATTTTTCCTAAAGAAATATCCTATATATATATATATATATATATATATATATATAAATTTAAATTCTTTGCTTTTACTATTCTTATTATTAAATATTCTAATATCGTTTAATATGCTTTGCCTTGCGCCGAGGGTCTATGAAAAACAAATTGTCTACCTCCCACAGTAGAGATACGATTTGCGTACACACTATTCTCCCCAAACCCTACTTGTGTGATTACGCTGGGTATGTTGTTATAAATGTTCTAGTTCCAAAAAGAGAATTTTTTTTTTTGTGAAGAATTAATTAAATCCAAAAAGGAACCCTTGATAGCTATACTATTATCAATTGAAAACGATTTATTAGAACAAATGAATTATAAAACAGAGTAGTTAATGACTTCACATCTAGAAAAGCTAAAAAGTTGACTTTCAATAAAAATTAGTATATATTATGATCTTTCTTTTCTTTTAAAAATTTTTAGGACCTCTTTGTGAAGTTTGACTTTAGGCCCCCGGTCTTGTTGAGCCGACCTCGGATCGGTAATCTAAGTGTGAAAAATGAAATAGACAAGGAAAAAGGCAGTAGGAGGTAACGATAGAGGCCCACGTGTAGTAGCTTGATTGATCAAAGTATCAAAATTCTCAACTATGAGGACGACAAAATCTATGGGTTCTCTCTTATATTATATACTAGACGGCGTATGCCCGTACCCAACACTTTGGATTATAATGTATCTATGTGTATTTAGTTGTGTTTGGATAGTTATATATATATATATATATATATATATATATATATATATATATATATATATATATACACACACTATGCTCAAAACACGATTAATATAACATTTTAGTTTGTGCTCCGTATCTAAAACTTTATTTTATTAGTGTTTGCTATGAATACAAAAAGCTTGGCAAAATTTATTAATACTTTTTAAAAGAGAAGACTTGTTTAAAAGGAAACTATTTTCCCCTCTTTGAGATAAAACAATAGCAATATTTAAGATCGTTGATACTATAAATTTTAATTCGATTAATTTAAAGGTGTAAAATACTTATTATTTTTTTTATCAAATTTCGATTTGGATAATTCTAATTCAAATTATTAAATTAATTTTACATGTTTAAAATGAAATAAAGTAGAAATTTAATTTTCAATTTAACTGAAGAAATACTACTTTTTGATTTTTGGTAAATATTCTCGGTTTAGCTCATTTTACTTGTCATGCTGTCTTTTACATGGTTTTTTAAGGAAACGTCAATTAAAATTATAATTTGACTAATTTACCTTATTCATCATTTGATATTATTTTTTCTTTTATGACATTAATCTCTTTTCACATTTATTAGAGTAAGAATAAAAATGAAAAAGTAATTAAATTCTATCTTATTTTAAAATATAAATATTTTAAGTATAATTATTTTAGTAAACGTAACAAATAAATGACATGGCGGAATAGCAAATACAATAGTTCAATATCTAGATTAGATCTCAGGCTAATATAAAAAAAGAAAGAAAATTGTATGGTTTGGCTACTTAATGTTTTGAAGAAAAGCAATAATATGGGGTCCATATTTTTTGTTGTACAATAATTTTATTTGCTCCCACTAATGTGTTGATACGCATGTGGTAATGAATCCATCATTATTGAATTAATGAGATACTTTAGAAATTACACGAATATTGTTTGATTTTTTAATATGGGGTGCACTTTTTTTTTTGACATTATTAGTTTGCACTGTTTTAATGCATATATATATATGCACACACTATGTTCAAAACACGATTAATATAATATTGTAGTTCGTGTTCCGTAGCCAAAACTTTATTATATTAGTGTTTGTTACGAATACAAAGTCTGTAAAAATTTATTAATACCTTTTAAAAGAGAAGACTTGTTTGAAAGGAAACTATTTTTCTCTCTTTAAGATAAAACAATAGCAATATTTAAGCATCAGTTGATACTTTCAATTTTAATTCGATTAATTTAAAGGTGTAAAATACTTATTATTTTTTATCAAATTTTGATTTGGATAATTCTAATTCAAATTGTTAAATTAATTTTACATGTTTAAAACGAAACAAAGTAGAAATTTGATAAACACGATTAATATAACATGGTGATTTATGCTCCGTATCCAAAACTTTATTATATTAGTGTTTGTTACGAATACAAAGTCTGTAAAAATTTATTAATACTTTTTAAAAGAGAAGACTTTTGCTTTAAACTATTTTTCCTTTTTGAAGATAAAACAATGATGCCTTCTCTGACTCCTATCCATATATATATATATATATAGATCTTCCCAACTTTATCTTTTAGTAAGTCGGTCCTCTTCTACAATACTACAACTCTTGATTCTGATGTCCATCATTCACTCGTGTCATCTCCTTAATCATAAATTATTATGAGAACTAACTTGAGCTTGAGTGTTTAAACTAGAGTTTTGGGTTAAAATTGTCCCTTATCTATGGGAGTATGTTTATTTTGGTCCCTCAAATATTACCGTGAGCATATTTGATCCCTTATCTATGGGAGTAGGTTCATTTTGGTCCCTTAAATGTAACGCTAAGCATATTTAATCCCTTAACTATGCTATAGTGGGGCACTTTTGGTTCCCCTAATAGAACTAGCTTTAAAAGTAATGGCATGTTAAACCCGTGGACACTGGCAAGTGACTTGTAAGAGGCTAAACCCATTGGACAAAGATACTAAACTCATTCGCCTTTCTCCCCAACTTCATATGAAGAAACACTTCACCGGAAAAAGCCCTAGCCTCTATGTAGAAAGCTTCAATTGGCTGGAAGAAGAAGAAGCTGATTTTTTAAAACAGGCAGAAACTTTATCTTATATATTAAAATTTGCGTTCACATGCTTCCGAAAAAAATTGGAGTGGTTCCACAATTAAGATAATTTATAACAGTTGTTAAAAAGAATTTTGATTTTTTTAATATTTAACAAAAATAACTTTATATTCACATGCTTCCAAAATAAGTGGAACGGTTCCATGTGTCTTTGTGATTATCGTTTAAGAGTTGGTTACCAATCATATGATCCAAATATTATGAGTTGCTTTGCTAATATCTTATATGAATTGCATTTTTTTAGAGAAATGCCATTAATCTGCTTTGCATTTTGTCCGATGGGTTTAGCCTTTTACGAGTCACGTGAGTGTCTCATGGGTTTAGCCCCGTTACTTTTTAAACGGTTCTATTAGGGGAACCAAAAGTGCCCCACTTTAGCATAGTTAAGGGATTAAATATGCTTAGTGTTATATTTGAGGGACCAAAATGAACCTACTCCCATAGATAAGGGATCAAATGTGTTCAGGGTAATATTTGAGGGACGAAAATGAACCTACTCCCATAGATAGGGGACAATTTTAACCCAAAACTCGGTTAAACTACTTAAAAGTTATCTACGTATCAGAATTTTTATTTTGGCTTTCATCAAAGTTTACATTTTTAGAAGACGGAATTAAGTTAGGATGACAAGATTTAGAGAATCTCAAGTTTAAAGATTTGGTGTCAAACTAAGGAAACTAATAACCACAAAAAAGAAAGGCTAAATTAAAGAAGAAATTGTGACTAGAGGTGTCAAAATGGGCTGGCTCAGTCCAACCCAACTCAGCTCTAAAGGGCCAAAGGATTAAATGGGCTAGGACGGGCTGGCCCTTTTACAAGGCCGGGCAACGGGTAAATTCAATAAAATTTACGCAAAGCCGCTGCTAGACGGGCCAACACTTTAAGTTTTTTCGTCTTCCGAAGTAAACATTTTCTAATTGATTTTTGGTATGAAACCTTTGCAATATGAAATAGAATCTTCTACCACACATTCTTGCGCAAATTCATATCATAGAAGAAATGTTTTTTAAGAGAACAAATATAAATTATTATTTTTGATCACTAATGCAAATCACCTTCAAAAGAAATTAAACATAATATAAATTCTAAGAATAAAAAGTAATACTCCAGTTTCTAATTTATTACTTAGTAGTAAGTACATTCTTTTTTCTCATTACTTTTTATCTTTTTGTTTAATTTATTTATATATTTTTTTAAATTAATTAATTTATTATTCTTTTCTGGCCTCACAATAATTTGGCAGTCCACCCCCCCGTATGCCCTCACTTCTATATGGGCTAAAGAAATCTTAACCCAACCCTACTCAAATAAAGGGTTGGTTTAGCTGGCCATTTCTGCTGCCCATATCGCAATGTACAATTGTGACCGACTCGAACATCATCATTATAAATATATAATTGAAAAAAAAAAAAAAAAGACTAAGAGGAAGTCGTAGCTCCTTCCTTTCCCCACACAAGCACAAATTCCTCTTTAATTCAGATAGAGACTTTCTCCTTACCTAAAGTTTTGATTAAATAATATATATATATATATAGTGGGGGAAGCGGCTCCTCTCTATTAATAATTCTTTTTAAATTCACCATCAAGGCTTCTAATATCGGTAAAAATATGCGAGTCCGGAGTCAAAATGACCCATTAAAAGAGGTTGAACCAAAATACCCTAGAAAAAAAAGAGGTACAAAAGTGCCTTTAACGCAGTAAAATATCGCGTTAAAGGACTTAATCGTAACGGAGCGGTTAAGTCCTTTAACGCAGGATATTACTGCGTTAAAGGAGCTCTTCCTTATTTTTGTTTTTCTTTTCTTCTTATGGTTAAACTCCTCTTTCTTTTACATTTTCACATTTTTTTACGTACTTTAGCCATAGATTAATCATGCTTCGAGACTCCGAAACTTCAATATTTTATATAGCACCCTATTTATTTTTGTGCGATTAATAAGGTAGGCTCAATACATCAAGGATAAGCAAAACTTCGGACAGTCGTTTTAGTGGTTGAAAAGTGCTCGAAGTCCATTTTTGTTTGAAGACTTATTGTGTTATTAATAAGGTAGGCTCAATACATCAAGGATACGCAAAATTTCAGATTGTTGTTTTAGTGGTTGAAAAGTGCTTGAAGTCCATTTTTGTTAGAAGACTTGTTGTCATTTTTATTTCGTTTCGTTTGGATGGAAACAAATTATCCCGGGATAACTAATCCTGAGATAAGTTATCCCGGGATTAGTTATTCCACCCTCAAGGTGGGATAAAAACTCAAGCTAATGACAACAAGTCTTCAAACAAAAATGGACTTAAAGCTAATGACAACAAGTCTTCAAACAAAAATGGACTTTGAGCACTTTTCAACCACTAAATGGACAATCCGAAATTTTGCGTATCTTTGATGTATTGAGCCTACCTTATTAATAGCACAAAAATAAGTCGGGTTCTATATAAAATATTCAAATTCTGGAGTCCCCAAGCATGATTAATCTATGACTAAAGTCCGTAAAAAAGTGTGAAATGTAAAACAAAGAGAGTTTAACAAAAAAAAAAAAAGATAAAAAAAAAGGAGCTCCTTTAACGCAGTATTTTACTGTGTTAAAGGACTTAATCGAGCCGTTATGGTTAAGTCTTTTAACGCAGTAAAATCTTTTTTGCGTTAAAGTTACTATTGTAGCATTTTTTTTTGTTTTTGGATATTTTGGTTCAGGTCCGTTTTTATTGGGTCATTTTGGTTCCGGACTCAAAATATGCAGCATGATAGACGTGTCTATTCTCACTCATCCGTTCTCAATTTCCTCCCCTAGGCCCTAATCCTCAATGTAATAAGAAAAAGAATTTAAAAAGAAAGATCTCCAATTTCCTTTAGTGCTTATCTCATATCATGCCGTCTCATAAAAATAAAATCTGATAGCTGTAATTTACTTATTACAACTTAAAGCTAAATAATGCCGTTAATTTCTTCTGAAAATTGGAATTTGCCAAATTCAAAGCCAAGTAGGTGAAATGAGTATGTCTTATGGTTGCGAACAGAGAGTATATGCTAACTAAATTTCTCTTTTATCCTTAAACACCGAGAAGCTAAGCAAGATTAGCCACACATTTCGAGTTTAATAATACAAAATAGCTTTAATACCATGAACAAGTGGCAAAAAAAAAAAAAAAAAAAAACATCAGAGGATCAAACATCTAAACTTAACGGGTGATAGCTCACTTCTCTTTTCAAACACATTACTCCTACACTATTGTCAAAGCTATAGTTGCAGCTAATGAAAGTGAGTGCAATTTATTGACTACTCAAGCTCTATATATAATTAAACATATTTTAAAATTACATATTCATACACTATTACAAGTAGCAATGAATCTGTATTTTCCAATCTTACCTTAAAATATTGGATTTGTCTCCACATCTATCCGAAGCAGTACTACCCTATTAACAAACTAGTACTATAATCATTGTCCCCTAACCTTTGAGAAAAGAATATGCCCTTTTTCATATTCTAATTATTGTCAATATCAACTAAACCACCTACTTAACGCCACGTCTGATTTTTGGTCCAATTAAATTAGACTTGTAATTAACCAATTTGCTGAAATTTTATATTAGTAGGGTACAAGCTACTTGCCAAATGACTATAATTGTGACACCCATGACCCAACACTAAATTCACACGCTTTATAACTCTTTTTCAATTCAACTACAAATAGTCTTCCTCCCAAATTTTTCTGCTTTGATACAGCTATTCAACTTCCAACCAATCTCCTCCATAACCTCCTTGTCATAAATCTGTATTATAACTCTCGCTATTGATTTTCTTTTAGCTTAAGAATTAGAACAAGAAAGAGGAGGTTCTTATCTCAAGGTAATCTATGCTCTCTGCCTGAGTTGTTGATCATATTTTTATCAAAGATTTGATCTTTTTGCTAAATTATCAGAGTTTTCATAAGGGGCGTTTGTCATTTTGCAAATTGAGTTGTGGGTAATCATTGGTTTTGTATGTTCAGGTGAAAATAAAAAAGATGGGTCATCACCACCACAACCATGAAGGAAAGAGAGAGAGGCCAAGAATATTGGCATGTTGTTGTTGCCCTTGTTTAGTAGTGTCCTCTACATTCTCTATGTTAAAGAGGTGTCTCTTTGTGGCCTCTTTTCCTGTTTTGCAGTGTTTTGGATTAGATGAACACAGACATCAACATCACCATCACAAACATTTCTGACAATACTCACAATTTATAGAACTGGTTTTTGAGTCTTGAATTCATAGCAAGATTAACTTCTGATTAGCTGTCGAAATTCATAGGTTCATTAATGTTTTTTAAAGTTTCAACTTAGGTTGTTGGATAGTATTTTACCTTGTATTCTGCTAGTTTACTTCTCAGCTATTATTTGTTTCCCTTAAAACAAAAGGAAATTTGCGGCCACAAATTATTATTCACGAGGTTCCAAAATATTACTCCTATGATGTTTAGTTGGTACTTGATTGACTGGGGCAGGCACTTATTATATGTTGTCTAGATAGGTGCCAAGTATTTTCCAGCTACAAGTTTGTCCTTGACCATAAGAATTTGTGGTTTTAAAATCATTTTCCTCAATTACTCCTTTGTCTTCTCTTTGCAATCAATTTTGTTTCCTTAAGGCTTAAAGGCCTTTGGTTAAAAACCTTACAAAAATGATATATTTATTTCCAAGAGAAACAAAATGTTGACGCTCTGCTATGTTGGATTATAACTATGAAAGGCATTCATAGTGCACTACTGCTGTTGAAATACCACATTTTATGGTCTGAAATTACCAGCTTATAGACAGCGGGGACAGAGCTAGAAGCTCGGGTATGGGCTTACTAGTAGCTTTTGCTCAAAAAGTGTATTTGTATCAAGAAACTCAATAAATATGTACAAATATTAGATTTAGACTCAATTATTATCACTTGAAGTTGTCGTTTTGAAATGCATAACCCATAAAGTAAAAATCTTAGCTCTGTCTCTAAAACACAAAGGTGGGAGAAAGGAAGAAATTCAGAAGCAGAATATTCAGTCATTTACCTTTTTGTGCTGATGGAATCAGGTCTATTTTATCTATAGAGAGTTAACTGAGTATTGACAATGCTGATGAACAATTATCAAGAAAATAAAACGTCAGATTAAAGCTATCAAACAGTCTGTTTGGCCCCAGTTATGTTAGGTATTAAGGTGACCAAAGGGGAAATGTGCTTCCCTTGATGCTTTTAATCCTATAATAAACTCACAATTCATTTGTGCCTTGTGAAAACAGGGATTAATTCTTTGTATATCATGCATACCGCAATCAAACATTATCAGTCTGAGAACTCTCATAATCATCCCTCTTATGCAAAATATTTCACAGTTTTTTTTTTTTTTTCTCTCTTCATTTTATCTAGAAGATAAAATATTACTCTATTATTGTCATTGCATTAGTTGACATCGTAATCTCTTGACATCAGAATGTTTGAGAGGTTTCAGCATGAACATCTGAGCCCCTTCTTCCATGCATCTGTTCATTTCACAAAATTGTATTTATTTGATTAGTTACATATCATGGATAACGGAGAAACTAGAGAGAAAAATCAAAGAACGTGATGATAAACTCATTATATTATTCACTACATCACTATTTATAGAGAAATAAAGGGAATAAAATAAAAGGAAATATATTATTTCCTTATATAATCCTAAACTAAAGAAGGAAAATAAATATTCTATCATTAATACAGATTCTAAAGTAGAAGGAAAGCAATTATAAAGTATCTCGAAATCTATTTTAACATGACAGAGTTCAAAACTCGAACATTTTTGGTAGTTAAAGTAGCCAATGATAAACTTACTGATCAATTCGGGTCGGGATGTTCTCAGATGACATAATCACGACTGGTACATCCTTCAAGATCGAGGATTCCTGCTTGCATTTCAACTAATCAAATTTGTGCTAGAAAAACCCTCTTGGGGAAAAACTAATTGAAGAATGACAAAAACAGTAATCTTTAAAGAATGTTAAACAGTCAAGTGAAGACTACCTTGATTTTCTTAAGCAGCTCATAACCAGTCATTCCTGGCATGCAATAATCTGTTATTATCATATTAACCTTTGAACCCTGTTGAAATAAACACAAAAAAGGAGGGGAAAGAAAAGATCATAAACAATAGTACTAACATCCCTTGCAGAAAGAAAGCAAATATAAAAATCTATAACTATTTAATTCAAGAAACAATTACATTGCCATTTGTAGAGTGCTCCTGATCAGTTCCCAAACCCAAGTACTCCAAGGCCCTCAAACCATTTTCTGCAGTTGTCACTGAAACAAACTCACAAATTTTAGAAACCATAGATCCAATTTATTCAAATAATCAAATGATGTTTCACACTCATGTTAGAACCCATGTCAGAGCTAAACAATTGAAAGATTCTTTTTTCCAATTTAACAATATCTGGTAGTTCGAGGCCGATTAGCCCGACTAATCAAG
Organism: Lycium ferocissimum; assembly: GCF_029784015.1. Classification (NCBI taxonomy): domain Eukaryota; kingdom Viridiplantae; phylum Streptophyta; class Magnoliopsida; order Solanales; family Solanaceae; genus Lycium; species Lycium ferocissimum. The sequence continues at coordinate 25,492,424 of NC_081342.1, forward strand.
ATTTGTGTCGAATAGAACTAGCATACTTTAGCTTAGTTATTACTACATGTGATCTGAAATAGATAAAATTATCTTTACTAGGTACAGATGAATCAACTCGAAGCATGTTGCATTAACTTCCGGCCATACCGAGCTAGTTAGGACGCAATTCTTTTCCTATATATAATACTATTATGTTATTATTTTTGTAAAAATAGAAAAATAGTGAGAATGACATAAATTGAGTCTAAAAGTCTACATCAAAGGATTCGGAAAGATATGAGCCAAACACAAAAAAATCAGTGTGATCACGTATACAAAAAGGTTGGCATATCTAAAAGGTTGACCCTAAAGTCATATAAATCGGTATCATTTTACTTTTCCTACACGTTTACCCTTTTTCCCCATAGACTCTTCTCATTTTTTTCTTTTAAATTTTCTTTAATTACCATTCCTTGAGGAATAAGAGGGACAGATGATGTCATAGAATATCCAAAATTATGAAAAAAATCAGACTATCTAGGGAGGAAACGAAAGAGAATGATGAATAAATTCATTGTATTATTCATTGTCTATTGTTTTCTGCATTTTTTTTAAGATAGAAGAGTACTTCATTATTTATAAGTAAATAAAGATTAAAAAATAAGAAGAATATGTTACTTAAATATTTTATGATAAATGTAGAACCTAGACTTCACAAGAAAATAAGTATCCTAAATATTCCTAGACCTAAATTGAAAAATAAATATTCTACCATTAAATAACGTCGAAGAAAATTAAACATTAACATGAATTTCACCTAAACCTATTATTACTCCCATGTGATAATGGAGTCAACATAAGTATGTATATTTAATAACTTTAATCTTTATCATGTTCTTCATATTTTCTCTTTCGAGGAATGGTTTTTCTTGCATATATAATGCCACGCTTGAGAAAAATTCAAGATTTTATATATTGATGGAGAATAAGATAGAGAGATTCAAACATATTTAACTTATAGTACTTTTAACATAGTCTTCAAATATGTAAATTTTATTTTAACAAACTTCAAAATTCTATGTCCCAATTAACGCAGAATTTGAACGTTTTGACTCTCGAATTCAAGTACCACATAAATGGGACAGAAGCAGTATACAGCTCTTTTTTTGTTAGATAAATAGAAACCGAAACACATACATTGTCCTATTTATTGTCCAAAATTAACTAAAGAAAATAAGACAAGGGAAGAAATAGAGAAGTATTACCTTTGCAAGAGGATTTCTTGAGTAATCTCTCAACAAGTTTACGATCAACAAGGTTGTCATCAACAGCTAGAACATGTGGTTCATCAGCAGGACAAGGTTCCCCTATCCCCCTTGAATTTGTCGAAGAAGAAGAATAAAAATCCATTCTTTTTTTCACCCCACTTAGTAAAACACACAAATATTTCACTTGACAATATTAGGGATAAGAGATGCTAGAAGAAGAAGAACATGCAAGAAAGAAGGAAGAATAAAGAATGTAAGTGTAAAGAAAAAGCAATGTAATTGGTGGGTATTTAAAGTGGGGGGTTGAAAGGAAAAGAAAGATTCTTGGAATTTCTTGGGAATATGAAGAAAAGATTTTGAACAAGTGGGGGTTGAGGGTGTGTTTAAGGGAAGGAATCACAAAAAAATAAAATCAAAAGTGGTCACAGATGTTTCGTGATCTCAAATTTTGGTTTTCTTGATTCGATGTATTCCATCTCTCAAATCCTCTTTTTTTTTTTTTTTTTTTTTTTTTCTCTCGTATATATTGTATATCAAAATTACAGTATCATTATCTGCTCTGTTCCTCAGATCCTCCCTCCAGCTCATTCTTTTTAATTTCAAAAAAAGAAAGAAAGAGAAGATATAAATCCATGCATCATTTGTTTCGAGATATTTTGACGGCTACAGTAACCCGTTGTTATGCACCAATAACAAAATTTGATATTTAAATAATATTTAATTGTTATACCAAAAAAGATGTAAAATTCTAAGCTTAATCACAATTTGTATAAAGACAGAAAATCTAATCTTTTAATGATGGAAATATATATTCATATAATATTCTTTATATATACAGTGTATTAAAGTATCAAAATATTCGGTAAGTATCGCTAGACTTATTATTGGTAATTTCCGAAATTCTACTTCTACAAAGATGGTTAATTATTTATGACCAAAAAAAAAAAAAATTGTTATAGAGGGGTAATTTTACAAAAAAACATACCGTTATAAAGATGGTTGTTATTGTTATAGATAAAAAGTTGTTTTAGAGGTCAAATATAACATAAAAAATTGGTGCCGCGAAAAACCTTATTATTATATAAGGATGTCGTTATAGAGATATTTTGTGCATGTACTTATGTTTTTATTTTGAGGGTAATAATTAAATAATCCATTGTTGTTTTTTATTAAAAAAATGGGAAGTAGGTCTGAGAAAATATCTATTTGATATGGTCAGAATGAGATAGGATCCAAAGTATGTGCAGGCAAAATAGAGAGTATTTTGAAAGCAATGGATACAACCTGGCTGCTAAATCCTACATTATCCAAAGTATCTTTGCTAAATCCTAATAATGGGGACCAAATCTAGGTGCTTGCATTGTTAGGATATTCTAAAACAATTCTTTTTCCTTATACGACTAGCTTAAGAAGATGTGTTGTATCAAATATTCGGAATAGATGTGATTGGTATCAAGGCAAATATTTTTCGATTTTCACAAGAAATTTTGTCTCACTGTTTGAATTTTTTTAAAATTTTAAAATTCAAATTTTAGAATCCCCTTTCAAATGTACTTCACCAATTAATTCAGATGCATTTAGTGCGTCTTTTCACTGCACTAATTAATACGTCTACGTTCTTCCAGATTTTGTTCTCAATTCAAATTTTGAATGTATTTTCAAAATAAGTTGTGGTAGTAATTTCTTTCTATGTACCGGTTGTGACTACCAGAACAATAGAATTATTTGTTTTATGCAGCAAACTTCTTGTTTCACATATAGAATTTGTGCACTACCTCCTGTACGTCCATACTCTCTTTCAAAAATACCGTATCATTAAAAAGATATTTAATAACAAAAATCATAAATTGTCTAAACATTCTTCATAATCTCTAAAATGTTCACTTGATTAACACTTCAGAAGTTATAGCACTACTAGTGAATTTGACTAAAAAATAACTAAATGCTTCTTGCTTTTCTAAATCAAATATTTCGAAACAAATTTAATTTGTCAAAACGAGTAATATTTGACACAACGGAAGTATCGACTAAGCGCATTCAAATTCAACTTTTTATGAACTTAATCCTTTCGGTAGAATTACTATCAAACTCATTAAATGTGTGATGAAACTGAAAATCTGCAGTTTATTTTCCCCCCAAAATAGGACTGGAGGATGTCACACAAATAGTGCGTTATTGGTGAATAAGAATTTCCAGTATCTTTATATTTAAGTAACAAATCGTTTCAGAACAAAAAATAAATAAGGAACAGATTGTTTTAGTGCATGCAGTTTGGTAAATGAACTAAAGGCTCACCTGCTATATAGAGTTGCTTTATACAGTTCCATAAAGATGTCATGACTAAGAAAAAACAAAGATGCCAAACTCTATATAGAGTTACTTTAGATAGTTCAACACTTCCATCTTCGGGAATTCCAATGTATCTGCAAGGATCCGTCGTATTCTGTTGAATTGTTTGGTTTATGTATTTTTGGTATGTCTTTGTGGTATTTAATTGCTAATAAAAGCAAGAAATTCAAATAGTATATTGATGATTATACTCGCCAGACTCATTCATATCGTTGCTTACATATGTACATAAAAGAGGTTATATATATTTTATACTTATTTTATTTGGTATGGTTTTGATCTCTCTTCAAATACTTTTTTTTATTTGCTACCTGATGTTCGATATCTGTATTTGGACTCGACTAAATTCGGATTCACATCGGGAAACATGTTTTGCAGTGAATAACTTAAATGGTCACAATCATAATAACTTATTTTTCACTAAAGTCACTTATGATTATTTATATCAACAAAGTCACTCAAATTAGATTAATTTTCTCACAAAATCAATACTGTAACAAAAAAATTAAATGTCAATGTGAAATATTTTCAACATGCCCAAATAAATAGTCGGTGTGAAATAAAACTAGAAATAGATGATAACATGACACTTATGTATATTTGGATTTGCATATTACAAGCAACAGTAAATACCTTGAGGTGGTAAATTCCAGAGAGCGATACATTTTACCTTCGCCGAAGATATGCGAGTGAAAACCATTTTTTTCTTGAAAAACATAAGAGTGAATCCCACTTTACCCCCTAACATTTAGGGGTTGGGAAATAATACCCCCTTCACATATTGAATGAGAATGATAACCTCCTTATGTAATACTTTTCGGTAAAAGTTTTTTTTTTTTTTTAAATAAAGTTCTTTTCTTTTTCTTTCTAGAAGTAAAGTATAAAAATGAAAAGGGTCAAATATAACTCCGTGCTATCAGAATAGGGTCAAATATACCCCTCGTTATACTTTCGATCCAAATATACCCCTCTCATTATACTTTAGCACAAATTTGCCCTCAAATTTAACGGAAAGACATGTGTCAAGCTCAGAATCAAATAACCCACCCCCGACTTTAAATACCCGATTCCTTTAGAAAATCACCCATTTAATTGACCCGACCCATTTATCTTTCTTTTATTTTTGAAGTTTTTCCTCATTTTAAAGTTAATAATATGCTATATACAAAAAATAAAAAATCCACTCTCTTACTTCTCTTAATTACACTTTTTCCTCTCCTCTATAACCATTGGCTATTTTCATTGGGATTTAACAAGACATTGTTCAGAGGTTGGAGCAGGTCATTGTGCATTTTCTTTCGTTTTGGGTTGTCTGAATGTGTCCTCCATATTATTTTTCGTCACTAGCCCTCAAAACATTTTCTACTTTCCTTGTTCATGAAATCATATCAGTTCCTCTTAGATATTCCTTGGAATTTCTCAGAGATATGTTTAGTGATATTCAGCCTTTATCTCAGTATATTAGCATATTGAAATGTTGCTAACGGTAGAATGATTTTTGTTGTTTTAATAAATGTGCAATTGGCGTTTGTTTGCAAGTTTCGGGTCAGATAAACGGGTGATTCCCTAAAGGAATAGAGTATTTAAAACTGGGGGTGGATTATTTGATTCTGAGCTTGACACGTGTCTTTCCGTTAAAGTTGAGGGCAAATTTGTGCTAAAGTATAATGAGAGGGATATATTTGGACCGAAAGTATAACGACAAGGGTATATTTGACCCTTTTCTGTTTTTATATTTTAATTCTAGAAAGAAAAAGAAAAGATCTTTATTCAAAAAAAAAAAAAAAAAAAAAAATTACCAGAAAGTATTACATAAGGGGGTTATCGTTCCTATTCAATATGTGAGGGAGTATTATTTCCCAACCCTTAAATGTTAGGGGGATAAAGTGGGATTCACTCAAAACATAATGTTTACAAAATTATAGTAATAAAAATATTACAAAGGAGAAATTAGTTAAATTATATTTTTTTTAATTAATAATTAGGTTAAAAAATTATTGCAAAAAATTAAAATAAGAAAGATAAGCATAGTATCATAAACTACAAAGGAAGAAAATGTTACGAAGCTAAACTTAAAAGGAGGTTTATGTAATTATCTTTTTTTTTTCTTTTTCGTAATGAGTTTATGGGGAAACTAATCTAAGAACATTAGTGATTTTCTCGATACGAAATAATCATAAGTGTCTATAACTTATTATAGTTGGGTGACCACATAAGTTATTAACATACAACTAGAATAGAGGTTTTAATTTTTCCATCAACATTTAGTGAGAAATTTGTGCTATAAGACATGATTTTCTCATTTTGTTCCCAGTAGTGACATTGATGTCGTTAATAGGCAGCCTATTGGAAACAAAAAATATTACTCAAATCTTTCTTTAACTAAATAAAATAACATAATTGTGTGTACATCGACGGATTGTCTTTTGGTCCAAAAGGAAATATTTTGCATCATCCTTTTATAAAAGAAAAGGAAAAAAAAGAAGAAAAAAGATGTTCCAAATTCCCAGGCAAATCAAGATCCGATTCGATCGAAGAAATCAGGAGCAAGAGTACTGCTAAGATACACCGACCAAGTCACAATCTTAGAATTTCACGAGTCTTACAAAAATAAAATCTTTGCTATTTCTCGATAGATTTTCTCATACGAAATTTCAGAAACTTCCAAGAAATATATGGACAAACGTGCCTAAGACATCAAATCAATTTCGAGGATATGAATAGAGAGACCTATTCAATTCATCAATTTTTTTTTTCTCCGTCTCTGTCACTACTTACCCTAAAACCTTGTAGGGGACTGAAGCGAGAAAAAAAAAAACCCTACCTTTGTATATCCTAAACCTAAAACCACTAGATCTTGGCATGGCCACAGCGGCCGGCAGCCTGTTACATCTCGGAAATTTCGAGCCGTGTGAATCATGAGTAGACTAGCACGAGCCTAAAGTGAACATGAGGTCCCTATGAGATTAAGGAGAGTATTAAATAACTTTAAGTGAGTACTTTAAGATTTTGAAGTCATATGAATATGTGGAACTAAGTTCGTTGAAGGAAGTGAGATATGAGCCATATTTGGAAAGGTTCTCGCTATAGTTGAGCTAATAGTTATTTAGTAATGTCTTGAGGAGGGACTATAGGGCCTCTTAGATAGTTAATGAAGTGTTCTACAAGTGCTAAGAAGGATCTATAAGGATTGGAGGTCAAACGAATCGAAACGAGCAACTAATCGGATAGGTCACTTTGACGGACCATTTGACGAACCGTAGGATATTTGACGGCCCGTCAAATAGTGGAGCACCACCGCATAACTACATTAGCTGATGGAATGCAAAAGCTGGGCGGTTGACGGACTTTGACGGACCGTATAAATTTTGTGGTCCGTCAAAGTAAACTACGATGTTGTGCAAAGGCGCGATTGACGGTGCACTTTGACGGACCGTATAAATTTTGACGGTCCGTCAAAGTAGGCGCAGGATTGCCCGTCGGGTTTTTAAGTCACGCTTTATATATTTCGTTCCACTTCATTTGGACTCATTATTTTCCCCAAAATAGATCCTTGAGCTCTCCAAAACCCTCTCTCTAGGTCTATAAACTAATCCAAGCCAAAACCCAAGAAAATCTAAAAGATTTAAGAGGTTCAAGTGCTAAGAAGCTTGTTAGGGCTTGTGGAACTCAAGTTTTTCCTTGGTGTTGATGTTAGGGTTTTTCACTTTGGTGGAGTAAGTTGATCGAAGACTTGTTCTTGTGAGATTAAGGTAAGGTTTACATCTCTTGCATATAGTTAAAGTTGTTTGATTGTTATACCATGTGGTTGAAGGAAGAAAAGCGAAAACGGAGTTCAAGTATGAATTTGAGGATATTATGAACTATACGTTGAATTGATACTCTTGGCATGTTATGAGTATAACCTTGTTGTAGGTGAGTCTAATGATGTTGAGGAAGTATTGTACTTATACATGGTGCTGTGTTGTAGCCCTTGTTATGAATGATCATGAAAAGGGAGTTTTGGGGATTGAATGACGCTTAATTTGAATGAAGTCTCTTGATTATGGTATTGTTGATAATGTCATTGTTGATTGGGAGTTGTTTTGGAATTTGGGAGAAGTAGATGAAATAGGGGAAATGCTGCCCAATTTCCGTTAGCTCATGAACTATTTTGGTTTGAATTTAAGAGTGTCCTTAAGACTTAACCTTGGTATGAATCCTTTTTAAATGTAGATCTCTCAAGCTTTGGCGGTGAACATTATATAGTTAAGAAGACAAAGAGGTATGTAAGGCTAACCCTTCTTCTTAAGGCATGTTCCCATTTGGCGTATACCTTCACATGAGTCCCATAATGTCTTTCATAATGACTTCATTTCCTAGAATCATTAAAGCTCACAGTTCTTGATATTCTCATGACACTAATGGTCCCATCCTATGATAGTCGATCTCCTAAGGAAAGACATAATGAAAATGACGATGACGATGATGATGTTGCCGATACTTATATACTTCTATGTATGTATATATATAAGTAAAACTATTAACAACACCGAGCTTATATGGCCGGGTATGATATCTAACGTGCGCGCACCACTGCAATTGGGTACGGATAACACTGAGCCTAGGTAGGGCTAGGTATACATAACACCGAGCCTGGTCATGGCCGGGTATGTGAGACACCGAACCTCTATGGTCGGGTATGATATTACTATATATATGTATAGGCGTATGTAATAGAAGGTTCCCATTAGAAAAAGGGTAAGCGAATATGATGAACGTCGCTAGAGGTATACATGGCTTTATCATCCCATGATTTTTCATCTTTATGTTATCATTCATGCTTCTATTTATACTATTGATTATGCTTTACATACTCAGTACATTATTCGTACTGACGTCTTTTTGGTTGTGGACGCTGCGTCATGCCTGCAGGTGGACAGGGAGACAAACTTGACCCTTAGGCTGCTTATTCAGCGATTGCTTAGGGGAGCTCCATTTGATCCGGAGCTGCAGCTTGGTACTATTCTTTTGTGTATATATGGGCATGGTGGGGCCCTGTCCCATCCACATGATGTCACCTACTCTTTCTAGAGGCTCGTAGACAGTTAGATGTTTTGTAGCCTTATCGGCTCATATTTTTGTATATCATTTTGTCAGCCTCGACGGCTTGTAAATATGTATATGGGCATGTTTGTTGATGTTGATATAAAAGTGCCTTAACCCGATGGAAAGTGTATTACAGATGCATAGAGATTATGAGTAGGCTATGTGGCTCACCTAGTTATGTTTGTGAAAGTATGATGGGAGGTGCCCGGTGGGTTAGCCCCGGGTGCTCATCACGGTCCTCCGTTTGGGCTGTGACACAGCCAGCCACCAACAGCGGCTGGCCTGCCAAATACGAATCAAAACAATTTTGCAAATTATCTAGCAGCTCTTTATAACAATACCATTCCTGAAATATCTGAACCTATAGATTTTAAAATCATCACTTATTTACATGGAGAACCTACCATGACATGGACAAAGAAAGAATTTGATCGATTATGTCTCAGGCAAAATCTACAATATGCAATAGTAGTGAAATTCTCATACGGTAGACCTGATATACAATCTTTGAGAAATATCATGTCGATACAATTGGAGATAAAAGGAAAATGCACTATTAGATATTTAGAAGAAAGACATGTGTTGATTAGACTATCACTATTGGAAGATTATGCTGCTTTATTGTCGAAAGCATGGGAGTTACATGTTCGAAATAGGTATTTTCCGATAAGATTCTTGAAATGGGATCCATGGTTTAATCCGAAAGAGGAAACCACAATTGCAATAGTATGGATCTCATTTCCAGGCCTTCCAACAAACTTGTTTGATAACGAATCAATGTTTTCATTGGCCAAAGCTGTGAGGGAACCATTGGTGATCGACAAGGCCACCAACAATAGAAAAAGGCCAAGTTGTGCAAGAGTGAAAGTAGAGGTGGATCTAATGAAAAAATTGCCAAAAAGGATTATGATTAAATGTGTTGATGAGGAAACTTGAGAAGTTAAATCTAAATGGCAACATATTCAATACGACTATTTGCCAAAATATTGTACCCATTGTAAATTACAAGGGCATGATGGCAGACGTTGTAGTATTCATCTAGAGTTTCGACCAACGAAGGAGAATGAAAAAGACGAAGAGAAGGACAAAGAGAAGAAAAAGTCAAGAATGGTAACATGAATGATAAGAAAAATACACTGGAGACACATAAAAATATAAATCAGGAGGACAAAGGAAAAGGGAAGAAAATTGAGGAAAAGGGAAGAAAATTGAGGAACGAGTAAACGAGTATTCCAAGTAGCACGGCTAAACAAAAGCAAACCATTTGGTGGGAACGAGAACGAGATGAAACGGTGCAGCAAGTAATGCGAAGATAAGAAAAATAAAGAGGCTAATGGCAGAGTTAATCACGGGGAAGGAGGACAAAAGGAGAGGCATACCAATGATAACAAGAGTGGAGAAATGGTGAGAACAAGAATTTGAAACTTCGGGGTGAACTTGGAGGAAGGGGAATGCTGGAAGAAGCACCAATGATCATAAGAACGGGGGGAAAATAATGGGGGAA
>NC_081342.1:25502693-25518363 GCF_029784015.1 Lycium ferocissimum
GGAAGTCCTACTGAGCTGGGCCGCCTGTCTGTTTACCTGAACCTGCGGGCATGAACGCAGCCCCCCGAGCAATATGGGAGTCAGTACGGATAATGTACTGAGTTAAGTACATAAGGATCATGAAAGATATTGAAACATGAAAGCCAATCCAACTATCTGAATACATCTGTGACTAATCATTTGGGAGTACCTGTACAACTCTGTATAACTGAAAGTACCTCTGAGAGCGTATGATATGCATAGGTCATAGTATAACTGTTAGTGTTGAGGAAAGTACAGCCCAATCCATATATCATATGTTAATGCCGAGGAACGATTAACCCGATCCATATGTCATATCCCATCGGCCTCTCTGCGGCCATTATCATTATCATTATCATCACTGTACACCAGCTGATCAGGTGGTAATGCGTATATAATGCCTATCCCTTTCCCCATATCCCATATATATAATATACGCATATATAACGCCTTCTGGTCAAGGGTCAATATGCATGTATAAATGAATGCAATGCATACGTAAAACAAGTAAGTAGAACTCTCGAAGTGACATAAGGTCATACTACCTCCGATAAACATCCTTTGAACTAACATCATCAATATACGAGATCTCAAGACCCAAGAACAGAAGGAACAATCATAAAAAAGGGGTATAGGAACATCAAAGACTAAGGTACTCCTAATGCTTCTAAGAGTAGAGTAATATGGAAGCTCGTTCATTCTTTTGTTCGCTCATATCATAAGGATCAATGCCAAAATGAAAGAAAAGATAGACTTAACATACCTTGAAGCATATCTAATCGTCCAACGTCTACTTCTCGAACTCGTAAGTCTACAATCAAGATAACATAGGCCACAATTAGACCATTTACATCACTTACTATCCAATTCAAGTACGAAAGGAACTTAACGAATCTCGAACAACATCTCCTTTGTAAACTTAACAATCCCTCAAATTCAAATTCAGCCCAAAAATCAACAACAATAACAATACTCACATATCAAAATATAATCAAATTCATTCCACTTACCGCTTTCATAACTATCTTTCCTTTACTTTAAAAATACTCAAACTCTTGGTAATCAACCCAATAACAAGGATAAGAATCATATACATACCTTGAAGGAACTAGAACTCCAACAATCAAGGCTTCACACCCAACTCCTAAGCTCAACAACTTTAATAAAACCCTAGGAACAACTTCCCTTCACTAGCTCGGGTTCACGAGGCTCAGATCTTGCTAAAAATTTCATTAATATGATGGGAAATATTGGGAGGAGTATTTTAGGGTTTGCATCTGATTTGGGGAGTGGAAATGAAGAGGAAAAACGTATGGGGCTATATATATAGTAAGTGAAATAAAGCTCCACCGCCTTAGGGTCGACGGCTCGTCGGCGTGTCGACGACCGTCGATGTGCATCGTCCTTCTGCCATATGAGATTCAGGGGCTTTTTATGACACTCCGTAAGTCCGAGTTAAGTGTGAAAGTGTTTTGGAGAATTGGACTTTACTGTTTTTGTCAAATGTAAAATACGGCCAAGAATACGGCCCGTATTTTAAAATACGGTCCATATACCTTAGGCGTATTTCACCCACCTTCTTAGGTGTCTCACTGTTCTTGGCTATCATAAAATACGGCCAGAGTTTACGGCCCGTATTTTGAAATACGGTCCGTATTTCTGGGCGTATTTCACCTGTTCCCTAAGACTGCTCACTGTTTTCATTATTGTTAAATAGGACCGCAGAATACGGCCCATATTTTTGGTCGTATTTCACCAATCGTCAGTTGTGTATATAAATAGCGGGATTCAGTTAATTTTATGAATTATTCTCATTCTCATAAACCCTAAGGACGAAAACCTTTTCTCCAAGTCTCCAAACCTTAAGGTAAGAACATCTTTAACATTATTAATCAATCCTAGCATCGAACCCATGATTCTTAACATGATTCGTGAATGAAAAACCTAGGGTTTGCAAAGTAATCCTTCTCAAGGTGACTCAAGCTAGGGTTTTGGGTGTTCTTCATCGTAAAAGTAAATTGTTGAATTACGTAAGGCTTAATTAAGGTATGTCTCTCTTTTAAAAACCTTATTATGGATGCATGTCTTCTTCTCAAAAGTTCTTTATTGAAAAAAGGTAAACTTCTCGTACAAAACCCTAATTCATGTTTTGATCGTGGTTGATGTGCGTGAGGGAAAAAACCCACATTAAACCTTGATTGTATTATCCTCTCTATATATGTATATAAAATCATAATCGTTTTCTTCCATACGAGATGGTTAATAAGGATGGCTATGGGTTGGTAATAATGTTTTCATATTGAACTATGACATTGAAATCTTGGTTAAAGAAGTGTAAGCATTTTCAAGACGTTCTTTGAAATGGTTTATCTTTACGATACGGCATAATTAACAGTAATGCTAATTGATGGTGTGACTACTTTGAGATAAATTGTGAATCGACTTCTATGCTATGAACTTTATTATTGTGTTTGGCCTAGCTACTCGGGAGGAAGGGTAGCCACTATGGATCCTAGTGTGGTAATTGCCTAGCCATTCGGGAGGAAAAGTGGCCACTACCGGGTTCAATACCCGGAGTACGGTTTATGCCTAGCTATTCGGGAGGAAGGATAGCCACCGAGAATTACATGTTCCGGTGTGGTGCACTGTGACTAGAGAACCTCTACGGTCATCTCTTCGATGTGCTTGATTCTTAGGCCTGTATTAGCATGTGTGATATTCTTATTTTCTCATGGAATTGCTGTTGTTACTTATGATCAATTGAAAGGCATAGTTGAAGTTGTACCTTGACAAGAGGCCTTATAATCAGTTTTGATAATTCTTATTGAGATACACAAACTGAATAACTGTTCTTACATTGGTTTCACATGATTTTCAGGATTGATTTCTTTATGTATTATTGTACTCTATTTTCTTATTACTTATTATTCCCGAGGCACTCACTGAGTACGAAGTACTCAGGCATACCATTGTTGTTTTTTATGGTATGTTAGGTAACGGAGAAGAGTAGGTTCTTGATACTCCGGGCGTTTAGGAAGGACTTGCTGTTGCTGCTGATTTGGTGAGCCCACACGTTCATTCGTGGGACACCCTATTTGTTTGCTCATTCATTATATTAGTTTTTTGGGCTGCGTCCCGATGAGTCAAACTATTATTCCTTTATCTTAGAAGCTCCGTAGTATACATTCTTGTGGGTAGTTGTTGAGTTATTGATTAACTCTCGGGCACGTTATTACGTTTGACTAAGTATTTGATTAATAAAGACTTTCGCTGATTTAATTCATATATTCATGATTTGTTTACATTTATTTTATAAACTATTGAAGGCGAATATTGAACCTGGCGGGTTCAAGTATTGTTATTGCATCTTTTAGGTTCTTCCGATGTTGTTCATGACGTCGGATGCCGGTCACGTCTATGGTGGGTTTTGGGGCGTGACACTTTTACAAGTTGACGGTGTGAAAAGACGCCTCGTCGACATGTCGACGGGCCGTCCCTTTGCACCGTCAATGCGCACTGATGCCTGAATCCCTGAGTTGCTCCGGTTCGCGTCGATTCGATTCGTTTAACTTCTAATCCTATCGTATTGCAAGGGACATATACTTGTACTTCGGTATACGTGGGGGTAAGGCACTCAATATCTTGTAAACTCAGGTACGAATCTCTGTACTAAGGGTATACACAACTAGAAAGCCGTAGTCTTTCTTACGATGAAAACAAGAGGTGTAACATTCTTCCCCCCCCCCCCGGTTATTCATCCTCGAATATTCATACAAGTCATGAGTTATAAAAATTTTGGCAGAGTCTTTTTTGTAAATATAGTAATCCAACCTGTATACAGCAACCCAAAACAATTCCATACAGGGCCATATGCTAAAATATACAACATTATGGCCTCACACGACCAATCACAATAACTATAAGTACGCTAATACCTGGGGATGATGATACCTCAAATTGAGACTCCTGGGACAATGGGATCATGTACGGGTACTTAGTCTTCATCTCCTCTTCAGCCTCCCAAGTCATTTCTTTAACATTATTATTTCTCCAGAGCACTTTAACAAAAGCCACATCCTTGGTTCGCAATCGACGAACCTGTCTATCTAATATAGCCACTGGGGTTTCCTCGTATGATAATTGCTCGGTCACCTAGATATCATCTACTGGTACAACTCTCGAGGGGTCTCCTATGCACTTACAGAGCATAGACACATGGAATACTAGATATATGGATTCCACATCAGAAGGTAGCTCTAACTCATATACTACCTTACCTACTGTACGGATGATTCTGTATGGCCCAATGTATCGGGGGCTTAACTTACCCTTCTTGCCGAATCTCATCACTCCCTTCATAGGTGAGACTTTCAAGAAGACCCAATCGCCTACCTCAAACTCTAACTTACACTGCCGATTATATGCATAGGATTTCTGCCGACTCTGTGCCGCTAGTAACCTTTCTTGAGTTACTTTCACTTTGTCAACCGCTTGCTGTATTAAATCTGGGCCTACTAGCTGATTCTTTCCAACATCAAACCATCCTATGGGTGATTTGCATCTCCGCCCATATAAGGCTTCATAAGGAGCCATTTGAATGCTGGAATGAAAACTACTATTACATGCAAACTCAATAGAGGAAAATGATCATCCCAGCTACCTCGGAAGTCAATTACACAAGCTCTCAAAGATATCCTCAAGTGTCTGTATAGTACGCTCAGCTTGTCCATCTGTCTGCGGATGAAATGTCGTACTAAGACTCACCTGAGACCCCAACTCGTTCTGGAAAGATATCCAAATGTTAGCTATGAACTGTACCACTCTATCTGAAATAATAGCTGTAGCAACACCATGAAGTCATCCAATCTCTCTAAGGTAGAGCTTCGCATAATCTTTACCTGAATAAGTAGTTCTGACAGACAAAAAGTGGGCTGACTTTGTAAGCCTATCAACTATGACCCATATTGAATCATACTTCCATGGAGTTCGGGGTAAACCTGTAGTGCAATCTATATTAATCACCTCCCATTTCCATGTCGGAATCTCAATAGTCCGTAATAAACCTCCGGGCTTCTGGTGCTCTATCCTGACTTGTTGGCAATTTGGACACTGAGCGACAAACTTCGCTATGTCCCTCTTCATACCATCCCACCAATAGAATTCCTTGATATCGTGATACATCTTTGTTGTGCCCGGGTGAATAGAATAGCGAGAATAGTGGGCTTCCCCCATAACTTGCCGACGAAGCCCTGCAATATTAAAAAAGCACAATCTACCTAGATATCTGAGTACTCTATCCCCTGAAATCACAAAGGGCGTCTTTTCTTTCGAAAGATTCGTATCTCGGTAATGAACTAAATAGGGTCTTCATACCGACGCTCCTTTATCTCAGCTACCAAGGATGACACCGCTGTGTCCTGAACAGTAACTCCTATATCACCTGATTGCAACAATCGAACTCTAAGGCTAGCTAACTGACGAACTTCGAGGACTATCTCTCTTTTCTCTGGCTGCACATACGGCAGGCTGCCTATGAATTTATGACTAAGGGCATCGGTTACTACATTATCCTTTCCAGGATAGTACAGAATATTAACATCATAATCTTTTAGCAACTCTAGCCGTCGCCTCTAATGTAAGTTCAAGTCCTTCTGCTTAAAGATGTACTGGAGGCTCTCATCATCGGTATAGATATCAACATGGACACTGTATAAATAGTGCCTCCACATTTTCAAAGCATGGATCACTGCAACTAATTCAAGATCATGGGTTGGATAGTTCTTCTCATGCTTCCTCAGCTATCTAGAAGCATAGGTAATGACCTTACCGTATTGTATTAATACACAACCCAATCCAACACCTGAAGCATCACAATAAATCACATAGCCATATGTTCCCTCTGGAAGAGTCAAGGCAGGTGCTGAGGTCAACTTGTCCTTCAATATCTGGAAACTCTGCTCACATGCCTCCGTCCACTGAAACTTGGCTGATTTCTGAGTCACTTGGTCAACGGGGCTGAAAGAGAAGAAAATCCCTCTACAAACCTCCTATAATATCCTACTTTTCCCAAGAAACTGCGTATCTCTGTTGGTGTCGTGGGCCTTGGCCAATTCCTCATAGATTCAATCTTTTGAGTATCCACTCTAATGCCTTCATCTAAAATAATGTTTCCAAGAAAAGCCACGGAGTTCAGCCAGGACTCACACTTGGAAAACTTCGCATATAACTTTCTATTTCGAAGAACCCTAAGCACTGCATGTAGATGTCCTGTATGTTCAGCCTCTGACGAAGAATAAACTAGAATATCATCTATAAATACAATCATGAACAAATCTAGGAAGGGTCTATATACACGATTCATTAAGTCCATGAATACAGTTGGAGCATTAGTTAACCCGAATAAGATGACACGAAACTCATAGTGCCCATGTCTAGTCTTGAATGCTGTCTTCGGAATGTCTTCCTCCTTCACCCTAACCTGATGATGCCCCGATCTCAAGTCTATCTTTGAAAAATATCTGGCACCGTGCAGATGGTCAAATAAATCATCAATCCTCGGAAGTGGATACTTATTCTTTATAGTCACTTTATTCAATTGCCTATAATCAATACACATTCGTAAAAAGCCATCCTTCTTTCTTACAAATAATACCGGCACTCCCCACGGCGATGTACTAGGCCTAATAAAGCCCTTCTCGGGTAAATCCTTCAACTGCTCCTTCAATTCTTTCAACTCTGCAAGTGCCATTCTATAAGGAGGAATGGATATTGGATGATTATCGGGTAATAGATCGATAGTTAAATCAATCTCCCTCTCTGACGGAATGCTTGGAAGCTCATCTGGAAACACCTCTAGGAACTCACTAACCACGAAATATTACGAAGGGTTGGTGACTCGCTTTTACATCCCGAACTCGAACTAGGTGATAAATATACCCTTTTTTTCTCATCTTACTAGCCTTAAGGTAGGAAATAAACCTATCCCTCGGCGAAGCCGCAATTACCTTCCATTCTAAAACCGGCTCGTTCGAACCGGAATCGGACTACTTTCATCGTACAATCAATATTAGCATAGCAAGAAGCCAACCAATCCATACCTATAATAACATCAAAATTGATCATATCTAACTCAATCAGGTCTGCTATGGTATGGCGATTACAAGTTATAACTACATAACCTTGATACACTCACCTAGCTATGATCGTCACCAACTAGCGTACACACCTCAAAAGGTTTAATCGATTCAGGCTTTATCCCAAACTTTCCAAAGAACAAATGGAGTAACATATGATAAGGTGGAACCTAGATCAATCAGTGCGTATACATCATAAGAAGAGACTGATAATATACCTATAACAACATAAGGAGACGACTCACAATCCTGTCTACCAGTTAATGCATAGATGTTGTTCTGAGGACCGCTCAAACTAAATGCTCCACCCCTTCCTCTTCCACGTCCTGCTGATGTCTGAGAACTGTGCCATGAA
The DNA here is from genome assembly GCF_029784015.1 of Lycium ferocissimum. Lineage (NCBI taxonomy): Eukaryota > Viridiplantae > Streptophyta > Magnoliopsida > Solanales > Solanaceae > Lycium > Lycium ferocissimum. The sequence goes on from NC_081342.1 coordinate 25,510,203, forward strand.
GGGCGTGCAGATGAAGAAGAACAAACTACGGACCCTATAGGCTGAACAATACCTACACCACCTCTCAATGGACACTCCCTCATCATATGACTTGGCTGGCCACAAGCATAACAAGCATTTGATCCCAATCGACACTGTCCAGCGTGCAGCTTACTGCACTGGGCACACCGTGGCAAAGGTGGCCTCATCTCGACTCGACTTCGATCTAGACCGAGAACACGAAGCTCTAGAACTTCCGACCCACTCGGAATAAAAAGACCGGTCAAACCTCTGGCCTGAAAATCACGGAGGTGCACTCACTGCTGAATGGAATGGATACCAAGAATACTGCTGTCTCTGCCCTCCTCAAAACTCACAAGCAATATCTAAGGATCTAGCCCTCTTACCATGGCCCCAGTCATGCTCACGCTCTGTCCTTTACCGATGCTTACAATTCTCCAAGTCCTGTGCATATGCCTGTATACACGAAATATCCATACCTGGCTGCAACATAGCTGTCATACACTCATCAATCAAATGTGGCCCTAGACTGACCATGAAATAGTGAACTCAATCCTCCATCTCAGCCACCATAGCTGGGCATATCTAGCGAATGAATCAAAGTGCACACTATACTCTCGAACACTCATACTACCCTGCTGAATATGTAAGAACCTATCTGCTTGAGCCCGTCGAACCTCTGGTGGCAAATAATGATAAATAAAGGTATCTGAAAACTCTTGCCAAATGGCTGGAGGGGTATCCTATCCCCTAGATAGCTCCACGTCTAGTACCACTGCACTGCAACATCACGAAGCCTATAAAAAGCCAACTCCATTGACTCAACCTCATTAGTATGCATGGCCCTGAGAGTCCTTTGTATGCTATCAATAAAGTCCCGGGGTCCATATTCTGCCTCAACACGGAGAATTATAGGGGATCTAAACCAAGAAAATTCTTAACCCTCGCACTAATAGCTCGATCTGCCCGATCAACACCAACTCCCTGACGCTGAGCATGAGCGGCTACCAATCTAGTAAACAACTCTATAGCATCCCGCATATCCCGACCCTGTGTATCTGGCTGAGGGACTGGAGGCACTGGGGTAGGTGCTGGAGCAGGGATCTGCTCTCCTCTAAGCTCCTCTGGTACAGGCAAGGTATGCGAAGTCTGAGGTAGGGTCTCACTCTGAGACTCGCCCCTAGCCCTGGTAGTACACTGAGTACAGCTATTAGCCTCACCAGTCACTGTCTTGCCCTTCTGAGCCGTTGTAGCTTTCTTTGGAGGCATCGCTGAAATCAGAACAATTATTAGAAAGTGAATTCTTATCACATGGCTCTATCGCACGATCTAAGATAAAAAGAATGATAGCATCCTAAATATCTTGTAGCCTCCTATCTATAAGTGTGGTGCACAACATACCCATAAATAAGACTCTACTAGACAAGGTCTTTGGACAACCCTAGGACAGAACTGCTCTGATACCACTTCTGTCATGGCCCAAACCGGTGAGTCATGATGAGTGCCTGACCTCTACTGACCAGGCACCCCCATACTCGTACCAAGATCTCACTGAATAACAGGGTGGCCCATATATGTCTTATATTGGACTATACTATACTGACACATGTAAGAACAACACCATGGACTCTACATCAAGGAATCACATCTACCGTATATATATATATATATATATATATAGTGTAAGCCGATGAACCGAACACACATACCGTCACAACAAAAGAATAAGAGGCGCCAAGGCTACACAACATCCCAACTACATAAAATTATCTACAGACCTCTAATGGAATATAATGTTGTAGAAAGGATGGGAAAGGGCCCCGTCGTACCCATATATACCTATCAAAAATAGCATATCAAAAATGAATTGCAGCTTCGAACCAAGTGGAGCAAGCCGTTACCATGCTTAGTGAAAAGTCCTACTAAGCCGGGACCGCCTATCTATCCACTCGAACCTGCGGGCATCAACGCAGCCCCCCGAGCAATAGGGGAGTCAATACGAATAATGTACCGAGTATGTAAGGCATAAGAACAACATGTATATAACGATCATGAAAGAACTGAAACACGAAAGCCAATCCAACTATCTTAATACATTTGTGACTAAACATCTTAGAGTATCCGTATAACTCAATATAATTGAAAGTGCCTCTGAGAGCGTATGATATGCATGCTTTCTTTTAAGAATCAAATTCATAGGTCATTGTATAACTGTTAGTGCTGAGGAACGTACGGCCCGATCCATATATCATATGTTAGTGCGAGAAACGTACTCGATCCATATATCATATGTTAGTCTTTGATCGTATATAAAACGATCCATATATCATATCCCATGGGCCTCTTTGCGGACATGATCATTATCATCATCAGTGTGCACCAACTGATCAGGTGGTAATGCGTATTTAACGCCTATCCCTTTCCCCGTACCCCATATATATATATATATATGTGTGTGTGTGTATATAATGCTTTCTGGTCATGGGTCAATGTGCATATGTATAACTGAATGCAATGCATAAGTAAAATGAGTAAATAGAACTCTCGGAGTGGCATAAGGTCGTAATACCTCCGATAGACATCCTTTGAACTAAAATCATCACTATACGAGATCTCAAGACCCAAGAACAGAAGGAACAATCATAAAAAGGGGTATAGGAACATCAAAGAATAAAGTAATCCTATTGCTTCTAAGAGTAGATTAATATGGAAGCTTGTTTATTCGTTTATTCGTTCACATCATAAGGATCATGCCAAAATGAAAGACAGGATAGCCTTATCATACCTTGAAGAGTATCTAATCGTCCAACGTCTACTTCTCGAACTCGTAAGTCTAAAATCAAGATAGAATAGGCCACAATTAGACCATTTACATCACTTACTATCCAATTCAAGTACGAAAGGAACTTAACGAATTTCGGACACCATTTCCTCTATAATTCCCCCTCCAATACAACTTCCAAAATAGCGCATTGCATACACAACATCATCATTACAACAACAACATCATATGGCAACATAACAAGTAAGAATCTAATCAAATCCATTCAAAATCACCTCCAAAATAGTCCCTATATCAACAAAATAACTTACCGCCTCTATAACATCATTTCCTTTACTTTAAAATACTCAAACTCTTGGTGGTTAACTCAAAAACAAAGGTAAGAATCATATACATACCTTGAAGGAACTAGAACTCCAACAATCAAGCTTCACACCCAACTCCTAAGATCAACAACTTCAATAAAACCCTAGGAACAGCTTCCCTTCACTAGCTCGGGTTCACGGTGCTCAAATCTTGCTAAAAAATTTACTAATATGATGGGAAATATTGGGGGGAATATTTTAGGGTTTGCATCTGATTTGGGGAGTGAAAAATGAAGAGGAAAAATGTATAGGGCTATATATATATAGTAAGTGAAATAAAGCTCCACCGATTCAGGGTCGACGACCGTTGACGTGTTGACGACCGTCGATGTGCACCATCCTTCTACTACCTGAGATTCAGGGGCTTTGCAAGTTGACGGTGTGAAAAGACGTCTCGTCGACGGGCCATTCCTTTGCACCATCGATGCGCACTGATGTCTGAATCCCTGAGCTGCTTTGGTTCGCGTCGATTCATTTCGTTTAACTTCTAATCCTATCGTATTGCAAGGAACATATACTTGCACTTCGGTATACACAGGGTAAGGCACTTAATATATCATAAACTCGGGTATGAAGCTCCCTGCTAAGGGTATACACAATTAGGAAGTCGTAGACTTTCTTACGACAAAAATGAGAGGCGTAACATGACCCTACAAAGCATATAGATCAGCATTCCTAGGCTATCACATTAGGGAAAGCGGAAACAATTGCATAGGGGTATGAGTGGTCACAATGGAATACAAGACATGCTTCTCTACCTTAAATGATCACTTGCACGGGCCAGACAAATAAGGGACAACCCAAAACTGGCACATAGACAAATTAAATAAGCCATGATCAGCACCAATGTACCACAGACCACAACAAACTTCAAGCAAATGCACTGGCACATTCGCAAAAGTTTAAAGTCATTTAAGATTAAGCTTTTATCCAGGCATATCTTCAAATCATCAAAAGAAAACAAGTAAGGGGTGTAAAGTAAGACATACTAACACAATATCAAACATTCTCATAACAATTTCTACATCAGGCTAAATGAATGAAAACTCAGACTGTCATACCAAAATTTCAACACTATTTCAATTTCATTTGCATGTAAAGACCTCATACAATTAGTTGGACAATTCATTTAAACTTTTTTGTCAAGTTTTAAGACTTCTCATGGCTCCTTAAGTGATGATCAATCAAAGAGTGAATCTCATGGCAAATAAACTTTAAGCATACTACTGTAACAATATCCAATCTCCTTAACACATAAGTGATATAGACTACACCAAACATAGTGTATAAAAACTACTAACTAGTGAACATTTTGCAAGCATACAATACAACAAGTGATAACAGTTTGAACATACAGGCAAACTCAAGCTCAAAATTAGTAAACATGTGAGGAATCGGTGGCCTAAGTATGATTAAGCTACATGAGGGTACGAGATTAGGCAGAACTAAAGCATACACCATTCAAATGAGGTACTAGACAGAATCACATATGGCTGAGCAATATTCAGACTAAACAAATCTACAAACATACCAATAATTGACTAACTGATTTCATGAAAATTAACAAGTTGACCTACTATCTAAACAAACAGCAAATGGCTAAACTAGACATGATTAGGGACAAATATTGTTCGCATTTAGCCGATTCCAGGTTTAAACATATTTTAACACATCTACTCAAAGATACTAAATTGGACTAATAAATATTAAGCAAATCATATGACTAGACACTGATTAGGCAAACAGAGCATTTAATCATGCTAACTAAACTAAATTTAATCACTATCCTAACTCATCTAAGCTTTTAATACCAAACTAATCTGAACTAAGCATAAACACATACACTAACAAACTTATGCTTAAACACATAATCAAAAGCCAAGCATATAAACTAGCAAAAATTAAAATAGGAAAGGATAAGCAATTACCTTTTCTAAGCGCAGCCTTCTTGTCGAGAATGGAATTGGAGAATCACATTGCTCCTCCGCCACACGAACTTAGCCACAATAAGAAACAACCAAAATTAAACTATTACTCAAAAAAACTAAGGAAATTCAACTAAGTGTCCAATTCAAATGTCGATCACTCATTAAATCCCTAGTATCAAGTTTTTGTGAATATATTTTGATATTCGGTGTCAAGGTGTGTAACATGGTAGAAATGAGATTCTTTATATAGAACCCTAATTCTTAGAAAACCCTAGCCCCAACCCGATGTGGGATTTTTGCAAATTCCGGGAACAAATTCCCTCATATCAACAATTAACGGCTAAGATTGAAAGCAAACAACATATAAAGGGCCAGATTCGACTCAAATTTGGTCGATCCGTTTGGTTCTTCATGAACCAATGAGGTTTGAGATATTAAAAAAAGTTGAGACAAATCCATTAATGTACTCCTTTGACCATAAAAAAAGGCATAAAAGCCAAAAAAAAAAAAGAAAAAAAAAAGAAACAATACCGTATTTGGTCGAGATGTGGTAGAGAGAGGGGAGTAGACATTAATTGTTTGCTCAAAACAGTCGAACATCTACTTCAAAGCAGCAATAGTACACTGCGCGTTGCCATTTTTGGCATCAAAGTGACGGAGAGAGAGAAGACAATTGAGGTGGAGCTAGGGTTTTCTTGGAGAAAACTCATCTCAAACAAATGAGACTTGCAAGGGTTGTTTGGTTCGTATATGTTTGGTTCTAAGGAAAATGGTTCGGGTCGGTCCTTATGGGTTGGGCTCGGCCATAAAAACAAAAAGAGGGGGGATGGCCAAATATACACGTGTATACGTGACATACATGCATATATGTGTCGTATACACATGTTCATAAATAAAAGGCCACATAATGCACATTTATCAAATAGCCTAAATTGCAAATTGATACTCAATTGAGCATTTCAAATATAGCCGAATTAGTGCTACTTAACTAATTAGCCCTTAATGAAATTGGTCAAATGCATAAATTGACTAAGTATTGCAATAATGACCTCAATTAACTTAATTCATGCAATTAGTCAATTCAATAATTACATTTAGTACCAAGCAAATAATTTCAAATGTAACTGTGATTAAGCAAGTGATTAAATATAATCAATTTTAAATCCAACAAATGCAAATGCCATTTGAAATTGAGAAGTAGAATGATTATTCCATTTAATTAACCAATTTATTGAATCAACGGAATAAAATATATGTCAATTTACTATTCAAAAATTTAAATAAATAATTAAATAATTCTTTGAATCATTTTGGATTCAATTTGACATATACCTTAATATAAATGACAAAACATGTGAATTATTATTAAGTGACTTACACTATATATTTGAAGTTATTTTGCCAATTGAAAAGGTAAAATATTATCGAAATAATTTTTGTAAAATCATTTTGATTTATATGAATACATATTTTGTTCCGTTTGAGATCCAGGAACTCCGAATAGTTAAATAAAATTATTGAAGGTAAAAAATTATTTGTCAACAACTACCCCTTCGGTGTTCGGGGATGGCGGGTCCATCCCTAATCATCGAAATTTGACAAACCTTGATTTTTTTACTGGCTACTTTCAAAATACTTCTCTTTTTGATGAGATTTTTAAATATATGGCCAGACTCTGGGTTTCCTACATATCTCAGATTACATGAGAATTCAAGCCATTTGCAGCTCAACTCTATTAGACTTTTAAATGCAGATTTAAACACATTACGGATTTCCCGGTGTCGAAATTGAGAAAATCGGAGTGATCTGTTGGAGTGTGACTGACTCTCTGGTATTGAGTTTGCCTACATATCCCTGGTCTTAGGAATCAACTCACTTGTAGTTTGACTCGATAGGAGGAAAAGGGCGTCCCTTATGCGGGAAGGCCTTTGTGTGTGTCTCGGTGTGTACCCAGCCGGTTGTGAGAAATTTAAAGAGAAACAAGCAAAGAAAGTAAATAAATTGATTGTGACAAATTATAGGAATTTGGTAGTTTGCGGGTGGGTTATTTTGTGAGGCTCGGTAAACTGGTGCAGGTGTTCTGCAATTTGGTCGTGGAGCTTAGTAGTTCTTTGGCAATGATTAGAAGGTAGTTTGTGGAGCTTGGTAATTTTGTAGTGGTGATTGGGAAAAGGTTGTGCGTAAAAGACAGGCATTGGATTGTATGGTGCAGATAGATAGGCATTTGGGGGTGATGATTGGTAGACTTCCATGGGAGATTGGAATTCTTCCTTTCTTTTGAGCTTTGGGCTAGGGGTATGGGAAACGTTTGTCACGTCCTCTTTCTTCTTCCTAGTGATTCCCATAGTACTTTGTCCGACAACTTTGCCGACCATGCTTATAATCCTCTCCGATTTGAGACCGTCTTCTATAGCTTCTCCCATTTTTACCAATTTGGAGAAAGGTCTCCCCGCCATTGACAGCATTTGATCATAGAAATTCATTTTTTTGGAAGGGATGAAAACAACGGCTAGCTCTTCCTCGCTCATTAGCGGTTGTACTTGAACTGGTTCGACTCTCAACCTACTTACATATTCGTGGCGCTTCAAAGGATTTTGCATTACATTTTCCAAGTAGTACCGATCCTGCATCGTTTCCACATTGAAAAGGAATCTTTCCATGAAAGCTCCATCGGTGTATGTCTTGCGCTCTGAACTATTAGAAGGCTTCTCCGGTCAGACTTCAACTAAATAGCCTCATTATGAGTGCCAGATTATCTCTAACACCGACCAGTTGGTCACAGTAAGCTCGTAAATGGGCCTTAGGGTTGCCCGTTCCAATGAACATCTCGAACTTGGGCACTTTGAAACCCTCAGGTAAATCTAGACTTGGATGCATATAGAGGTTGTCATAGCCAACCTTTCGTGGATTGTTTCCCAAAATTTTGGGCCCTTCCTCCATTTTCCCTTTTCGCGCCCATCTTGATCGGTTTTCCCAAACCTTTTCCATCACCTCGAAGATCAAGCCCTTGATCCAGATAAAGGCTAAGTTTGATATAGGGAAAAACAAAGGGGGTTTGGGGGATTTTAGGGAGGGGGATTTTTGCG
>NC_081342.1:25518463-25618263 GCF_029784015.1 Lycium ferocissimum
ACCTTGCCACAAATTTTACACAACTTAGCATCCTCAAACTGTTTAGCCTTAATCTGCTCCATAAACAATGACCTAGCCTCAACACAAGCCAACACTCTGCCCGTGCTAGACATATCCAGTCTCATAAAACTGTTAGGCAGAGTCTGAACCTCTCTAGTTAACGGACGCTCCGAAGAGGTCAAACGAGCCAGACTTCCTACTCAATGCGTCGACCATCACATTCGCCTTACCAGGATGATATAGAATGGTAATGTCATAGTCCTTCAGCAATTCCATCCATTTTCGCTGCCTAGAGTTCAGTTCCCTCTAAGTGAACACATGCTTGAAGCTGCGATGATCAGTGTACACCTCATAATGGACACCATACAAGTAATGCCTCTAGATTTTCAGCGCAAACAACACTGTTGCCAACTCTAAGTCATAAGTAGGATAGTTCTTCTCATGCACTTTCAACTATCTAGAAGCGTAAGCAATCACCTTCTTTTCCTGCATCAAAACAACACCCAAACCAGAGCGTAAAGCATCACAATAAACAACAAAATTCTTACCCTCCACTGGAATGCTAGAATAGGAGTTGTCGTCAACAAGGTCTTGAGCTTTTGAAAGCTCTCCTCACACTTGTTAGACCACTGAAACGGTACCTCTTTCTGAGTCAACGGGTCAAATGAGAAGTAATAGAGGAAAACCCCTTCACAAATCGATGATAGTAGCTAGCCAGACCCACAAAACTACGGATTTCGGTCATTGATGTGGGCCTAGTCTAATCCCTGACTGCCCGAATCTTCTGCAGATCCACCATAATACCCTCCTTCAAAATTATATGCTCCAAGAAGGACAGAGAAGACAACCAAAATTCACACTTGGAAAACTTAGCATACAACTTCTTCTCCCACAATACCCTAAGAGCAATCCTCAAATGTTTCTCATGATTCTCCTTACTTCTAGAATACACTAGGATATCATCAATGAACACTATCACAAAAGAATCTAAATAGGGCTTAAAAATACTATTCATCAAATCCATGAATGCAGTTGGGGCATTAGTAAGCCTGAAAGACATAACCAAGAAATCGTAGTGTCCATACCCGGTCTGGAAGGCTGTCTTAGGAAAATCTTCTGCCCGAATTTTAAACTAGTGATACCTTGATCTTAAGTCAATTTTAGAGAACACAGAAGCTCCCTGAAGCTGATCGAACAAATCATCAATAAGGGGGATGGGATACTTGTTTCGGATAGTGACTCTTATTCAGCTTATGATAATCAATACACATGCGCATAGGCCCGTCCTTCTTTTTAACAAACAACACTGGAGCACCCCAAGGAGAGGCACTCGGGCGAATGAACCCCTTACTTAAGAGATCTTGCAACTGCTCTTTCAATTCCCTTAGCTCTGCTGGTGCCATCCTATAGGGTGGAATAGAGATAGGACGAGTCCCTGGGTCTAAATCAATTCGGAAGTCAATGTCACGGTCAGGTGGCATACCTGGCAAGTCCGTGGGAAACACATCCGCAAACTCGCGTACCACTGGAACTGAATCAATAGATGGAGTACCTGCACTGGTATCACGATTATATGCCAAATAAGCTAAACAACTCCTCTCTACTAGCTTCTTAGCAAGAATGAAGGATATAACTTTCTTAGAGAGGGGACTAAGGTTACCCTTCCACTCAAGTCTAGGTACCCCGGGCATAGCTAAAGTAACTATTTTAGAGTGACAATCTAGAATCGCGTAATCCGGGGTCAACCAACTCATGCTCAAGATGACATCGAAGTCTACTATGTCTAAGATCATTAAATCCACCCAAGTACTATATCCCATAAATTTAACAGTGCAAGAATGGTAATGCTATCTACAACTACCGAATCCCCGATCGGAGTAGATACATGGATAGGGGCATCAAGTATATCACAAATCACATCCAAACCCACAGCAAAATATGAAGATACATATGAAAAAGTAGAACCCAGATCAAATAAAATAGAAGCCATTCGGTCACAGACTCTGATAGTATTTCCAATGACGGCATCGGAGGCCTCAGTCTCGGGTCTGCTTGGGAAAGCGTAAAAGTGACCGCGCTCTCCAGTAGCCTGTGAACGATTGCGATTACCCTATCCAGTCTGAGCCCCGCCCCTGCCGAGCTGCTGTCCACCTCTGTCTGCCTGAGATCCACCTCGGTTAGGCTGAGCGCCACCCCTACCTGCGGTGTGGCCGCCCTGCCCTACCTATACACGATCCTTACCTCTCCTATCTGATGCGAATGGAGGTCGGGGAGCCTGATACTGAGTCCCCTGACCACTTTGTCTGAGTCTGGGGCAAAACCTCTTAAATGCCCTCGCTCACCACACTCGTAACAAGAACGGTCCAACGTAGGTCGCTGAACAGAAGTTGATAAAGCGGTATAACCCCCATGATCTGGGTAGCTGGGTTGCGCGCCCCCATGATGACTCGAAGAATAATGACTGGCCATTGATGTTCCCCCAATAGACACCTGCATAGTGGACTGAACCAGACGCCCTGAATACACCTGAGAACTCTGCCCCCTGGAGAAAGAGCTGTTGAAATTTCAACCTTTCGGGCCTTCTTCTCTGTCTGCCTTGCATAACCCTCCTGTCTAATCCTCTCAACAACACAGACATGTTTCACTACCTCCTGGAATAAAGCCCCAGTGGCTACAAGCTGAAGAGTTGATAGCTGAAGTCCAGTGTTCAATCCTTTCACAAAATGTCTGATCCTCTCCTCCTCAGTAGGCAGCAACTGAAGAGCATATCGGGACAAAGAATGGAAACGGGACTCATAAACAGCAACAAACGAGTTCCCTTGATCAATATTACCAAACTCATCCTTCTTCCTGTCCCTCAAAGTACACGGAACATACTTATCCAAAAACGCTGAATAAAACTGAACCCAAGTCAACGGATGTGACCCAGCTGGCCTACACTCCACATATACCCTCCTTGTGAGATTCTTCGCATGAAAGCTCCACCAGCTATTTTTCAATCTCCTCTATGTAAGAAAATATTTATACTTGTGGTATTAGGTAGTACTTGGAAGATCATCAAATAATCATCTTATAAATTTTGCCATATCAATCAAATAAGTGCTTTTTAAATTTTACGGATCATCCTTAGGAAAGCCTTCATGTCCATTTCTATCAGGAATTCTGTGTGAATTAAAAAGATCTTCAAACAAAGCCAAATCAAAGAAAAAGAAGAAAGGGAGAAACTACGACTACACAACAGAAGCAGACCTAGAGGCATTCTCATGACAACTCCCAGGAATCATAAATGAACATGATGGGATAAAAGAATTCGATAAGGATGGTTGTGATGTATGGTGGTTCAAATGTCCTCTGGGACCGATATACGATGGTATTCTGAATCGGGGATGACATAGAGATGTCCCCAACTTTAGAGGAACTTCTGGATATGATAGACAGCATTGGAACTTGTCTAAGAAGATGAAAGAAACCCGATCAAACCTCCTTATCCTATAAGCCCAACCCTAGACAAATCATAAAAATATTGTCCCTATCCCACGCCAACTGGATATTTGGTCCAACCGTAGCCTTTAGAGAGTTACACAAATGGTTTGGGACTAAACGAGGATTTATAGAACACCCTGGAGAGTTTATATCCTTTTCTGAGTGGGAACACACCCGGCCTTTGGCCTTTGCCATTTGCTTCATTTACTTATTAGGACTCATGGTATTCTCGAAAGATAGGAACCAAACCATAGACACCCGAGTCATTTCGGTCGCCCATGCTATCTTTCATAGCATAACCACAAATGGGGAAACTAAATACTGTGACCTAATCTCTATCATCCTTGCCGATATAAATCGAGCCTTAGACAAGTGTCGAAACCATTACCATTACTTCCAAGGGTGCAATTTGCTTCTACAATGGTGGATCATTAAGCATTTAAGGAAAGTCAGGGATACTCAATATTTAAGCAAAAAAAATTGGGAAGGATGACCTTTACGACCATTTCCTGAACATGGGACAACAAACCAAGGAAAGTTAGGACTTCATCTTCTCCAGACTCAAAGAGGCTAGCATACAATGGAAGTTCGCTGACTTCATATCTGATTCCGTTATCGTCAAGGGGTGAAATTGTCCGTTCATACCACTTATGAGAATTCAAGGGATTCGCCTTTATATGTCTGCTCGAGTGTTGAGACAGTTTGGTTGAACCCAAATTATACCCCAAGTGAGGAACAAGGGGGAATACATAGACGACTACGAGGAAGACAAGGTTCAAATGGGTGGGGACGTAATTCGAGAATGGAATAGTCACATCACTTGGGGTCCAGACACTTCAGCTCGAAATAGGTTCAACCCAAGGTGTGATGAGAACTGCAAAGATAGGTTGAGGGCCCACTTGCAAGGCACCCTTGCTCGCGGCTCTATCCTTTACCACTGTGTCTAAGACAAGTCTTCCAAGGCCGCAATCAAGGCCTGCTTGATCCAAAGGTGAGCCGATGATAGAGATGCCAAATACTTGGAAAAGATTGAGTATGATAAGACCATTATAGACAGCTTGACTCAAAAGTTAAATTTTACACATGACTGCCTATTGGAGCTTGATAAGCGGATGAAAAAAAAATAATGGACGACACTGCCTTGATGACTTTCACAAAATAGGGGTTTTTGATGGATGTTGTATTGACATCGACTCATCTCCATATTCACACCACCCTTTGAAGGGCCAAGAGGGTGAGGACGGAGAGAGCTTCATCATCATCCACTGGAGGACACTTCTGCTAATTTTGTTTCTTTATGTTTTTATGATCTTTTGTAATCCCTTAGGGGGTAAATATTATTAATGAAATTATGATTTATGGGGCAATGGTTTAATGCAAATGGTACATTTAAGTTTCAAATCGACTAGGTTGACTACTTTAGAAATACGACTAGCATGATTTATTGCATGATTATGTGATTAAATGTTTATGTGTTTTATATATTTCATTTGATTGATTGGTTGATCCTGTGTTTCGATTTCTACCCTAGAGAAAAACACAAAGAAATACCTAAACTACTAACATAGAAACCTAACCCTTTTTCACCTCCTAGAAAGGTCGACTTGCTACCAATGGATGGATAAAGAAGTCAAAGAAACACCTCTAGCGGGGAGGAAGGGTCATACAGTAGGAAAATTCGCAAGCTAGAAGAAAAGATTGAATTGGTCCGAACAAAAATCAAAGAGGTCGACCAAATCTTAAACCTAGTTGAGGGTCCGCCAAGAGAGACCACAAAGTTGGGGCATTACCAAGAAAGCCCATCAGATAAGGTCAAAGGAACGACACTAAGCTACATACCTTTGATAGTCAAGATCGAAACTCTCAAGGAAGAGGATGAGGATCCCAAGGGGGATTCCAACCCACAAGAAACAACATAGCCATCCAAGGAGGCTCCAACTGCCGCCTCTGCAGCTGTAACGACCTTTCCGATCGTTATGGAAAATCTAGGATCACCCTCCCAATAGAACTTTTTCAAGGGTAGAATGAGTTGATAGAAACTCAAATGTAAAAGTCTAAGAACTGAAAACATGGCTTGTTATGATTATTATTTGGTTGTGTTTAGTTCATTTGGGGGTGACGTAGGAAATTAGACCTCTGTTGGGGAATTCCTAGGCCATGGGTGAGTCCGTATGGTGTTTTTACATTTATGTGCATGTTTTGTTTGTGTTCATAAGGCCTTGGATGAAGTGTGATGTAGTAGAGTAAAAAACTGGTGAGAAAAATCGAGCTCATTAGTTGGGACGTCACTGAGGTGGATAGAGTCCCGCTACAGTGAGTCCGCGGTAGTGACGGATCGGTCACTACCGCGAGGGAAAGAGAAAAGGGAGGGTCCGCTATGGAGAACACTGAACCGCTGTAGCGCTTGCGCTATGGTGGGTTCGTGCTCACTACAGTGGAAGTGGGCATAAAGTCAGTGTCTGCTATAGCAGGCCCTTGCCTGCTATAGCGAGACTGCCACAGCTGACAGAACGACCGCCGCAGCAGTCGACGGTGGCAGAATCTTAGTTTTGAAACACTTAGTTCGAATTCTTTATTCATAAAACTCCAAAACAGTTCTCAAGGAGCACCTAAGGCGAAATTCTAAGGCTAGGGTAAGAATATTCTTGAGAGGTAAATCTCAACCCTTCCTTCCTTCATTGCACATTCTTCTCTAATATTATCATCATTCTAATGGGTCTACAATGGTGAATTGAGAACTAGTATCCCTAGAACTTAATAAACCTTTAATAGTTGGTGGGTTATGAATATTATTATGTGATTATCATCTAAAGGCTTGGGTTATCACTTCCTAATCAAGAATTGAACCATAGAGACATGAACTAAGTGAATTGAGACTTAAGGTTTCATAAAGATGGTAGCTTGACCATAGAAATTGCTTGTAAGAGATAACTCAAATGAATAACCTTATGAATTGATAGTTTATGGTTGCTAAGGCCAATGTAGGATGATTTACACCGAGTAAGTAATCACCCCATTAGAAAGGGGTAAAGTGGAAGGGTGTTCAGTGAATTGATATTGTTGACTAGAGTGTTGTGACTTATTTAGCATCTTAATTGCTAGACCTTGAGCATTCTGAGGCATTATGGGAAAGGCTATAGCAGTGTGATTCATATTGTTCCAGCTCTACAGGTTAGGTAGGTTACGGTTTACTTGAGGTAGACTTTGATTAGTTGATTGCATGTGTTATGAGATTGATAGGAGAAAGCATGTCTAGTCTTTGGGCATAATGTGTAGTTGGAATTCCTATATGCTATTGATTGAGTGATAATGTGGGCTAAATGCCATTATTCGATGTGTGGTGAGAAGTTAATATGATCTTCTTGATAAAAATGATATATTACTTAATAATCGCTCATTTAAATTGATGTGTGTGTATGTGTGTGTGTGTGTGTGTGTGTGTGTGTGTGTGAAAAGGCGCATTTGAAAGGGGGTGAGGATGTGACCCAGATTTTGGGCACATTTGACAGGGGGTGAGGATGTGGCCTAAGTTAAAGGATCGTGATCCGAGATAAGATTCCAGAGCGAGGGTACATGGACACCATAGGTCCCCTGCAGGTCATAGCTATTGGGAAAAAACACCAATTAGCATGTTTGTACAGGAGTGATCAATGACTGAGTAAGTGAGAATGTTGTTATGAGGTTTATTCCATTTCTTGCTTCCGTTGACTTGATTGTTAATATCATTGGTGGACTTGATTGTTAGCATTAGTGGCGGACTTGATTTGTTAATATCATTGATTGATTGGGTGTTGGCTATCTGATTATGTATTGTTGACTGGTTTGTCTATTTTATTGATTTTATGATTCATGCATGATACTAATGTTAGTCGGCCTATGATATCTACCGGTACATAGTGTTTGAACTGATACTACCTTGCTTCATTTTTTTTTAGTGCAGATCGTGATCCAGAGACTGCTACTCGACATCATATTTAGTTTAAGGCCATTTGCTGACAGACTAAGGTGAGCTTCTATCTGTGCCAGCCCGCCCGAAGTTCTTCCTTTATTTAATTTATATTTCCATTTCAGACATTGATGTTTATTTATTTCAGACAGCATGAATTCCTTAGACATGTTTTGGATTTAGAGTTCTTATACGGTGACTTTCAAATTTTGGGGTTGTAATAGTTGGGACTTCCGCATTTACATTATTGTTTCATGGAATGACCACTTTTGATTTAATCTTGCGTTTAATTTATTGTGAACTGAATGAATTGACTAAGTAAAATTGGACTTTGAATTAGTAGATGGTTAAGCGTATTGGTTCACCCACTAGGAGTTAGTGTGGGTGCCAGTCATGGCGGGTTGGGTCGTGACAGAGTTGGTATCAGAGCGTTAGGTTCATTGATCTCGTCGTACAAGGACATGTCTAGTAGATTCTTGCGGATCGGTACGGAGATGTCTGTATTTATCTTTGGGAGGCTATCAGACACTAGGAAATTCCCTTTTTTTTTTTTTTTTTTCTTGCTACTTGATTCCAATTGGCATCTGACAATCCTTCATTCTCTCGCAGATTGTGAGAACACACGCGGTTGGGGGCGGAGTTCCAGCAGTTGATCCCGTGCCTCCACTGGCCCCTAATGAGGCCACGGGAAATGTAGGCGCACCAGCACCAGCTCTGCCAGGGGCTGCAGTTGCTCCGGGTGTACCAGATGCAATGGCTCAAGTCTTTGAACTAGCTACAGGGGTTGGCATATATCGGAGATATACTAGCCATTCCAGCAAGTAGGGGTGCAGGGATTACAGCCCCAGTTCCTGACAGAGTTTAGGCTCCGAAAATTCAGTATGTCGTAGCCGTAGCTCCTCGCTTGGATGAAGTTTCGAGTTTCGAGGCATTTCTGAGGCTAGTTGCAGGGCCGGTGAGGAGCATGATTTATTTTGGAGGTTTACTAAGATGAAGCCTCCGGTTTTCTATGCTACTGAGTCAGAGGATGCGTACGAGTTCATTATAGATTGTCATGAGAGGCTCCATAAGATGGGGGCGGCGGAAAAGTATGGTGTTGAGTTTGTGACTTTTCAGTTCTTGGGTGATGACCAATAAACTTAGTTACTTTCCTTTGTTCTTCGACGTCTATCCAACCCCGCCATATTTTCAACATTTCTGATGCCTCGAGAACCATGTCGAATTTCAAGTTGGTGTTCATCTACAAAATAAAGCATGGTTAATTCCCTAACCCCCATGGACAATGGTTTAACACATAGGCACAAATATGTTTCCAATTAGCACATAATGGGCATGCGGTGTCTTTCGGGTCATAGACCATTTTGACAAAAGGTAGTTCCCCTAATGGGTTTTAGATATATCTAAAATATCCCAAACCCATCTAGGTCAATCATGCGCTAGTCCGATAGGATATGTCTTGTCCCTATCCTAGTCAAATGCTAGATTGGGCTTTTCAAATTGACAGAAACTCGAGCGGACTACTCGGGGTGAACCGTTGTCGGTTGTTGGACGACCGCGTACCAACTCCGCGTTCAATGCGTTCCAAAGAAGAGGTTTTTCGGGTTTTTTACTGAAAGCTAGAGCGCAATCTCGCGTATCCCCTTTGAAACTATGCTTTTTGCTAGAAGTGGCGGAGTTTATGATATGAAATGCATGACAGCTATATTTGCAAGAAAATAAACAAGCAAGCAAAATACTCACCATCATATCACATTATATTAAAACCCTTGTGGTTAGAACCTAAAAAATCCCCAGCAGAGTCGCCATTTGTTACGGTTCACTTTTACGTGGGTGCATAAAAACTACTATGAAGTTGCGGACTCTATTTGGATTTTATATTTATTAGAGTCGCCACCTAATTTAATTGTAAACTAGAAAAGCCAAGTTAAAAAGTTTTATCAAACAAGAGAAAAATCCTTTTTAAACCAGAGTTCGAGATAAGGGTTCTGGTGATCTCCTAGAGAAGGTTTTAAACATCCTAACATTAAGGATCCATAGAATACGGTTGACCTTCGAGCTTCAATGTGTGATTAATGTGATTATTTGCTAAAATGTTGTCTTTCTTACAAAATTTGTCATGTTAATCATAAAATCCATTTTTTGGTAAAATATTTTAAAGGAAAAAGTTGGTTTTGAAAATGTTATAAGGGATTTAAGTTCATTTCATTTCCGGACCAAAACACACTTAAGATTTCTCTTAAGCAGAGCTTCTACTAATTTGGTCCCAA
The DNA here is from genome assembly GCF_029784015.1 of Lycium ferocissimum. Taxonomy (NCBI): domain Eukaryota; kingdom Viridiplantae; phylum Streptophyta; class Magnoliopsida; order Solanales; family Solanaceae; genus Lycium; species Lycium ferocissimum. The sequence continues at coordinate 25,528,160 of NC_081342.1, forward strand.
TGTCATGATTTAATCCTTATAGATTTTATGTATAGGGAAAATAAACGGAGTATATCTCATTTATAATAAGTGATATGGGTTTTGTAAGTATAGATAAAGAAAAGATGATTTGTTTTTTTTTTTTAATTCATTTCAGCTCTTTTGGTCAACCACATTCCACTCCAAATCCAACTTACTTCTCAAACTATAGTCCAAATATATTTCTCCGCACTTTTGTGCCTTAAAATTTGGGCTTGGCCCAAAAGGATTTGAAAACACCTTAAGTTTATAAGCTAAAATCATTCTTTGCAATACTTGCTTGTTTCGAAAATCAGTTTCACTTCATGTATCAATATTAGTCCAAGGCCGAATTCCTTTATAAAAAACGTGGCCCAAAATAGTGTTAAGCCCAATTCATTTCAAAGCCTCAAGATGGTCCATTCTCGCTTCCAGGTTTCTGAAGGCTTAAAAGGCCTAAAACAAGTCCAATTTTCTTATCCTGAAATAGTTTATATGCACTATTGATGTTCCAATTTTGATAACTTTAAAAGACCTTGTAAAAATCATTTTCCTTTATCAATTTCATGCAATGGCTATCTTACGGAGTTGATTTAATAAAATCATTTAGGAAAATGCTAACCACTACACGTGTTTCCTAAATTCTAACGCATTTGGGTTTCAAAATTTACAAGCGTTGTTTACATCTACAAACATTATACAAACATATGTAGATATGAAAATATATAAAATGAAACAAGGGAGTTAGGCTGGTGGGCCTACCAAAGCCCACGAGTTGACCATTTTCACCCATAGTTGGGCCTTTAAGCATGTCACGCCCCGAACCATGGCTTGGACGCAACACGACACTCGGTGCCTTACTGCATGTGACCAAGCGAACCACATGGCTTGCTAAATCATCATGAGGCATAACATGAGCGGAATACGACATAAACATGATGAGCCTTAATAACATGGTATTTCAAAATATCAAATAAAATACTTGTTTAAAAATATGAATATGGATTGCCATAGATTATGAGCCAAAGATGGTTATACGACTCTGAACATCTGGCATAACATAACTGTCTAGTCTATGAAACCTCTAACATGAGTCTGAACTGCTAAATATACTTACTGAGACAAGGCCGCCAGCATACCTTAAATGCATAACTACCATAAAAGTAAATAATGACTAAACCCCGAAAAAGATGGGGCTCACCAAAAGCTGATACGTGGATGATCCTATGGAGTAGATCCGTCGTCTTGTAAGTCCGTACCTGCATCGTGAAATGCAGGCTCCCGGGCAATAGAAAGGGGACGTCAGCACATTGAATGTACTAGTATATAATGCAACTGAATGAAACAACACGGGACATGAAATAATATGACAAGAAGTGAAATTGAAAAACCTGGACATGAGCATGAGTATGAACATGAACATGAATATACATAACATGAGTAAAAAATATTAAGTAGGGAGAGCATTGCATAAACCGACAACATGATATCACCACATGGGTAGGTGGAGTCTAGTACCTCGCCAGACTAGAAGAGCTCCCACGCCTTGCCAAGGGTATGAGATGAAAACATGACATGAAAAGATCCAATCAATATAACATGAAGGAATCGTCCTAACTAGGAGGAGCGATCCTTATCCTACGGTAGCTAACGTAGTTTCAGGATATCTGAGCCTTCTCGGTAATTTGTGCAACTCCCAAAAACATGAACATGATATAGTTGGCTAAGAATCCCATGATTTTTGTGAAATAACTTGTAATCATGATTTCACAAAATAACTTGTAAACATGGTTTTATGAAATAACTTGTAGGCATGCTTTGAAATGATATAACATAAACATGGAACTCATGGAATTAGGCATGGGTTCATGGAATACGTAAGGGTTCCCAATTACCGTAAAGGTTGATTAGGAATACAATAACGAACTATTCATAGAAACATTGTATATCATAGTATGTAGACTTAGGGTATCATGAACATATCTAGAACCCTAATTTTTGTATAATCTCATACTTTAATGGAAGAACGTGGCGTGAGGAAGAACAATGATATTCTCACATGTAGATAGTACCCCTACATACCTGGTAATGCTCCAAACTTGTATTAACAATTGGATTTCGGAAGAAGAGTTCCAAGGTTTAAGTCTTGAGTCCTTTAAATGGGTTTTCTTGAAAACCCTATGTTAAGAACAAAGATTTCATTGTTAGATTATGAGAACACATGTTAGAATTCACTTGGAATGATTGGAATAGACTTACCTTGGTGTATTCTAATGGTAGGGAGAAAAGAACTTAGTACTAGGGCTTGAAGAATGTGAAAAACTAATTTTAGAAGCTAAGTGTTATATTTATACAAGTTCAGGCTCGTCCCTAGGCCTTGCTTCGCGAGAATTTAGACCCGCCAGGTCACATGAGGGTGCCACAAACTAATAAAGTGAGGCCAAGGCAAGTTTTTTTGGCGAGCCTGACTTCCTCGCACCGTCTGCCTTCCTCGCCTAGCCAGGATTTTGGTTAGCCGAGACTGCTCTCAGTAAAATTGCCATAGCTTTTTGTAGAGATGTTCAGTTGACCTCCATAATATACCGTTGGAAAGGTATTTCAAAGGATTACAACTTTCATGTTTTACATTTTCTCAAATTCTTAACAGATTTTCACTATATCTGGATGGAAGGCAGACCTACTGAAAACTTAGCCTATTCTATCGAATCTGAGCACTCCTCTATTAGCCATTTTGAGCCGATCATATCTCCTAGATCCGGAATATAATTGGCCTAATCCTTATGTTCATGGAAAGATATTTCTATGTACTACAACTTTCATTAAGGAACCTTTTCCAAATTCCCAACGAATCATGGTGTTATGGTTGCCCGAAGTCGGCCTCTTAGCCACTTTCGTAAAACGTTCAAACCTTCAAATTTCCTCTGAAACTCTAATGATATGAGTCTAACCTTTACTTTAAGATATGGGGTGTTACAATATCTCCCCCTTGGGATCATTCATCCTCAAATGATGGTTCATGGTTAAGATTAGAACTAGACATGGCTTGAATACATGAACGTGAAGAAATATGACGTGAAACATAAGAGCTCGACGTGATTACGTGTGAACATGGTCATGGATCATGAGAACTGAATACGTGATTACATAGAAACATGTACATGGGAACTTGAAACTGAGTAGTACCTACATGAATGAGAATCGTGAAGCATTTGTCTTCGATTTATGAATAGTGGTTAAGAATTACTACTAACTCTGGAATTTATAAAAATTATGGCAGGACTTCCTTTGTAATTTGGACTCTCATGACATTTCTCAAACGCCTGCTAGCTAACTAAAGTACCAACACAACCTCACAGGGTATCTTAATACGCATGGTATGATATAACAAGATTACTGAATATTGAATATGGCTAACATGAATACTGAGCTGGCCTGAACACATAGATATTGGCTGCATAATTACATGATTACTATACGTAGGGTTTGGAAGAGAATTCATAGGCACGAATGACATGAGTCTTTGGAAAATAGGCACGAACATGACATGATTACCTGGGCGTGAGGAGCATGATGTGTCAAAAACATGATTGTTACAACATGAGGGTTGAATACTGAGCGCAGGTAGGATCTGAACACTTAGAGACTTGATCATAGATGTTCGTATGTCAACACGGTAGACATATGAGATAAGAGTACGACTTAGGCCTTGAATAAAATCGCAAATTGGTGCAAATGAGTCCGACGTGAGTCATAAAATAGAAATAGGATCCTAACATATAGTGTGAAACTCGAGCATGGCATATCGTGAGCACGTCAAATCTGAGTAGAGTACTCCCAAAAATAGGCCCCATAGGGTGCAGGAAAGGAACTCTTGTTCGCTCTGAAACTTAGATGTGAATCCCTTAGATTATCTTAATTTTCGTTCATCAATCCCCTTAGCGTGAGCGGATCACAAAGGATCATAGAGAAAAGGAATTCGTAGGTACAAATTATATGAAATGCTTCATTTTAGAGTATAGGCAGGACATGGGTACATTGAACATAAAGGACGTAACTTGGAGCATGCGTACATGGAAACGTGATTAATATGACATGAAACATAATTACGCGAATAGCATGACATGGGGAATAGGGACATAAGCAACATATCATTTACATGAACACTTCATTTGTCAAGGACCTAAGACATTGGTGGAAAGTCACCTTGATCATAAACAGTACATACGTTCTTAGTGAAAGAAAGGGCATTCTTTGTGACAAGTTACAAGATGGTTTAAAACATTAGCCAGAGGAACATAAGCACAAAACATATAAAATCATGAGTCGGACATCCATCTTGACTTACTCTCATCATTGCCTACCAACATCATTATTATGCTATTTTTAAAGGTGGATGCTCGAATAAATCTATCGTGGGCACGAGTACGTGAAAACATAGGTAGTATACCATTGGAGCCGAAATAAGTCATTTACCTAAGGCATTCTCCTCTTGTCCAAGGAATAGGTGTGCATTCCATAAGATTTGTAAACTCTTATATTACTTTCCTGTCGATCATTAGCAAAGTCACCATCAAAATCGGAAAGTACTTAGAAGCTAGAACATGGACATGGGTATAAAAGCACGATAGATATGTGAGACATGAATGCGGTCTTCAACTTTGAACATGAGTACAACCTGATGGAAAACATGAAGGGACATTTCCCTTGTATCGTCTACTTTCGTACGGAGTCCTAACTCTTATATCTAAAATGTGGAGTGTAAATCTCTAACATTGGCATGATATGGGTAGGAAAGGCATGAGTAGAGTACTTCTAGGAATTCGTACTACATAGTGCATGGATTTCTTTGGAATTGGGAACGTTACACCCTTAAACCCGCTATTCGATCTAGAACTTTATCTCATAACATATTTACCTAGTACTTGACCTCAACGGGCATGACAAAAATCGCATTCTACGCACCTTATCTTGGCTAAATGAAACTGTGATCCTCTGACATAATCTCCTTAACATCTATCAACTTACGAAACACATAATCTATATCAGCACCTTATCCCACGATCTCCCCCTGTCACGACCCGAACTACGGGCCATGATGGGTATCCGGGGCTAACCACCGAACACCACTCATTCCGTTACCTATATGCTCTCATTTATAATACTTGCTCAAATTCATGAAAATATATCATCATTTGAAACATAATTACTTTTATAAACATAAGCCCTTCGGCTATCAAAATAATATATATACATGCACATACATATACATGGAGACCATGGGACCATACTACCCCACACGTGTATCTACGAGCCTCGCTGATACTAGACATATGGACGGGACGGGACCCCGTCGTGCCCAAATCATAAATATATACATATATATGACAAAAGAATAATCGATGGCACCTCCGGATAATGGAGTACTCACAAATCAGCTACTAGCTCCTACGGATCCGCACTGTCTCCCTGCCTACCTGTGGGCATGAACACAGCGTCCAAAAAAACGGACGTCAGTACGAGCATTGTACTGAGTATGTAAGGCAGGAATGAAATAAGCATAATAGGGATATCATAGTCATGAGACGAGGATACAACCTGTGTACTCTTTTAAGTGTAGGTACATTTCATATACATACATCATATATATATATATATATGTGTATTATGATAGCGTATGCCCTATCATATCACCTATACATCATCATGCCATACATGCATCATCACATCAATCATACATCATCATGTCGTTAACCCGCGTCCGGGTAACCATCATATGCCGCCCACTAGTGGTGATCATGTCCGCCTTCCGTGCGCGGTGGAGTCATAGCAACCCGCCATAGCAAGGGCATGTCCGGCCGTTAGGCGCGGTGGAATCATAGCGGCCGCCGTAGCGGTGACATGTCCGGCCAATTAGGCGCGGTGGAATCACATCATCACACATAGCATGCATTTATCATCGTACATTATACATCATCATAAACTCATCACTATCATTCACTTCATGGACATATAATGGCTCTATCACAATTTAATATCGTTATACATATATCGTCAATTTATACCTTAGGACTTGAAAGCAACTATAATGTGTCGGGGTGGTGTAAGGTCGTGGACCCCCGACTACGTTATGGAATAGTCGTAGTCATTATGTCTCACCTTGGAGGGACTACATCTTAAGGTGAGTGTACGTGAGGATGACATTAAAGGATCATAGTCAACATCATTAGCTTCATAGATACATTATATCGTAATCTCTAGAATCTTTAGATTTAAGCTTAGCATTATCATCTTCGTATTCATAGCGCATTCCTTATCTCGTGTGATCATTCATGAACATAGGCCTTTAGCCTTTGGGATGTAGGAAATTCATGAAGAGGAAGGAAAGTCATGCATAGGATTCATGCCTTAGAAAGAAGGGTTAAGCCTCACATACCTTTGTCGCTTAACTATTCTATCGCTTGTTCGTTCTCCTTTAATGCTTGTGTCTTTACCTTCAAGAGAATCCGTGTCGTCATTAGCTAAACAATCATGAAAACGTACTTACTAAAGCTAGAGAAATTTGGGTAGCATTTCCTTTGTTTATACTACTTTCCTCCATATTCCATATCAACTCCCAACATCCATAACGACAATCACAATATCGTAAATAATAAGCATCATCTAATTACATTGCCCACAATTCATAATTTCACTACAATTCTCCATAACCATGACCAAAGTCCATTATCACGTACTTTCACGTACAATACTTATTTCATGTTCTAAATGTCATTTGTAACGCATTTATAATCTCAACGTAACCATTTTCATGATTCATTCCAACTACTATTCCAAAATGACATTTTTCACCCATTTAAGACCCATTTTCTACACTATTCTACCATCCATGTGTTTCAATTTACTAATACTTCAAATAACATAGAAAGGTCATGAAACTTACCTTAAATGATGAAGAAACAAGCCTTGGTTGGTAATACACCTCTTTCCACCAAAACCCTATTTCCTCTTTCTTGAGATTCTTGGTTTGGATGACTTTAGAGGGGTTTCATACACTTGATGCACTTCATTTCTTGTTATTGATGTTTGATTCTCTTGGTTTTCTTGTGGATGGAGTGTTTGGAATGTTCTAGAGGTTTCTTGTGTTGTGGAGATGAAGAATGAAATGAAAATGAAGTGAGGAGAGGTCCCTTATATTAATTCAAGTTCAGTCCCGACGAGATTATACGGACCAACATACGGTCCGTATGTTTTCTACGGGCCGTATGTCTGGCCGTAGAATTCCCGCAGTGAAGTATGCTCTACCGGGCTGAATCTACGGTTGGACATACGGTCCATACTTTTTATACGGCCGGTATGTCAGAAAACAACGATAAATAAATCGCCGTAGGTTTGAAGACCCGATTCATAATTCCGAGAATTGTTTCGTCGACTCGTTTGATCTCCGATCCTTATGGAACCTTCTTAACACTTGTTTATCACTTCAATACCAATCTAAGGGACGTTATAACTCTTCCTTAGGGCATCATTTATACACCATTAACTCAATACTCGAAATTCTTACCCGATACACTCAACTTATGACTCGCTTCTCTTAACAACTTTCTTTCCTTAACTCGAATGTCTTTGGAAATCTTAATTAGAATCATCAAATACTATTTCTTACTTGTACAAAACTCATATACATCATACCCCTCGCTCGTCTATTCACCGTACGCTAACGGGAAATTTTCCAAGGTGTAACACCCCCTTAGTTCAAAAGATGTCGTTTAAAGCATGTGGATCTCTTAAGTTAGTGATAAGTGGTCATCTAATCGTTCAACTGATTTTCTCTAAATTTTGTTCTATCTCTAAGACTATCCCATAAGACTTGTCTTTTAATCTCCTTACCTACTTCCTCTATTGCCCCTCAAAATAATATTCTTGTGGCAACTTACTAACACCATGCCCTCTAATTCGGCCTAAGCCACGTAAATAAGTTAGAACTATTACGAGAGACTCAACATCATCTGATCATATCTTATGGTAGAAAGCTTCCTTCTTTTAGTTACGTACACAGTCATACTAAAGTAGGTCTACATCCTCGAAGGAAAAGTTAAAATACCCTACATGCGAACTTACTTACTATTCTCCATTAAACACATAGCATTATGTTCTCGGGATTAAATCGTCCCAAACGATAAAGTGAAACGTAGATTATTTCTAATTTCCCTCATCATCTGACCCTATTCTGTGGCTGTATACTATCTCTTCTGTCCTATAAACATGGATCACACTTAGGGAACTTTCGTCAGGCTTAAATGATAGATTGGAATGCTTAACCCCGAACTTTCTATACACTTTAAAATCATATCATACTAGACACATCTGGGGGTAAACACTTAATCACCTAACCTTAGAGGGAACTGCCACATCTTATCATCTTATAATAGTATCTACTCCTTGTAGTAACTTACTAATGTCCTACTCTCTAGGTCTGATCTGAATAAGCTTAAATAATTTAAAACTATCCTAAGAAATTCAATATCGTCTGCTCGTGATTTTCTTATCGTACTCAGTCCCTTCTTAGTCATGTGCATAGTTCATATGGAAAAAAATATATATATCCTTGAAAAAAAAAATAGAGACATTCTAGTATTACAGGTGGTTGTCTCTTAGGCTATTTTCTGCTCAAAACTACCTTGGACAATTTATGTCTGCTGCAGCTAACTTCATAACATGCTACCCTGTAGGGTCTTAAATCTGAACTATCATCCTTATATTGTAGCTCCATAGTAAGAAAATCCAAATAAACTTATTTTGTAAGGTATAAAACCTACATATACTATCATACCGAAACTTGTCCTTAAAATGGTACTATCACCTAATAAACACAACATGCGCCATTTGGCAAGTCTTAGGTCTCGAATTTTTCTTCTCGCCGCTTACACAGTCAATACGTTTGGAATTTGATAGAAAGAGGATGTTACTTATTGCTCTAAGCTTCATGGCACGAGTTAGGATAATTCCTGATGACTACATCTGAAAGCAACACATCGATAATGATTAGCTTTACATCTTCCTCATCCATTGAGACGAGTCGTATTCGGTAGAATGGGAAACAACACACGAGTTCGATAATGATTAGCTTTACATCTTCCTCATCTATTAAGATGAGTCGTATTCGGTAGAATGGGAAACAACACACGAGTTCGAGTGATTTCTTAGAACATAGCTCTATTGCACGATCTAGAGTTAAAAGAAGTGAGACAATCCTGAATGTCTTAGTGATCAGCTGTTTATATGTGTGGCGCGCACACACATATAAAAGTGACCCCACTGGACACAGTTTCATAGACTTCTCAAGACACTTGAACCTAGTGCACTAATACCAAGCTTTCTCACACCCCGAACCATGGCCTGGACGTAACACGGCACTCGGTGCCTTACTGCATGTGACCGAGTGAACCACATGGCTTGCTGAATTATCATAAGGCATAACATGAGCGGAATACGACATAAACATGATGAGCCTTAATAACCTGGGATTTCAAAATATCAAATAAAATACTTGTTTAAAAATATAAATATGGATTGCCATAGATAATGAGCCAAAGATGGCTACACGACTCTGAACATCTGGCATAACATAATTGTCTAGTCTATGAAATATCTAACATGAGTCTGAACTCCTAAACATACTTACTGGGACAAGGCCGACAGCATACCTTAAATGCATAACTATCATAAAAGTAAATAATGACTAAATCCCGAAGAAGATGGGGCTCATTAAAAGCTGATACGTGGATGATCCTATGGAGTAGATCCGTCGTCCTGTAAGTCCGTACTTGCATCGTGAAATGCAGGCCCCCGGGCAATAGAAAGGGGACTTCAACACATTGAATGTACTGGTATATAAAGCAACTAAATGAAATAACACGGGACATGAAATAACATGATAAGAAGTGAAACTGAAAAACCTGGACATGAGCATGAGCATGAATACGTATATATATATATATATATAAACATTAAGTAGGGAGAGCATTGCATAAACCGACAACATAATATCACCACGTGGGTACGTGGAGTCTGGTACCTCACCGGACCAGCAGAGCTCCCACACCTTACCAGGGGTATGAGATGAAAACATGACATGAAAAGATCCAATCAATATAACATGAAGGAAACTGGGCGGAGCGATCCTTATCCTATGGTGGCTAACGTAGTTTCAGGATATCTGAGCCTTCTCGGTAATTTGTGCAACTCCCAAAAACATGAACATGATATAGTTGGCTAAGAAACCCATGATTTTCGTGAAATAACTTGTAATCATGATTTCACAAAATAACTTGTAAACATGGTTTTATGAAATAACTTGTAAACATGGTTTTATGAAATAACTTGTAGGCATGCTTTGAAATGATATAACATAAACATGGTTTCATATCAAATAGCTTGTAAAACATGGGTTTGAACAATATAGTATAATCATGAGTTCATATCGTAAAGCTTGTGTGAAAACATATAAGGTTTCATACTTTTAAAACTCATAAAGTTAATAACTTGAATACTTGGAACTCATGGAATTAGGCATGGGTTCATGGAATACGTAAGGGTTCCCAATTCTTTGTAAAGCTAGATTAGGAATACAATAATGAACTATTCATACAAACATGGTATATCATAGTGTATAGACTTAGGGTTATCATGAACATATCTAGAACCCTAATTTTTGTATAATCTCATACTTTAATAGAAGAACGTGGCGTGGGGAAGAACAATGATATTCCCACACGTAGATAGTACCCCTACATACCTGGTAATGCTCCAAACTTGTATTAACAATCTGATTTTGGAAGAAGAGTTCCAAGATTTAAGTCATGAGTCCTTTAAATGGGTTTTTTTTTTTAAAACCCTATGTTAAGAACAATGATTTCATTGTTAGATTATGAGAACACATGTTGGAATTCACTTGGAATAGTTGGAATAGACTTACCTTGGTGTATTCTAATTGTAGGGAGAGAAGAACTTCGTACTAGGGCTTGAAGAATGTGAAAAACTGATTTTTAGAAGCTAAGTGTTGTATAACTGATTTTTAGAAGCTAAGTGTTGTATTTATACAAGTCCTGGCTCGTTCCTAGGCCTTGCATCGCAAGAATTTGGACGTGCAGGCCTTATAGGGGCGCCACAAACCAGTAAAGTGAGGCCAAGGCGAGGATTTTTGGAGAGCCTGACTTTCTCGCGTCATCTGCCTTCCTCGCCTCGCCAGGATTTTGGTGAGCCCGGACTGCTCTCAATAAAACGGCCATAACCTTTTGTAGAGATTTTTGGTTGACCTCTATAATATACCGTTGGAAAGGTATTTCAAAGGTCTAAAACTTTCAAGTTTTACATTTTCTCAAATTCTTAACAGATTTTCACTATATAGGGATGCAAGGCAGACCTACCGAAAACTTAGCCGATTCTATCGATTCTAAGCACCCCTCTATTAGCCATTTTGAGATGATCATATCTCCTGGATCCAGACTCCAATTGTCCTGACCCTTATATGCATGGAAAGGTATTTCTATGTACTACAACTTTCATTAAGGAACATTTTCCAAATTCCCAATGAATCAACGTGTTATGGTTGCCCGAAGTAGGCCCCTCAGCCACTTTTGCAAAACGTTCAAACCTTCAAATTTCCTCTGAAACTCTAACGATATGAGTCTAACCTTTATTTTAAGATACGGGGTGTTACAAAACATTTGTATTCGTTCGGACTCAATGAAACAAGACTGTTGGGCCTTTGGCCCAACACTGGTTTATGTAGCACGGCCCAAGGGGCTCGGCTGTGTTGTGTCATGCAAAGGGGGAGGGGAAAAGAAAAAATACGGTTAGAGAGTACCTAGACTTAATAATTCTCCTAATATGAACTAAAGGATATGCATACAATATAATCACTCATACATGCATATATATATATTTATTATTGTACATTTCAGTCCACACACATGCACATACAATCAGTTAAGGCAAAAAGGGCAAAGGCCCAGCTGTGTAAGAAAATGAAAACTGGAACAAACAAGCCCAATCCAAAACAAAAACAAAAATAAAAAAACCAACGCAGACAATAGGCCCAAAAACAAATAAATACCAATCATAAGGGTAAGCCAAAACTATCCACTAAAACAGCTTTGGGAACTAGGCCCAATTTTAACACATAATCGCTTCAAAATGTGATATATAGGAATACACCTGATATACAATCTAATATATACCAAGGTATATAAAAACTGTGTATATCTGGTATACCCATGTATATATTCTATTTACAGTAGTTCCACAAGACAAGAATATCAAAGGCAGAATCAACTTTGAAGCAATATATAAGGTACAGATAGACATGACAACTATCCAACTCTAAACTCAACATGCTCATTTTGTACTCAAAATACTTAAACAACATCTCCAGATTCAATTAACACAAGTGGTTCAAGTTCATTCACTACTGGTGTTGACAAGAGAGGGAGAAACAAGCAAGACTCAATATGCTTGGATCAGGAACAAACCATAAGATGAGGCAGAAGGAAAAGGAATCCACTACCCAATTGTTTCATGCTATACATATAAAGTAAGATGAGTGGGTTCAAGAATTAACCATACATAGAAATTTAGATGAACAAACAAGTTTCAGTCCAGGCAAAGATCCATATTCAATTTATTAAGCCATTTCAATGATCTTATCTACCACTTAATAGTGCTATGGATATGACCGGGGGGGGGGCAAAGGGAAAGGGAATCATGCAGAGATAACCAGATAATCCCAGACAAAACTTCAAGTTCACAAAGACATATAGGTTGTTTACTCAAACAAATGAGAAGGGAGAGAATTGTGCAAAAGACTCAAGCTAGACATAAAGTACCCTATACTAAACAAGTAGCATGCTTCAGATTACCATGATTTAAACCTCAGAGATAGGACTGAACTTCTACTCACACAGATATACATCATTGACACATTCCATGGCAATATTAACATGAAGACTCCAGCCTTATTCATTTTTTTAACCATATTAGCTATTTTCAATCAGAGGAAAGTTTTACATGTTATTCTTTCTCATACAACAAATGAGACTGCAGGATCTCAAACATACCAATACAGGTAAAGGGATTATACAAAAGTAAAAAGGTTTATAGTATGAGAAGACTGATTTCACACCTATCATTAACAAAGTCAAGCCATACCAAAAAACAAGTATACGGCACATGGGGGAAGGTTAAAACAATTTAGAAGGAAAGCTTTTGACATACAGTGAGGCCAAACCAAACTTAAGAAATGCACATCAGACCTCAAAGAGTTCAACAAGATCAAACAAGGTCACCGTTAACTTCAAGACATGCACACAAAATCTCTTCATGTAAGAACAGGGTCAAAACATGTCACTTTCAAACCACAGATTTAATTTTTTCATACAAATAGGATAACTTGAGCACATATGGATACAGGGTGGCACACACAAGCTAATATTAGGCAGGACATAGACACAAAAGGGGAATAAAGGCATAACTAGTCATTTTTACATACAAAGACATCTCTTATACTCAAAACAACTTAGGGAATATCCCAACAAGATGCAAAATAGTTTAAGCAAAAACACACATGAACAATTCAAATATCAAAAGCCATTACTGATGTCTTATAATCACAAGATCTCAAGTTAAACATGAGAAGATGGAATGTTCATTAAAAGGTCAAGGCTTATCAACTTAACATGAAGCAACTCAAGGCAGCTTTTTTGCTAAACTAAGTGAAACAAATGACGATAAGCATATTAAGGTTCTACTACTCTCAGTTTCCCTTTACACACAAATACCTTGTCCCATCCAGTTTACAATTCATTTAGACACCCCTTCAGTCTAAAGTTTTTATGAAAAAACATCAAAAAGGAATGAAAGTTAAGCACTTAGGAAAATCATGACAAATATGCTCTTCACACATGTTAAGGATAGTGTTCAAGCAAACAAGAGGATATGAACACTCCTAAACTGTAACACTAGCATTTTAGACGTCAAATAAGCTTCTTTTTTTTATTAAATCCCCTATATGCATATCTAAACCCCAATTTGAATCTTAAATGTAGCCAGACAAGATAATCTTAAGCTAAGAAGGTCCTATAGGCACATTACCAAAATTACACTAATCTAGATAATCAACACAGAACTAATCTAAACCAAAACATGTATTAACATGATTAAGGAAATACTAAACTAAACACACACACATAGCTAACTAATAAAGACTAAAAACTAACAAACACATATCATATAAACACATATAAAATATAAAGAACTGCTAAGAATAACAAAAGGAGAGAAAATTACATTTGTTGTGTACAGCAAAATATCGAGAATGGACTTGGAGATCTTCTTTCTCCTCACCACACAAACTCAGCCACAAAAATAAAGAAAATTTTAGACTTTTAACTCGAAAAACAAAGATTTAGGTTAAAGTGTCCAATTCTAGTCGGTTACTTTACTTAAAACCCTAGTATCGAGTTTTGTTGTGAATATGTGATATATTTGGTGTATGTGTATTGTGAATTGGGGATCCTTTATATAGAACCCCAAAATTGAAAGAAACCCTAGAATCAATCGATGTGGGACTTTACAAAATTTGGGAATTTTCCCCTTCAAACCGATATCAACGGCTACGATTTCGTCACATCAACGCATGAAAGGTCAGAATAAAAGGTGTTCTTGGTTGATCCAACTAGTTTCGGATGAACCAATGAAAATTCATGATTCAAATAGGTTAAGAAAAATGGGAATTGTCCTAGTTTGACCGTGATTTTGCCGAAAAGTATGAGAGGGTGAGATTTTATCTTTTCCTTAGTTGTTATGCGGTGGTGACGGTGAAAGAGGGCAAGAGCATTAATTGCTCTGGCCCAAAATGGATGAGCAAGACTGCAATTCACAAGCTTGACCCACGCCTTTACCATTTCCAACAACGATAGTGAAGAGAGAGGAAAAAAATCCTCTTGGCTGCTAGGGTTTTTACCTCTTTCAACGAGAAAGAGAAAAAATAAGGGTGTGTTTAGCCATTTTGGCTGAAATAAAGGGCGATGGGTTGGGTCCGGTCAAAATTTGGACTGGGCCTGGTCCTTTAGACGGAGGAGGGAAATGGCCCATATATACATGTGTTATACGCGATATACACACACACATATACATATATATAGATATATATATATATATACACACACACACACACACACACACATATATATATATATATATATATATATATACACACACATATATATATATATATATATATACACAAATATATATATACACACACACACACATATATATATATATACACACACACACACACACACACACACACACACACACACACACACATATATATATATATATATATACACACATATGTATATATATATGTATACATATGTATATATGTATATATTTTGATTAGGGGCTATTATGAAAGATGATTTGGAATGGATTTGATTATATTTTGATATGTAAACATTGATATTGTTGTTGATGTTTGGGTTGAATTGGAATTTGAGGGATTGTTAAGTTTACAGAGGAAATGCTATCCGAAATTCGTTAAGTTCCTTTCGTACTTGGATTGGTTAGTAAGTAATGTAAATGGTCTAATTGTGGCCGATGTTATCTTGATTGTAGACTCACGAGTTCGAGAAGTATATGTTGGACGATTAGATACGCTTCAAGGTATGTTAAGGCTATCCTTTCTTTCATTTTGGCATAATCCTTATGATATGAGCGAACAAACGAATGAACGAGCTTCCATATTACTCTACTCTTAGAAGCATTAGGAGCACCTTAGTCTTTGATGTTCCTATACCTTTTTTTTTATGATTGTTCCCTTATGTTCTTGGGTCTTGAGATCTCGTATATTGACGATGTTAGTTCAAAAGATGTCTATAGGAGGTAGTATGACCTTATGTCACTCCGAGAGCTCTACTTACTCATTTTACTTATGCATTCATTTATACGTATGCACATTGACCCATGACCAAAAGGCGTTACATACGCGTATATTATATGTATATAGGGTATGAAGGAAAGGGATAGGCGTTATATACGCATTACCACCTAATCAGTTGGTGCACAGTGATGATGATATTGATGATGGCCGCAGAGAGGCCGATGGGATATGAGCTATGGATCGGGTTGTACGTTCCTCAGCACTATGACCTATACATACATGATTTTCATAAAGAGTGCATATCATACACCCTCAGAGGAACTTTTAGTTATACAGAGTTATACAGATACTTTTAAATATTCAGACATACAGATGTATTCAGATAGTTGGTTTGGCCTTTGAGTTTCAGATTTCTTTCATGATTCTTATGTATATGTTACTCTTATGCCTTACATACTCGGTACATTATTCGTACTGACTCCCCTATTTCTCGGGGGGCTGCGTTCATGACCGCTAGTTCAGGTAGACAGACAGGCGGTCCAGCTCAGTAGGACTTCCACCTAGCGGTAGTCGGTGCGCTCCACTTGGTTCGGAGCTGCAGTCTATTTTTGGTATGCTACTTTTGATGTGTATATATATATGGGTATGGCGGGGCCCTGTCCCGTCCTTTCTACAGCTTTGTATACGACTAGAGGTTTGTAGACAGTTGTATATAGTTGGGATGTTGTGTAGCCTTGTCGGCTCTTATTCTTTTGATGTACAGTATATGTGGCAGCCTAGCTGGCTTGCATTGTTATTTTCAGCATATATATATATATATATATATATATATATATATATATATATATATATATATATATATATATACAAGTGGATGTGATTTCTTGATGCGGAGTCTATGGTGTTATTTTTACATAAGTCAGTGCAGTTCAGTTCTAAGTCATATAGGGGCCACCCTCTTATTCGGTGATATACAGGTACAAGTATAAGGGTGTCTGGTCAGTAGAGGTCAGGCACTCGTCATGACTCATCAGTTTGGGTCGTGACAATAATATTAATTTTTTTCTATTTTAATATACTTAGTTACAGATATACCTCAATAGGGGTGTAAGACCTCATTTGTTTGCACTTATTGGAGGTCTGAATCTAAATGGTTTAGACCTTAAGTCATTAAGTGCATTTATTTGTCTTAAGATATAAGCACTTATTGGGTCTGAATAGGTCTTAATCATTAAGATCTTGAACCAAGTCTTAATATCATTAAGAGGTATTTTTGTATGGAACCTTTTTATCACCAGCTCCAACCCCAACCCCAACCCTCCACCTCAATGCCACCCCCACCAGTCTCCACTCCAACCCCCCACTCCCCATCATTACCAACCCCAATACCACCCCACACCACCCACCCCCACTCCCCACCACCAACCCCTACCCCATACCACCCACCCTCACTCCTCACTCCCCACTCCCCACTACCCCCACCTCCCACTACCAACCCCACCCCCACTCCCCACTAACCCTACCCCCACTGCCTCCCACCCCTCACCCCTCACCCCTCACCCCAACCACCCACCACCCATTCACCCCTCCACCCCCACTCACCACCTACCATGACTACAAAACATCTCCACCATTACTAGTGAACATAAATATTTCATTTTTTATAATATTTTATTTTATTAAATTTGTATTTATTTTCTACTATTTAGGTACTTTTTAATTTGAATTGTATATTTATTATGTTTAAATAAATACATTATGCACATTCAGATATTGAAAAACAAACAGTTTTAATCATTCAGTGTTCAGACCTAGAGACAACATCTTAATCATTCAGATTCAGACGTCTTAATCTTAATGAAAACAAATGAGGCCAAATGTATGATTACCGTAGCATATAAGTGTCATTATAGAGGCATTTGGTGTAATTAGCGCAAAAAGGTGAGAAATACATCTTTTAATCTAGTACATGGTAGAGAATCCGGTGTAAGTCAATTGGTATCCTTCTGAACCATGGAGAAAACAAATTAAAAATAAAAGACCTAAACTGATTAATAGTATTTTCCACAAAATTGTGCCAAGAAGTACCATACATATCTAACTGGATTTTACATGCGGACTTATTTACAGAAAATCCAAAATAAAAAAAATTTCTTTCACGAATTTTTACCAAAAACATTTTTGCAAATTTTTAGAATTTTTTGCAAGTAATTGCTTACATGCAAAATCAAAATCCGCAAGTAAATATATGAAGATTTTGAAATCCGCATGTTATAATTACCTATAAAGGTTTTTTCATCGGATTTCTTTAATAGGAAAATTCGCAGAAAATTAAATTACCTGCAAATTTCTATGTAGAATCTGTCACACCCTAACTTTCCATAGGGCATGATGGGCACCCGACTCTTACTTAGGGCCAGGCGAACCCGCTGATCCTCATGACACTCATAATCATACTGGGCCCTTAATCATGACATGAATGCATAATGAAAGTTTTTCGAAGAACAACATACTTTTCGTCTTTCTCAAATCAAGTAAAATCTGTAAACATATGAAATCTGTAATATAATGCATAATGATACATCGGCTTACAGAGCCGCTTACAAGACTGACATGTTACACACGTGACTCTGTCTGCAAAGTCTCTAACATAACTCAGATACCATAACATAACTACTCTGACTCGGCAGCATTCCGGAAGGAAATGGAGCTCGCCAATCCAGCTGGAACATCTTCGCTAATGTCTCTCTACTCATCGTATATACACGTGGCATGAAACGCGACCCGAAGAAAGGGGTCGGTACGGAATATACTCGAGCATGTAAAGCATGAAATACGATGGCCCAGAATCATCGAAATAAGGAGTATAGGAAAGTAGAACGGTAACCAGAAACTCATAAGGCTTGCCTTTGAAACATAAATCATGCATGTCAATATCATGTAGTACATATGCATATACATAACGTGTCCCGGCCCTCTAGTGAGGGACTCGGTAGATAAAATCATCATATCATGTATATATAACGTGCCCCGGCCCTCTAGTGAGGGACGCGGTAAATAAAATTATCATATCGTCATGTCATCGTATCATCATGCCATCATATATATATATATATACCATACCTGGTCCTCTAGTGAGGGACTCGGTGAATAGCGTGTCCCGGCCCTCTAATGAGGGACTCGGTAAAGGAGATCCTGTCTCCATCATGTATATCATACTCGGCCCATCCTGTGGGCTGGCGCCATCATCATGTCATATAACGTGCCCCGGCCCTCTAGTGAGGGACACGGTGAATAACATGCCCCAGCCCTCTAGTGAGGGACGCGGTAAATAATGCAGTGGAGTTGCACGAATACATGCCCTGGCCCGGGACGCAGTGAAAGAAGTAATAACAGCTCGCACGAGCAGAGTAGTGAGAAACCATATGCATACAAATCATCAAATCCAGACTCCATAGATAAGTAGTCAAGTCAACGCTCGAGTATCAAACGATAGTCATATCAAATCCGTTCTAAATATCATTAGGGCTGTATTAAAAGGAACGTGAGGGATCGTAGACATGTATCAAGCCAATCCGGGCCCGCCCGTGCAAGTTACGGGAACTATACGTTATAGAATCATTTGCGAACATATCAAAGCAATCCGGTTCCGTCTATGAAAGTTACGGTCATTATTAGACATAGAATCTTTTGCGAACAAAAATTCTTTATGCAACACATAAGACTTAAGGACCAAAATTCGACCATATTAAGGGTGCCAACATCAAGAGGTGAATAAGAATCGTAGACATGCTCGGATCGTAAGAATAGAGTTACCCGAGGCTCGTATCATATCATAGCTTACTTACTTCTAAGACATGCCAAAAGAAAGAAGGGTAAGCTTTACATACCTCGTCCGCTTCCTAAGCTAATCCAACTTAAGTCTTGGCTTCTCAAAATCTACAATATCGTAGTTAGACACCAAGCATTAGTCATAAATACTTAGTAATCCAATTCCAAACTAGCACTTTATCTACAGAAATTTGGGCAGCATTTCCCTTGTAAATTCAACAACCTCGAGAATTCAACTCGGCCAAATCTTCAACAACAACACCAACAACTATATTAACAACATCAACAATCAATTTCAAACGCATTCTAACATTAATAACTCCTTTCTACATAATTCGACGACATTCCATTACATTCAATTCAACTACATACTTTCAAGCTAACATCAACGCTCACAAGTTCAAGTACTAATCCAAGATCATTCAATCAAGTTTCAAGAACATTTCAAACAATCCGCACAATGATCAAAACAACCCAATCAATATACTACTTCAACCGAAACCCTCCATTTCCAATAGAAACAACAACGACACATTTCTTTCTTTCAAATTCATGAACTACACCAACAATCCACACTTTAACAACATTATCCTCATAAATATAAGAAAATACATACAATTCACGTTGGCCTCTAAAACAGCCCACAACAATTATAACTTCAACTTGAATCATTAAACTTTCATTTTCATCATAGATTCCACAACAACAACAACCAACAATACTAAATAAAATTAGTTCTACACTTCTACACAACACACACATACACGGCCAAGTCCAACACACACGGCTCAACTTCCACTTGCAAGATTTCATGATTTCCATCCATCTCTACACCCTACAACATGCACAAACCATCCATAACATATACAAGAGAAGATTAAACCTTACCTTTATCACTTAGTTCTTCAACTTGGCTAGGGTTGGTGCTTGAATTAATACTTGTTCTTTCTACTCCAACGACTACTCCACGTTGTTATGCACCTTCTAAGGAGTTGAAATGCTTGAGAAAAATATTTTTGATCAATTTTTCTTGGCACCTTGTTCGGCTATGGCTTGGCCGAATGGCCTTCATTTTTTTTCTCCAAGTTTCTTGAATTTTCTAAGGGATGAAGATGACTAATTTGTCATCTTTTAGCTACTTATATAATTAATCCATGTGGCCTATGGCCCACACCATATTGGATGGCCACTTGGCCTTTATTTCATGAATTATTATTTCAACTTCTAGCCCCAAATTTTCATGAAATATTTAACTTTCCATAATTCACTTTTAACCCCAAATTCCTTAATATTCCATACCAATAGAATCATAAGCAACTTGTGCCTTAAATCAAAATCGGAAAAAAATAGCCTCGTCCATAACTTGTCGCAACCAACTTAAAATATTCCAACGTACAAAATACGGGATATAACAGAATCCCCATATAATTCACACTTTTCTCGTGTTGTTCACCCCTATTCTTGCGTTGGTTATTGTAGTTATGTGTGTCATTCTTTCTCTCTCTCTCTTTTTTTATTTTTTTTTATTTTGATTAACTCATTCTTTCTCCTTATTTGCTGATGGTATGAGCTTCAACAATTTTTTTATTTTTTTTTTATTTTTTATTTTTGTATTGACCTTACTATTATAGGTTCGAAAAGATTTAAGAACATCTGGTATTTACATTTATCAAATGAATATATATGATTTTTTTTGGTCTCCTAATCGGTGTCAAGTATCTGTATTGGGGCCCGGCTAATCAGGATTTCCGCGGGAAAGTTTCACGTTGGGGGTAAAGCACTCCTTAATAGAGGTGACTTTATACCAAGGCCAAACAGAGGGCCAAGCCACTAAAGCAGGGGCTTTAGACCCCAATATTTTGGGGCCCCATTTTTTTCGTCCGGTGTTCGATACTTATATTGAATTTCCAGTTAGTTCGATTTCGAGATATGCAAGGTTGATTAAAGAGGGAAGCGTACCCTAACAAGATTTTTTTAATTCTGAGGCTTAAACTCAAGACCTCTAGTTAAGGGAGGATGAGACCTAATTTTTACCTATAATAGATTTATAGGTTAATTTTCTTTTAAGAAATATTGGGCAGGAAAATAAAGGCATCCCGTTAAAGTTGACTTTGGGCCACCGATCTTATTGAGCCGCCCCTGCTTCATACCAAAGCTCAAACCCGAAACCTCTCATTAAGAATGAAGGAATACTTACCACTTCACAATTCTTGTTGGTTATGAAATATGTCTCTGCATTTATTATCATCACTTAATTATAATAAACAATGCATATCCTAACCGCATTTCCATTACTTAACTATAGTAAATGTACGTTGTTTGATGTAATCACCGCATGTGGATAATTCAGTCATTGGCGAAGCATAAGAATAGGGTCCTGACGAATCTGGAGCTATAAGTTGGCCCAATTACTCGTTAACATTGTTAGGCCTAAGCTTGGAGCTGAGCCTCATGATGCACAAACACATCCAATTACTTGACATATAGTATGAAATTAGACAAGAATCGTATAGTATGAAATTAAACAAGAATCATCTAGGTGAGTGCATTTGGTCTTCTTGGACCTGTTCCAAGTTTAAATCTGGGGGTTAGGATATCTGCTACCAGCTCAACAATATCGAGAGCCTAAAGTCAAACCTCACAGAGAGACCCTTAATTTTTTTAAAGAAAGGAAATATCGTCAATTATGTTTTTATTTAAAGTCAACTTTCTAGCTTTTTTAGATGTAAAGTCATTAACTACTGTTTATAATCCATTTGTTCTAACAATTCCTTTTCAATTGACAATATAGCTATCAAGGGCTCCTTTTTGGAATTTAATTAATTCTTTTAAAAAAAAAAATCTCTCTTTAGACCTAGAATGTTTACAACAACATATCCAATATAATCCCACAAGTGGGGTTTGGGAAAGATAGTGTGTATGCAGACCTTACCCCTACCTTGAGAGGTAGAAAAGTTGTTTTCCGTACACCCTCAGCGCAAGGGAAAAACATATTAAACGGTATTAAAATATTTAATAATAAAAATAGTAAACGTGGGGAATTAGAATTTAACAATACACATGTATGTGTGTGATATTTTTTTAGGAAGAATGGGGCCTCAAAAAGTTTGGGCACGAAGTCATTGCTTTACTGGCCTTATGGTCGAGCCGGCTCTACCTAAGACCTATGCTTCATTACTGCCTTTAGCCGCTTATTTTATTTGACGATTCATGTGCATATTTGTTATAGTGGTAAATAATTATGATTTATAAGTGAGATAATGACAAGTGTTTCAAGGAATGTGAATTGAAAAGAACATTTTCCCTTTTTCCTTTTTCACTCAGCTTCAATCTTAATCTCCAACTCATTTTGTTGATGAGTTTAACATTTATATACTGACAATGCACACATACTCACACTAATAGGTTAATTAAAAGATAAATGTGAATAACTATCCATTGTAAGTTAAATAATAAATTTTAAAAGCTAGGCCGGGAACCAATTATGATATGTTAAATAACATTAGAAATTATTTATATTGTCAATGCACAAAAGTTAAATCCTTTACTGATCTGAAAATTAAAGACATCGTAGACTCTTCCAGCACCAATAAACCGAAAAGAAGAAAAGAGTTTCTGATGAAAATTCTATATGTTCAGTAATCAATAGAATTAGGCTTATCATAATAGATTCTAAAATTTCACCTTTTGTTTAGTCTAAGCTATTTCCTATTTCCTATTTCCTAGCCTTAAAACTCTGGCACTAAGCATCGTAATTGCTAGGCGGAGGAGAAAACATACAAGAAATGAAACTTTTCTTGATAAGTTTTTATTTTGCCAAAGCAAAATAAACATATAAAGGAACTATATATATGATGTAACGGCAACTGTACATTGATTGATATATCATCCTTTAACAAGCTACTATTAATTCATTCATGCACACGACACACACAAGTAAATTAACGGAATTGAAGGTTCTTTTATTATTACCCCAAATCAAAAGCACCAGGAAAAGACCAGCACTAACATTAAGTAGAACTTGTTTGAATTAATAAGGTTATTAATGGTAATTGTATTAGATTCAATGAACGTATTAACTTTTCTTTAGTTGACTTATCAGTTACACAATGTGAATAAATTTCGAATATAAATAGGAAACGAGGAACAATTTTTTATTTCGTGAATCATAAAACGTAAGAAATTAACTCAAGTGACCAGAAAATGGTCACTTTTGGTTCAATATTATTTGCCCTATTTTTTCTTCCTTTCTTAGTCACCTCTATACACCATCGTCACCTTGAAGATGTCAATGCCAACTTCTATGGTTGCCTCTCCTATGAATCTGGCAATCAACCACACATTTACAACATTGTTCACACTATATGGTCAAAAAGCTACCAATCGATCCTCGAATCATCGATACACAATGCTAGGTTCAACAATTCAAATGTCCCGAAACCATACTACATAATTGTGCCAGAAAATAAAGAACAAGTGCGAGCAACCATGATTTGTTGCAAAAAATCTGGATTTGAAACTAGGATTAGAAGTGGCGGACATGACTATGAAGGCCTTTCTTACATTTCTTACAAACCCTATTGCCTAGTTGACCTGTCGAGCCTCCGAAAGATCGACATCAACGTTCAAGAAAAGACTGCATGGGTAGAAGGTGGAGCGACACTGGGGGAACTTTACTACACCATTGCAAATAGGAGCAAAACTCTAGCTTTCCCAGCTGGAACTTGTCCTTCTGTAGGTGTTGGAGGCCATATTAGTGGTGGCGGACAAGGACCCTTGATGAGAAAACACGGCCTTGCAGCAGATAACGTGCTTGATGCCACGATCCTCAACATTAATGGCACGATTCTCGATAGGAAAGGCATGGGAGAAGACCTATTTTGGGCCATCCGAGGTGGTGGAGCAGCTAGTTTCGGGGTGGTTCTATCTTGGAAGTTACAATTAGTCGAGGTTCCACCCGTGGTCGTTCTCTTCACTGTTGCTCGAACTCACGAGAAAGGTGCTACAAAGCTTGTTCGGAAATGGCAAAAGTTAATAAAGGAATTTCCTGAGGAGCTTTTCCTAAGAATTAATATAAACCCTAAAAAGGACTCTTTAGGGAAACCTTCGATACAAGCTTCATTTAACTCATTATATTTAGGGACGAGGCGCCATCTTCGGAGACTAATGAGAAGGAAATTCCCTGAATTGAACTTAAAGTCTAGAGATTGTCAAGAGATGAGTTGGATTAATTCAACAATAAGGATAGATAGTTATAGAAAAGATTCAACAATCCAAGATTTGTTGGAAAGGAAGGACAAGAGAATGACATTTTACAAAACCAAATCGGACTATGTGACAAAGGCTTTATCAGAAAAAGCATTAGAAGGGTTATGGAATGCGTTCAAAAATACAGGAGATGCACTTGTGATTTTGACCCCTCATGGTGGAAAAATGAGTGAAATAATAGAGGATGCAATTCCATTTCCACATAGAAAAGGAGCTTTATATAACGTACAATATTTTGCATTATGGCATCATCTGTATCAAATAGTAGAGAAGATAAAGTTTGATTGGATCAATGGTATTTATGATTACATGGGGAAGTTTGTTTCTAAGCCAAGAACAGCATATCTAAATACAAGAGATTTGGATTTGGGAAGAACACAAAATGGAAGTGAGAAATACTCAGAAGCAAAGAGTTGGGGTGAAATGTATTTCAAAGGTAATTTTGAGAAATTAGCTAGGGTGAAATATAGTGTTGATCCAGGAAATTACTTCAGGAATGAGCAAAGTATTCCACCTCTTGGTCCCTAATTTTAAATTTGGTGGATAATTAAGGGAGCTAGCTAGCTGAAAAAACTATACATCAAGTTTCTCCTTTGTTTTTCCCTCTAATTTTGTTAACTACATATTGAGATATGAATGAATTTTTATGAGAAAAAGTGTAAATAAATTCAAAAAATATAATTTATTATTAAATCAAGCTAGTTCCTAGCTGAATTAATTTTTAAACCTTGGTAAGGAAACGTCAAATGTCAGATGGATTTTAGCTAATTGATACATAGAGCAAAACTTCCTTTTGGTTTTGGATGAGAAGTTACGCATTTGATTTACATTAATAACTCTTTTACTTTTTTTTGTTTATGCATGTCTCAATCTATATTTTCTAGCCTTCATCACTTCGCCGTTTGAATTTGTAGTTAAGTCATCTGAACATTAGAAAATGCGTATTTTTTGCCATTCGGTTGATTTTTCGACCATATTAAGGTGCAAATGTTGATAATCTTATAAAAAGGAAACAATTTTTGTAAACAAAGAAGCATCAAAAGAGACATAAACATAATCCCTCGACAAAGGTGGTTTAATTGATCTATTATGAAATAAGCTGGTCTATAGATGGATTTGCAGTTTTCCTCTTCAAATTAATATTAAAATACGCTTGTGCGTAGACGAATGCAATATT
Source organism: Lycium ferocissimum (assembly GCF_029784015.1). Lineage (NCBI taxonomy): Eukaryota > Viridiplantae > Streptophyta > Magnoliopsida > Solanales > Solanaceae > Lycium > Lycium ferocissimum. The sequence goes on from NC_081342.1 coordinate 25,554,376, forward strand.
TCCTATTTGAATTTGGGTTGTGTAACTTCTTGCTTTCAAGTGTTTTCTTTGATAAAATGTTCGTATTTAGGGGAGTTAAAATGGGTGGTTGATCTGAGATTGGGCAGGTTAAAATGAACTTTAATAAATGGCTTGGGCTAAGATTGGTGCAAAAAATATCTGGGTTGAAATGAGTTGGGTCGGAACAGGGTAAAATGGGCTGGGTCATGACCCGCCTAATTTGACCCAGCACTTTTGAAGGGTTTATATTCTGGAAAATATCACGCATGCCCCCTCAAATCAAAATAATTAAAGGCCCATACCCCCATTACTTTCGTACCCCGGCCTCAAAAAAAATTAAAAATATTTACCCAAAATGCCCACCGGTTATGATATCAACATGGTGTATAAATATCTTTGAGATGGTATCATGTAAGATGCTTCAGTACTTCTTAGTCCTCCATGATACCATATATACTCAGATGGTATCACGGAAGATGCTTCAGTCCTTCTCTTTGTCCTCTATGATACCATCATGGTATATAAATATACTGAGATGGTATTGTGGATGATCATGTTCATTTAATCAAAAAGACACACTTTTCTCGGGAAAAAAATCTCTATGATACCATCATCTTATATACATATACCGTGATGGCATCATGAAGGATTGCTTCAATCCTTCAATGAGACACTCCTCAGGATAATGGGTACCATCATGGTATATAGATATACTAAGATGGTATCATGGAGGACTGTTTCAATCCTTCTCTTAGTCCTCCATGTTACCATCGTGGTATATAAATATACTGCGATCGGAGGAAGGAGTTTGGCCGAGGGGTACATCGGGTAAATATTTTCAGCCAGTGGGGGTAGAAGCGAAAATAGTTTGGGAGGGGGCATGGGTGGGTAAATATTTTATATTTTAGGGGTATTCAGTGATGTTTTCCCTTTATTTTCTAGGAAATTTTTTTCCAAACAGACCCCAAAATATAAGATACATGATACAAAAAAAGTGAATACATAAAAGAAATAAAGTAAATCTCAAGCAATAACTTCGTATTAAATTACATCTTAAAAATGGATTAAAATCGGGCTAAATTGAAGATCTCTTTAAAATGAGTTATGTTGGGTTGAACTAAACTTAGTCCAATACAAAATTATTTTGAGTCCAACCATTTTTTTTGCACGGATTGCCCTTCAAAGGCGCTGGTCTATAATTTTTCCCTCAAATTTCTGGTCTTTAATTTTTGTTCTTCGCTTAAAAAGATGACCGAAAATACCCCGAGGTTCTGGGTTCGAACCCCGCTCAGCCAAAAAAAAAAAATCATAAGGCAAGGCTTCGCGAAAAGTCTGCCTTAAGGGCAAAAAAAAAAAAAAAAAAAAAAAAAAAAAAAAAACTTTTGCCTTATGGAAGAGGTTCCTTAAGACAAAAGGAAAAAAATATATATTTTTTTTTTTACTCTGCTGGAACTGTACAAAATTTAGGCCTCAAAGTATTACTTTTGCTCGAATAGGCCTAATTTTGTAGTAAAACTCTGCCTTGCATATTTTTTTAGACTGAGTCAGGGTTCGAACTTAGAACCTCAGGATATTTTAGGCGAAGGGAAAAAATTAAAGACCACCTCCGAGTAAGAACAATTGTGCAAATTGTCCCGTCCAACCCATAACATTTTGGGCGAATTGCACGGGCCATCAACTTTTGAGTTATATTTGTTACCCCTATTCGTATCGTATCGGGAATCCCTCGTTGAAAAACCAGTTTTAAAGAAAGCTAAAGCGACATGATAAGATTTAACCTTTCATTTTTAAACTCTTAAGAGGAATGACCGGACAACAAGTGCAATTCGCATGATTGTCCCTATTTTGAGGTGGTCTTTAATTTTTGTCCCTCAAATTGTTGGTCTTTAATTTTTGACTTTTTCACTTTAAGTAATAAAAAAGTAGCCGAAAATATCCTTGTTCTGGGTTCGAACCCTAGAAAAGTTTTAAAAAAAAAAATTGCAAGACAAGGTTTTATAACAAACTATGTCTATTCCGGTAAAGTTACAAAGAAGCATTGTCGGGCATAGGTCTGTAGAAATTAAGCTATCCTAGATAATTTTGCCTCAACGCATAGGTTTTATATAAAGTAGACAAGACATAGTTCTGTAAAAATTAAGTTATCTTACAGAACCATTCCTTATCCGGGATAGTTATGTAGAAATTAAGCTATCGTACAGAGGCATAGTTTTTAGTTAACTACATAGAAACTGTGACTTAAGGCATAACTTTACCCTAAATAGGCATGTTTTTTATGAAAATATTTCCTTGCGAAAATTTATTTTCTTACTCTGCTGGGGCTCGACCCCAGAATCTCTGGTTTCATAGACCAGCGAGTAAGGGTACTTTGGCCCACAAATTTTCATTAGATGAGAAGTAGAAATTAAAGACTAGCAATTTGAGGGGAAATTAAAGACCAATCCATATGAAGGGTACTCCGCGCAAAAAAATGAGACTGTTAAGTGCAACAACCTTGCTGCAATTTAAGCGTAAAATGTCAATGGGTCATTTGCACGATTTCCCTTCAAAGGTATTGGTCTTTAATTTTTGCCCGTCAAATTGTTGGTTTTTACTTTTGCCCTTTGCCTAATACTCCGAAGGTCTGGGTTCGAACCCCGACTCTGTTAAAAAAATAAAAAAAAAATTCACAAGGCAGAGGTTTGTAGCAAAAATAGGCCTATTCGGGCAAAAATTACCTTAAGGAGGCCTAACTTTTTCTCAAAATTAAGCCTATTTGGGCAAAAGTTAGGCCTTAAGACAAATTTTTAACTTTTGCCCAAACTCTACGTAGAGTTTGAACCCAAAACTCTGCCTTACTAATTTTTTATTTTTTTTTATTTTTGACTGAGTGATGGTTGGAACCTAGAACCCATAAGTTTTAAGGCGAAGGACAAAAATTAAAGACCAACAATTTGATGACAAAAATTAAAGACCAGTGCCTTTGAAGGACATTCCGCGCAAAAAAAAAAAAATAAAGTGAATCATATACGTTCAGGCGTCTCCATAACGGCATCCTCATATGACAGCACATCTCTCTAACAACCATTTTTTTTAAAACTGATTTTTATGCTATATTTTACATCCACAATAGTTTTTACCTATAGCAGCAACAACCATATTTAAAATCATACTCTTTATAAAATTACTTCTCTATAAAAACTATCCTCTTGTTTTGGTAACATATTGATTAATCCTCTTTATAAAAATAGAATTTAAGATTCTCATAATTGATCTAGAAATTTTGACTAAATATTTTGATACTCTAATACGCTATTTGTGACAAAGAATATTATATGGATTTTGCTGACCTACTACATGATGATAGTACGTTAGCATAGTACTCATTTTTTATTTTCCCAAAATAGCCTTAAAGTAGTCCTTCCAGCTCAAAAAGTAGGGACAATTTGGTCTTTTAACTAAATTCCTAATTTCTTTCTCAAACTCTAAGTAGGCGTTTGGCCATGAATTTTGAAATCATGGTTTCAAACCGTGGTTTTGACATACGTTTTTACGCATGGTTTCAAACCCCAAATCATCAAGGTATGATTTGGGGTTTGAAACCATGGTTTCAATTTTTTAAAATATAAAATTTAACCCATAAGTTTATATTTTGTAGAAAAAAACTCATAAGTTGGTAGATATTTTTAACAATTACCCCATCAATCATTTACTAATCTCATTAACTTCCACCAAATTTTATTTATGTCTACCAACCTTTTAATTTTGTAAAAAAAGACCCATAGTTTAATTTTATTTATTGAACTAAAATTTGATCAATTGATGTTGTATTGTCAGAAAGGTCTTCTAGTATTAATTTTGAGCCGGTTGTTATGAATTAGCATATTAATTTTGTTATGAACTATGACTTGATCATTTGGTAAGATTGTTTAAGAATTGAGAATGTTTTGATAGTTTTCACTGTTTAAGAATTGAGAATGTTTTGATAGTTTTAGCTTGCCAAGTTTTATGTCTATAAGAGAAAATCTTTCCTTAAAATATCTGAATTGCGTATCGGAAAACTTGTGGTTTAATAGTAATAAAATAGAACCTAAAACTTCCCCTGTACAGAGATAACAACACTCCACTCATTGTTTTCAACGTCTGCCACCACAATTGCCGCCGCCATAGTCGCTACAAAAATCCCACTGTTTACCATTATAGAATTTATCTTCTTAGCTATCAAAATGGGTTGTTATTTTAGCAGTAACAACTGATTTTACCCTATCAGTTCATTAATTAATATTTAGAGGATGGCAGAAGCAATGAATGATGGTTTGCTTACGGATGGAAATGTGACCTCCCAAGAGAAAGCAACATGACTTGTTCATATTAGACACAAAGAAGACTCTCTCTGTTAATAACATTTGATGACTTAATACTAGAAATGATGGGGAAATTGAAGTTAGTCCATACTTTCCGGTGATTCTATGAGAGATAGCCAACTAATTAGTGGCTTGGATAGTTCAATATAAATTTTAAGGCTTGCAACTAGTTGGTGGCTTTCAGTAAATTTTAAATTGAGAGCATAGCAAAATCATTTAAGAATTGGATAAATTGACAAGACGGGAGTGCTTGCAGGAAGGCAAGGTTTCTTAGTTGCAGACAAAAGCGAGAAATTTCCGCCAAGGGTATGCGCGGACCAGAAATTCTTTGTTAGTTTAAAATGACAACAAAATAGTCCATAAATTATTAATAGGCTAGTTAAGTGATAGGGATATTTTGGGAAAATAAAAAGTGGGTACAATGTTAACCTACTACCTTCACGTAGTAGGTTAATATATTTCTGTTTACCCCAAATTTAGGTAATCAATTGAATTTGTAAGTGAGTATATGATATGTGGATAAATTTTAATCTATTTTTGGTTTATGTGGAATTTATATATGGATTCGTGTGCAATGGTATGTATATATGAGTATATGTGTTAATAACTTGAATAAATACGTAAATATTGATGATTAAGCTAAGAATATATTGAATGAATAAACCCAACTCCACTAGTTCGGACCAGAAAATGAGAAAGAGAGAAAGCTTCAATGTATATATTTTCTATTACAATGTTATAGCCCAGAGGGATGATGAGTTACTACGAGAGTTCGTGAACCATTTCCAAAAGGAACGGATGGAGCTCCCTCCGGTTCCGGAGGAATGGGCTGCACGCGAGCTTTTACCAAAGGGCTTAATCCTCGAAACTCGACGGCCTCATTCAAGCTGAAAGAAAACTTGTTGGAATATGAAGCTGTGACTTGGGCTGATGTTCATAACAGGTATGAATCAAAGATTCGGGTAGAGGATGACCAGCTCGAGCTCCCCTCGGGACCTATAAATATGAGCAAAAGCTCTGAAAGATCGAGAAAAAATTACGAGCCGGAGTCAAGACTCTCGAGGGAAAGGTATTGGCCGTACTCTCATTCAGAAAAGCCAAGCCGAGGTCGGAAAAATCGAGGTTTGGTCCCAATCAATTCTCCGGTCGGGGTGATAAACGGACCGAGCGCCCGTCGAACAGTCGAGGTATGTCATTTAGAAGTGATGCCGGGAGCTCGGCTGCCACAAGACCTCACGGGGATATCGGAGTACAACCACATCAATACCTTAGATCTCATCTCGGCCATAGGTCGTATCGCAAAAGCAAGATGGCCGAGACCATTGAGATCAGATCCCAGTCAACGGGACCCGAACGTGATATGTGAGTACCACGGAACTCATGGGCATAGAACTGAAGACTGTCGCCAATTGAGGGAGGAAGTGGCTCGGTTACTGGAAAATGGCCACCTTCGAGGGTTCCTGAGTGAATGAGCTAAAAGCCATTACAAGGAAAAGGAGTCCCACAAACGGGCTGAACCAGTGGAACCTCAGCATGTAATCAACATGATAATTGGTGGTACGAACGCCCCTGCGGCCGGTGATGAAACGGACAAAGATCTACGGTACGCGAGAAGCGGAGCGAGATTATGTGCCGAAGGTACCCGTCTCTTTTCGGCGGTGAAGATGCGAAGGCATCATTGTTTAATGATGCTTTGGTAATTTACTTTCTTATTTTTAAATCACAAGTCAGCGTATTTTGATTGACCCGGGTAGCCTCGGCCGCATCATCCGGTGGAGAGTGGTCGAGCAGTGAACTACTCGATCGGTTATCCGGTGGCTCGAGTGCTCGGTAGGTTTTTTAATATGGCGAGTGAAACCACGAAGGGGAGATTTCTTTATTGCCGGTCAATATTGAAGGCACCATTCGGCGAGACGGTGTTCTATGTCATTGAAGGAGACATGAAGTATAATGCTTTGCTCGGTAGGCCGTGGATACGTAGCATGAAACATCCCGTTGACGTTACATCGGTACAACGAAATTTCTGTTTCTCGGAGGGTAAAAACCATCGAGGAGAACGACCCGGCCCGCTGCAAGGGAGATGTTCGCGGTTGAGGAAGTGCCACTCATTCCCAAAAAACCGGATCCAAAAGAGGGTGAGTCAACCAGTGGCAAGGACTCTAAATAGCAACTAAAGTATACAAGTTCGACAGCGGAGCAGCAGGGGTCAGACCCGGGGTATGAAGAAGATGATTTCGGTGTACCGGATCATTCGTCTTCTTGGGATGACTCGGATGCGACCAAGTCTGATGGGAGCTGGAGCAAGTCATCTTGTTCGAATATCTACCGGATAGAAAGGTATACTCGGGCACGGGGTTAACCTCGGAGCTCGGAATAAGTTAATTAAATTTCTTGACTAATGTCGATTGTTTCGCATGGTCCCGTATAGATATGACAGGTGTGCCACGGGAAGTAACAACTCACAAGCTCGGCCTCAACGGGAGATTTCCCCCGGTGAGCGAGAAGAGAGGCATGGCGAGAACCAAAGCACGCCCGTAAAAGATGAGGGAACAAAGCTTTTGAAAATAGACTACAGTCGGGAGGTAAAATACCCGGATTGGCTATTTAACGTAAGTGGTAGTGCCGAAAAAAGGTAATAAATTTAGAATGTGCGTTGATTATAAGGATTTAAACAAAGCATGCCGAATGATTCATTTCCAATGCCTCACATCGATAGAATGATCGATGCGCGACGGGCATGAAGATGTTGAGTTTTCTCGATGGTTACTCGGGTATAACCAAATCCGGATGCCGGAGGATCAGAGAAAACATCCTTTATTACAGTGCGGGACTTACTGTTACAATGTCATGCCCTTCGGATTAAAAAATGCCGGTGCAACTTACCAACGCCTAGTTAGTGGGATGTTTGAAGAACAGATAGGAAAAACAATGGAAGTTTATATTGATGACATGGTTGTTAAGTCCCTGGAAACAGAGGACCATTTAAAACATTTGCAGAAAACCTTCGATGTACTCCGTAAATACAACATGAAGCTTAAGCCGAATGTGCCTTCGGTGTCCGGTCGGACAAGTTCTTGGGTTTCGTGGTGTCCAACCGGGAATTGAGATTAACGGACAAGATCAAAGACATCGAGGATATTGAGGTGGTAAATAACGTCAAAGGAGTGCAAAGACTCACCGGAAGAATAGCAGCGCTGAGTCGGTTCATAGCGAGGTCTTCGGATAAAAGTAACCGTTTCTTCTCCTTATTAAGGAAGAAGAATGACTTTGTTTGGACACCGGAATGCCAAAGAGCATTGCAAGAGTTGAAAGGTACTTGTCTAGCCCGTCTACTACGTATATCAGCGGATGACAGTTGTTTTTTCTACCTTGCCGTATCCGAAGTAGCGGTAAGTGGTGCTTTGGTCCGAGAAGAATCAGGTACGCAATTCCCTATATATTATGTGAGTAGAACTTTAGGGGATGCGGAGATCCGTTATCCCCACCTTGAAAAGTTGGCATTGGCATTAGTAAGTGCTTCTAGAAAACTCAAACCCTACTTTCAATGTCATCCGATATGTGTAGTGACTACTTACACTCTAAAGAACATCATGCATAAACCGGAATTGTCGTGTAGACTAACCAAATAGGCCGTAGAGATTAGCGGATATGATATCGAATATAAACCCCGAACGGCCATTAAGTCCCAAGTCTTGGTCGATTTTATAGCGAGATTTTTACCCATTTATGGTCCCGAGGTTGAAAAAACACTAACCTCGGGAAAGGCCAGGTGTTGTTCGTTACACACGGACGGGGCCTCGAACCTCAAGGTTCCGGGCTAGGAATCGTCCTTAAAACTCCCAGGGATGCCATTCAACGGTCGATTAGAACTATTAAGTCGACTAACAATGAAGCCGAGTATGAGGCTATGATTGCAGGTTTGGACTTAGCCCGGAGTATGGGGGGCCGAAATAATTGAAGCAAAATGCGACTCTCTCTTGGTCGTTAATCAAGTGAATAGTGACTTCGAGGTCAAGGATGAGCGAATGCAAAAGTATCTGGAAAAAATCCAAGTGATACTACACCGGTTTAGAGAGTGGACCGTGCAGCATGTACCCCGGGAGCAGAACAGCGAGGCCGACGCATTGGCCAATTTGGGCTCTTCAGTCGAAGGGGAAGAAATCAACCCATGCACTATGGTGCACTTGATGATCTCGGCGATAGAAAACAGGTATGCTGAAATAAACACGATGGGGCTAACTTGGGATTGGCGCAACAAATACATCGACTACTTGCAAGATGGAAAGCTTCCAAGTGACCCAAAAGAATCACGGTCACTAAGGACAAAAGCAGCACGGTTCTGCCTAGTGGACGGCCAATTGTATCGACGGTCTTTCTTCGGGCCCTTGGCCAAGTGTTTGGGTCTTGGAGAAACCGAGTATGTGATGAGAGAAGTCCACGAGGGGACCTACGAAAATCACTCCGGTGCAGAGGCCTTAGTCCGAAAAATTATCAGAGCCGATTATTATTGGAATCGGATGGAGGAGGATTCAAAGAATTTTGTCCAGAAATGTGATGGGTGTCAGAGACATGCCCCAATGATTCACCAACCCGAGGAAATTTGCTACACTCGGTGGTATCGCAGCCGCCATGAAGTGGGGAATGGACATTGTTGGTCAGCTACCGTGGGCACCGAGGTAAGGCCCGTTTTATTTTGTTAATGACTGACTATTTCTCCAAGTGAGTTGAAGCGCAGGCTTTCGAAAAGATTAGAGAAAAGGAGGTTATTGACTTCATATGGGACTACATTATTTGCCGTTTCAGTATCCCAACCGAGATAACTTGTGATAACGGTCCTCAGTTCATTGGCGGCAAAGTCAATGATTTCCTCGAGGGGTTGAAGATCAAGAAAATTGTATCAACTCCGTATCACCCAAGTGCAAACGGACAGGCAGAATCCACGAATAAAACAATAATTCAAAATCTAAGGAAAAGACTTGACCGTGAAGCATCACCGGAGAGAGGTCTTTTGGGAGGTATTGTGGGCTTACAGAACCATATCAAAATCAAGCACGGGAGAAACACCTTTCTCGCTGGTCTACGGGGCCGAAGCCCTCATCCCCGTAGAAGTTGGTGAACCGAGTCTCCGATTCGGATACGCCACCGGTGGGTCAAACGAGGAGGCCATGGCCATAAGACTCGACCTCATGGATGAACTTCGCGAAAACGCGTTAGTCCGACCGCAACCCGAGCGAGAGAATGGAAAGGTACTACAACCGGAGGGCCAATTTTCGACATTTCCAAGTTGGGGACTTGGTGCTTCGGAAAGTTACTTTGAACACTAAAAATCCCAACGACGGAAAGTTGGGGCCAAAATGGAAAGGGTCGTATAAGATAAAGAATAACGGGTAAAAAGTGGTCGGTGGAGGCCATGGACGGACAACGGTTGCGTAACAACTGGAATGTGGCTCATTTGAAGAAATACTACTGCTAAGGTACGGACGACTACCCTCGTTTTTATTTTTATTTTTTTATTAACCTTTTTTTTTTGCAGGAAGTCGAGTACCGGATGAAGTTAGGTGCTAGGTCTAGAAACACGTGTTGCACTCTTTTCCTTAGTACAGTTTTGTCCCGAAACGGGTTTTCCGATAAGGTTTTTAATGAGGCAACAAGTACAGCATGTTACTTGATAGAAACGAGGACAAATGTTCAGAAACTCGGGGGTATACCCTACGAGTGGGGACTTGATAATGCCTACCCGACCATGCAGCTCGGATAAACACTAGGGGACTACTATACCCACATCGAGGCTTATCCTGGTGAATAAAAAATGAAGCAGCTTAACAAAGAAGGAGAACGCCGTTGGGCATTACCCCGAGGAAGTTCTCGTCCAGAATCGGACCTTCTGTATTAGGTTTTGATGTAAGGACCAAACGATCAGAATGAATCGTGTCCATTTAGTATTTGCTACGGCAAAAACAGAAGGAAACGGACAAAGTCCTCATATCATGTACGTGCAAATACTTGCAATAGAAAGATTACTGAAAATTCAGATTATTACATTTCGGATACGTCTTCTTGTTAAACACCCTAGCCTCGGTGATTACCGCCTAAATTTGGCATCATTTTATCCAAATACCGTACACCGGGGACTATAGTCGAAATTCGACAAAGGAAACAAGGCCGCACTGAACCAAGCCAAAATCTTTAAACACCCTCAAATGGCGACTGCTATATCAAAATTCGCTAAGACTGGGATTCAGGTGTCCGAACCTAATCCACGATAAGTGAACTGTCGAAAAATATCGGCCCTAAAATGCCTAATGTGATTCGGAAACGTCTGAATTCACAGAGCATAAATAAGTCCCACGGGCAAACCACTCGATCAAATTCCCGAACAAATTATACCGGATGAAGTGGAAAGCCAATATCGAGGCATAATCTGAAAAAATGGCTCCGACCAAAAGTCATAATAAACACAGATTAAGGAATAAAGAAAATCAGCAAGGAAAATGCACATTCCATATATGTAAGGTTTTTACACCTGAAATTCCTACGAAGTTAAAAAACCAAAAACAAGCCAAAAAGGCAAAGGCAAAATAAAGGCTAAGTACAGGCCCTGATCTATCCGGTGCAGCTAGAATCGGAATGCTCAGATACTGTCCACTCGGAATCCTCGGAATCGATATCGAGGGCTCTCTTGGCTTCTTCCTCGGTCTTTTTGGCTTCAAGTATCAGGGCCGAGATGTCACGACCCAACCCCGTAGGCCGTGACTAGTGCCCGAGCTGGGCACCCGTACGCACCTGCTTACTACATTCGGCATATAAATAATTTGAACATGTACGAAAGTCAGACGTTGTCTCAATCTGTCACATACAAACGTAGATACAGCACAGAAGCCGGCAAGGCTGTCATAATATACATAACATATCAAACATATGCACATGCAGCCGACAAGGCTGCCACGGCGGACAGGACCGCCCAAAACATAATCCACACAGACATAGCCGTACAGTAACCAATCATGACCCACATGTATGTCTACAGACCTCTAAGAGTAACAACGGAAACATATGACGGGACAGGGCCCCACCGTACCCCTGAATAAACATATACATATACAACAAAAGATTCGTACCCACAATATAGGCTCCGAACAAGCTTAGCACTCCAAGACAAGAGAATGAATGTCCTAAAGGCGGCGGACCACCGAAACGATCGTCCGTACCGCGGGTACGAAACGCGCCCACTTCGAAGAAAGGGTCGGCACGGAATATGTACTGAGCATGTAAAGCATGGAATACGGTAAACAGGATCATACTGAAATAAGGAGCATAGAAAATCATGAGACTTGCCTTTGAAACATAAATCATGCGTATTAATATCATATCCGGCTCATTATGGGACTGAGTGACATAAGTAAATAATCATCATGTACATATGCATATAACGTGCCCCGGCCCTCTAGTGAGGGGCGCGGTAAGTAAAACCATCATATCATGTACATATAACGTGCCTCGGCCCTCTAGTGAGAGACGCGGTAAGTAAAATCATCATATCCATATACATGTAACGTGCCCCGGCCCTCTAGTGAGGGACGCGGTGAATGAAGTCATCATGTGCCATCCTGGCCGCCTCCCCCATATCATCATATCATCATCATATCATATAACGTGCCCCGGCCCTCTAGCGAGGGACGCGGTGAATATCCTCATATACATATAACATACCTACAGTGAGGGACGCGGTGAATAATACCGTAGAGTCGTGCACGAATACATGCCCTGGCCGGGACGTAGTGAAGAAGTAATAACGGCCGCACAAGCGGCGAGTAGTGAGAAACCATACGCACATAAAACATTTTCAAAGACTCAATAGGATAAACCAAAACGAATCATCTTTTAAAAGCCAAGACTGTAGTCAAACCAAGTTTCCTCCGAACGTTACTTGGGAACATATCAATAGAACTTTAGAATCCATAGACACGTATCAAACCATATGCATATACATCATCAGTCCAGACTCGACAGATAAATAAGTAATCAACACTCGGGGGTTAAGACAATAGTCATGCAAGTTCTTTTCAAAAAGTCGTTAGAACCAAACACGGAAGAGTCTCGGGGGCCCACGGAGATACCAATCCGAGCCCGCCTATGAAAGTTAAAGACATTATTCGTTATCAAATCTTCCACGAACGTTTCGAAGCGATCCGGTTCCGTCTATGAAAGTTAGGGACATTTTTCAACATAAGATCAAACTCTTTGTACAACTTTTGAAATCCAATCATACAAAAGACATAAAGACCATAGTTCTACTACATTAAGAAAACCAACCTTAAGAGACAATTAAGAATAGTAAACATGCTCGGATCGTAAGAATAGAGTTACCCCGAGGCTCGTTTCATAGCCTACTTACGACTAAGACATGCCAAAAGAAAGAAGGGTTAGGCTTTACATACCTCGTCCGCTTCCTAAGCTAATCCAAACTTAAATCTCGGGTCTTCCAAGATCTACAACAACGTCATTAGGTACTAACATTAGTTATAAGTACTTAGGAATTCATTCCCAAGCCATTACTTTATCTACAGAAATTTGGGCAGCATTTTCCCTATAAATTCAACAACCCCGAGAATTCAACTCGGCCAAAATCATCAACAACAATACCAACAACCACACTAACAACATTAATAATCAATTCAAAACGCATTATAACGCTAATAACTCTTCTCCACATATTTTGACACATTCCAATTATGTTCAATTCAACTACATACATTCAAACCAATATCAACACTTACATGTTCAAGTACTAATCCGAGAGCATTCAAACAAGATTCAAGAACACTTTAAGCAACCCACACAATATTCAAACCAAACCACCATTTCACCCAAACCACCATTTCACCCAAACCACCATTTCACCCGAAATCTCCCAAACCCAAGAGCAACAACAACAACACCTTTCCTTCTTTCAAATTCATGAATTACACCAACAATCCACACGTTAACAACATCATTTTCATAAATATAAAAACTACATTCAAATCACATTAGCTTCTAAAAACAACCCCCAACGATTACCCTTCAACTTGCATCATTAAATCTTCATTTTACATTATAGAATCCACAACAACAACCAAAACACTAAGTAAAATTTGTTCATCTACCAAGAACAGCCCTTACATGGCCACTCCTCAACATACATAAATTTCATGATTTTCATCCATTTCTACACACTACAACAACATCCAAACATGCTAAATACAATTAATTCATCACTCCTACACCATACCACCTACACACGGCCCAACATCCACAAACATAATTTCAAGCGAGTTTCATTCATTTCTATATACTACATCACACACAAACCATCCATAACATATAAAAAGGAAGATTAAACCTTACCTTTTCCACCCAACTTCTCTACTCGGCTAGAGTTGTGTTTCGCAAGAATGAACGTTTTGGTTGCTCCAACAACTACCCCACGTTAAAGAGGACCTTCTAATTGATTGATTTGCTAGAAGAAACTATTTTTGTGATGAAGATTTTTGGTCTTCAATTTTTTGATACCATGGCCGAATGGCCTTCTTCTTTTGTTCTCCAAGTTTCTTGAATTTTCTAAGGGGTGAGGATGAAGAATATGACTAATTAGTCATCTTGCATATGCTTATATTAATCATCCATGTGTACCATGCGGCCCACACACGTGGCTTAGATGAATTAAAATTAGCCAAGCAGCGGGCGGGAGCCCACCATGCCACACGCTCAACATGGCCTTTAATTTCATGAATTCTCAACTTTTCATAATTCACTTTTAGCCCCAAATTTTTCTTAATATTTCATGCCAATAAAATCACAAGCAACTTATGTCTTTAAATAAAATCAAAGGTCGAAAGTCTCAACCTCGTAACCCGGAATAGTCTTGTCCTTACCTTATCATGGTTAACCCGGATTATCCCAATGTACAAAATACAGGATATAACACGAGAGGTCCCCAAAACCTTGTTGAGCTTGCTCGAGGGTGGCCCTTCGGGACTTCCACTGCTCATACTCCACCGCAATCGTGGTATGAGCCTCGGCAGCCTCCACATTCTTAAGGGCTTCTGCCAAGTCGGCCTCAGCCTGGGCCAATTTGTCCACCAATTCGGATCTCTCGACATCGAGGATTCTTTGAACTTGAGTAGCCGACTCGAGCTCGGCCTTCAGGAGGTCATTAGCCTCAGCTGTCTCTTCGAATTTGGTTTTGAGCTCGTCGCATATCCGGGCCCTATCCTCGGCTTTCTGCATGAATACCCTCAACTTGTCCTTGTACTCAGCATTCTCGGATTCAAGCAGCCGATGCCTCTCGGCCATGTTCACGGCATCAGTCTTGACCGAGTCAAGCTCTCTCACGGTTGAGAGATAGTGGCCTCGAGGTTCACCAAGCCTCGAAAAAAACGAGCATTATCTTGGCTAAGCCGACCTCGTCCGTCGGTGAGCCGCTCTTTTCGACCATTTCGGCCAACTCATCCTTTAACCGAAGATTTTCGCCTTCGCTACTTCGAGCTCGGGTTGAAGGTTGGACGGGCGGTACTCGGTTCAATTGATCCTCCTTCACTCGCAAAAGTGCGGAACTTCTCCGCTTCCCGACCTCGGGCATCCGGTCTTGCCCGGTCGTCAACCTCTTGCTGAGCACGGATGAAGGCCTCATTGACGAGCACCACACTCTGTGAAAGAAACGAGAAGTTAAACTTGGATAAACAAGAAGGTAAAATTCACATTGAATTATGGAAGGATAGGCTGATAAGCTTACTCGGTTGCCCGCGTGCATGCCCTCGTTAATGAGACTCTGCCAGTAGACTCCGGTCATCTTCCGCTTATCTGGGTCCGAGATGAGAGGCCTCAGATAGCTTGCAACTCCCACAGGACATGACAAAGAACTGCAGTCCTCGGGGACGGTAACCACGGCCGATCTTATCCTTCTAGTTTCCACACTCGGGGCCGGAAAGATACGCACCAGGCTATCTATTGAACCGCATATCGGTGGCCCAGCTAGCTGCCCTCGTGACTCGATGGATAGGGAGATGGCCGAAACCGGCAGCTTCCCCGGTTACAGGAGGAGTATCCGAGAACATATCATCAAAGTTATCCGACCTCGAAGCTGGAGTTGGGGAAACCGGAACAGCACCAGCAGCCTCGGTAGGAGCAGGTGCCTCGGATGTTGTAGCTGGGTCCCCAGTGGGTAGTGAGTCGAGATTCAAAGAGAGCCTCGGTCTCGGGGGACCGCTCGGCTCTTTGTTCGGCCTCGCGCCGAGTCAAGCCCGATCTTCTAGTCCTTGCGTAGGAGTCTCCTCCGACGAAGCAACGTCCGAAATGTCAACATATTCAATTAACCGAGTGAGTCAAAGAACTTCTTCCCCCACTCGTGTATGCGTAGCGGGAGCCGAAGCGTCCTTCCCCGGCTGAAGGAAATGGTGGAACGGAGGCTTCTTCCTCCGGAACAGACTCGACGGACGGAGCCACACCGACCTTTCGAATAATTAAATCGGGATTTGTTTCATCTCTTGGAGTCCGAACGACGCTCCTTGCCCTTTTTTTTGGTTTCTGCCCTTTGTCCGAGGGCTTTCTCCGCCTTTATTGGCAGCAGCAATGATGCGGGATGTCCCCACTGAATCAAATTCAGGTGCCGGCACAGCTGGCTGGCTGCTGGCTCCGGTCTTGGCTCCACCGAGCCCCTGGGTAAACCTGAGCATCGAAGAGGTTGTTAAAAAAAAAAAAAAAAGGGTAGAAGAGACGATATATTCCAGCTCAAGCGGAGCATTACCGTGGTTTTGAGCAACCCATCGGCCACGTGACAGGTTCCCCCACGTCCGTGCTTCATGGGTGTGTTGGCTGAGGAGTGCCCCGACCCATTCATTCATATTCCGGACGGCTGGAGGTATCCATGCTATGGCTGATATAAAGAAAGCGGAGAAGAAATCGTATTAATTCAAGGGAGCAAGTGTTTGACAAAGCATCAAAGGATAGTTAAAGGAAGAACTGAGGAACTTACGATTATCGTTCCACCTCTCCAGGAAGGGCATATAGTCGGCCGGAATAATGTTCGCGGTCCTCACCCGGACGTAGCGTCTAACCAACCTCGGTCTCTGTATTCGTCCATCTTCGAAAAGACCGGGTGTCGGCCTCGCTTGGCGAGCTTTATCACACCCTCTCGAAACAACCTCGGGGAGTACAAATGGATGAAGTGTGTCATCGAAAATTCCCTATTTATGTTGTTGGCCAACATCCGGAGCGGAGCCACGGTCCTCCGGATTATCGGACCAATTTGGGCCAAGGTCACGTTATATGGCCGCACATATCCAAAATAACGAGGTCAATCGGGGGGGTCGAGCTTCGAGTGTGAAGGCATAGGTGTAAACATACAAGAAGCCTTCCATGATCGGTGATGGACTCGTCAGGACCGGGGGCGAACACTTGCACCGGACGGTTATCCCATCCGCAATCAGCCCGGACCTGGTCGAGTTTATCCTCGGTAATGGACGAAGGATATCGCCTTACATCGAACCCCCTATCCGCAACCAGAGAAGGCTTCTCGACTTCAAATTCTTTGTTGTAGTTGGGTTTGGACGGTACTATGTCCAAGGTAGTAGGCTCAACAACGGTTTTTCCCTTGGGTTGTGAAGTTGGCTCGGCTCCTTTAGAAGAAACCGAGGGAACATCCTCGGAGGTGGTTTCAGTGTTGGCAGACATTTTGAAGATGTGGAAAAAGAGATTTGGTGAATTCGATGGGGGGAAGAAACAAGTTAAAAAATAAGAGAGGGAGAAGAAGCAGTTGAAAAAATTCAAAATGGCAAAGTGAGAAGAAACAAAGCAGCACTTTCAATCGAAAAACAGCAGAGGAAAGGTTGACAAAGTTAGTTTTCTTACAATCAATATAAGCAACAAGTTGAGGATGAAAACGGTTGAAATCGTTTTAAAATATGAGATGAAGATGATCAGAAGTGAAGAAGTGAGGAAGTGAAGAAGTAAAATGGTGAAATGAAGGGGTGCATGGCCTTATATAGGCGTGGTAACTGTAGCGGTTGCAGAGGTTGGCCGACCGGGGGATGCCACGTGTCTAACAATTAATAAGACGTGATTTGAAATGACGTGCGTTATGGCGGTTATCGAAGTTGGCCGTTCGGGATGAGACACGTGGCTGATGGTAGAGGGACGTGACATAACTGTTCCCGCCAAAATGAAAAGATAAGAACGAGCTTATGAAACCGCCGGGTTTGGTACTAAATCCCTTTCCGTTACTCACAGAAACTACGGTTCGGGAAGTGTGGGGTATACGTATACGGGGGGGGGATGTGTCAAGACCCGGTGAGACCGGGGAGGGGATAAGAAGAGACGGGCATAGTACGAGAGTATTTCCTTTGGATCGGTGGAATTGCACCGGTCGGCGGGCCGATCCGAGAAAAGTGAAGCAAATACTTTAGTCCGATATCTCGGGACCAAACTCCGCATCACGACTTGATCGTGTTCTCTCGTGACAAGGTTGATCGTGGCCGTTAGTCCGATTAATCGATTTAAGCATCACGCGTCAAGGCTGATGCATCACGTTGTCGGAAACAACGTGCGGGTGTCGAGCCGGATTTTACCAACCTTATCCTTTTAGGGTTTTTTATTCTAAAAAGGGTTTGTGAGGTTATATCTGTGCGCTCATAAAGCGAAAACTATAAATAGGCATCTCCTCACTTTTTGAAAGGCTGGTTTTTCACGGGCCTTGCATAAAACATAAAGCCCCTTTAGAATAAAAAACCCCTAAAAGGATAAGGAGTTTACGGCTTCGACACCGTCATACTGCTTGCATACAATGTGACGAACGGTCTTCGACGCGCTAGTAATTTTGTAATCGATTAACCTCGGACAAACGCCACGATCAACTCATCATGGAGAACCGACTAACTAGCGCCACGATCAACCTGGTCATGGAGAAACCTGGACCGTGATGCGGAGCTTGGTCCGGAGATACCCTGCAGGGGACTAAACTGCATTTGCTTCACTTTTCTCGGATAAATTGCGGTACCGGCGCAATTCCACAGTCCGAAGGAAATACTCGGCACTCATGCCTGTCTCTTCTTATCCCTTCTTATCCCCGGTCCCCGGTCTCACCGATCTTGCATACATCCGGTTTTTACCGTATACAATTTCTATCATTAAAAACAATTCTTCTTTATACAAAATATGATTAATCTTAGGATTTGACAATTAAAAATGAAAAAATAGATTCTATCCTATTTTCTTGCTTATAACACAATATTATTTAAATGTCAATTATGTTATTATTGTATAACATTCATTCGCTATATCAGCCAAAAAATTTCGGATTCAAAGATGCTGTCATGGAGAGATTTGTATATATGAAAAAATTTTGATGGATAATATTGTTGACATTGCAAAAAATGTTCCGTCAGTTCAATTCAACCATTGTCCGAAATGCTAACACAATTGGGCAATTTGCAAAATTGGCCTTCGCTTGAGGTGATCTTTAATTTTTGTCCTTCGCTAAAAGCCCCTTAATTCTGGATTCAAACTCCCGCTCAGTCAAAAATTTAAAAAAAAAAAAATCGCAAGTCACAAATTGAATTTGCAGGGCATAAATTGGACCCCCACTTATGCCTTAAGGCATAAGTTGAGTTGAATTTCAAACTCTACCTTAAGGCGGAAAAAAAAAAATGCTGGAATTTTGCCACGGTCTTAAAGCCTAATTTTGGATAAAAATTTACCTTTTAAGGCATAAGTTGAAGTCCCCAACTTATGCCTTGAAATCTCAGCCTCTACCCTGCGAATCCCAACTTATGCCTTGCGATTTTTATTTTTTTTTACTTAGCTTGAATTCGAACCTAAGACCTCTGGGTATTAAGCGAAGGGCAAATATTACAGAGCACGGACAAAATTAAAGACCACCCCAAAAGGCGGCCAGAACGCGCAAAAAAAAAAAAAGGAACACAATTGGCACAAGGCCCAACAATCGCCAGTAAAATCCAAAAGCAGAATTGGCAAAGGTCGACCAAAAATAGGAAAAGGACCGCCTTTTCTTTACAACTCCTCGAGTACTGAAAATTATCTACATCAACAAAGACACAAACCGGCAATTTTTCATCTATTGCTCTCCCCCAAAATTTTGTTTGTCAACCCTGCAATTAGTCAAACTGGCAGGATTTACAAGCTTTGAATAATAACCGCTGCTCGCTGCTCAATAAAGCAAACCACTTTCTTAGGCAATCAGTTGGATCACATGGATCTGCAGCTGGTGTAACTTCAGTGTTACTTCCAACAAGTTGCTCAAACCTAAGAGGAATTAGGCCAATTAAAGCAATACCAATGGAGAACTGGAGGTGGAGACCCATTCTTTTGGAGTCGCATTGGCAAAGTAATGCACATAAAGAGCTTCTTAATCTCTGAATCCTAACATCTTCATATCCAAAAGCTTTAACTCCAGACCTGGAAGAGATCATTTATATACAATGCCGGTTAGCATGAAATGAATAAAACAAAAACAAAATTCCAAGTAGAAACGCCACTTTAAAACATAATTACAAACAGAATTAAGAGATACCTATCAAAAAATAAATACAACTAAGAGATAAAACGTTTGAGGTCCATACTATAACTAGCCATCCATCCAAAGGTTCAAATTTATTTCATGGAAGGTCAAGGAAGTTGGTGACGACCAGCATCTACTCATTCACATACCTTACAAAGATGGTACCTAGATCTAAAATAATCATCAGCCAAATAATCAAGCGCCCTTAGAGAAAGTGACTTGTGCTATTCCAATTCTGTTGCCCATCAACTTCAATCCAAAAGCTGGTTGCGGAATCATGCATACACCAGGAAATTCAGATACCCAACTACTACATGAAATTTGATGGTTTCTATTGCTGATAAGAAATTGATAGTCTGTACCAGCTGCAAACGGAATTTGCTTATTTATCTCTATAGGCCTAGAAAACTTTTCCAAACTCCCCCTCAGAATTCCGACTCATTTTAAGCGGCGGCTAAAGCAATAAAAACCTTATTTTCTTGATACATCATATATAACAACATATTCTAAGCAAACTATCAACAGACATATCTTTTTAACTTTATAGTTTCATGTTAATGTCCATATTCATGCTTTAAAGCGTTCTCCATTGGCAACACCTAGACATAGAATAGCCCTAGTTTATGCAGATTCTGTCTACCAAATCAATGAAATAGTGAGTTCAGTGTCGGTCCAAAGGAGATCAGGCCAATAGATATGGCCATTAAAGCTCTTATCTGCAAAGTGTTATAGCATACAGACCACCAATGAGGAAACAGCTGGGAAACAATTTTGAGGCCGTTCGGTTCCCTGAGCAGAAGTACTTCGATCAATCAGAATACATAACTGCCAACATATATGTGCATGGATGGATGAACTGGTCAAAAGCTTTCGGGATGGCCAAACAAAAACTTATAACACAATGCCACTTATATTCTTGAACTAGTGACATTTGGCCAGTGCTAAGCCCGGGCCCAAGCCAATATTAAAAATTATATTTGTAGTTATTTTTTAATTTTCTTCTACTCTTACTCTTTTGTTTGTGTAACATCAATTCAGCATTTCTTAAAGACTTCTAAAATATTAAAATATAAAAAATTATTTGAAAGTTACAGAGGAACATTTTTATTATATTTTAGACTTTTTAAATAAAATTCAAATAACTGCATGCATGAGAGCCCTTTCATTTTCTATTTTACTGAAACTTTTAAAGATTATAATCTCTAATTATACAAATTGAGCTTTATCATATGTAACATTAGTTTCATTTGTTTTTTTAGTTGAACTCATATTAGCTAATCTATTTTTTTTGCAAAAAATAATAATAAATATTATGATATTCAAGTGGTGTCAAAAAAATTTATGCTACAAATATTATTGAAATATGATGAAATCAATTAAGTTAAATATGAAATTTTAAGTTAGATAATTACAAGTTTTGATACTAAAAAAAATTACTTTTTAGCATTCCTTCAAATTAAACAACACAATATATTTTATTTTGAAACTGACAACACAATATTTTTTGAAAAGTTCATGAAAATGATTTTTTTCTTACATTATAAACTTTCTTTTTCCTTCCAACAGAAAGTTAACCATTTTCCCTTAAATTATGTAGAACAATGATTATCCCAACAACAACAACAATAACATTCCCAATATATTCTCACGGGTGAAGTTTGGGAAGGGAGGAGTGTACGCAGACTTTATCCTTGCCTTGCAAGGATAGGGAGATTGTTTTCAAAAGACATTCAGCTCAACGGAAAACATTGATTATCCCATTCCGCAAAAGCATTTCAATATTAAAAAATGTCAAAAGTTTACTTTCTTTTAGACTTTTTTGTATTATTTTCATTTGGAGAGTTAAATGTAATTTTTCTATAACTATAATTTTTTCAAATATTTTCAAAATATATATATGAAACAAATACTTTATAGTTCGTCTTTCAATGTAGTCATTTACTATGTAAAATCTATGTTAAAAGAGTGCACACATAAAATTAGATTAATTAATTTTCGTACTTTGAAATCTTTTCTCAATTGAGACGGAAGGACTAAGATTTACATTTTTGATAACTTTTAAATTTAATAATATTATAAGTTATTTGTGTTTTTTTCAATTGAGAACTTATCCAAGTGAAATCTTTGTTGGTTACATGTGTTTGTGAGCATATGCACATTGCAACATTATTACTAAACACAAAATTCAATCAATTCTAAAAGTATGACATAAAATTATAATTAAAAATATAAAAGTATCTAACTGTACCCCCAGTTCCAAAGTACTTATCACGTTTTGCTTCTCGAGAGAATTTAACTAATCTTCGGAGCCAAATATTTAATTAGATTATATCAATATTTTAAAATTAAATTTAGATACTTTAAAATACGAAAAACACTATAAGTTGTAATTCTTCTCATATAAAAGTGGATTTCTCTTATTTAATAGTAGAGTAAAATTGCTCATAGTTTACATAAACTCCATTTGAGGTAATAAAGCACCAAATCTCCGTTAAAAAAATAAAAAGAATCAATTCATGTGCACAAAAAAAAAAAAAAGTTTGAAAAGTCTTACCACCAAGTATCACATGAATGGCTTAGTGATTTGTCCAATAGTCAAAGGAAAAAATTGTTTGCAACATCAAATAGAACAAAACCTTAAAGTACAAAAACTAAAATACCTAAAACGTCCACGTGACGACTACAAAAATTTGATGTTCTCCCTTATATATAGAGTAGTAATATGGAACTATTGAAGAACATCAGGATAGAGAGAAATATAATAATGGATTAGGATACCCCATAAAAAAGGCAATGACTTAGTTCACAACAATCTTACCTCACAATATGCTGCTTCAAAGATTCCAAAACAAAAATAAACATCTAAATGATCAGAAAATGGCAAAAACACAAGCATGCAGCTCAGGCCATCAAACAACAATCAAAACTGCAAATGGAGCTCCCTTTCAAATTTCCCCATTTATAACTTAAGCACTGTACGCAAGATAAATGCTGAAAATAATTTAACCATGTTTGGATAATTACCTTCCGAGTTGGCCAAGAAGAGTAGTAATAGCAGCAGCATTGTGCTCTGTTGAACAATATTCCAATAGATCCAATAGTGGGCAGGCAATGTTGTCAAACATCCAATCCCAGCTCTGCTTGAGAGTCAAAAGAGAAACAGCAGAATTAGGCAAAAACTTTGGCGGAATGAATTGAAAAGAAAGTAATCGGCTACCCCCCCACCCTCCCTTCCCGCCCACACCTTATTGCCCAATAGGATCCGAGCAATAGAATTATCCCAGATATTAAAAGGGAAAAGATTCTCCAAGAATATCCTCCGTTGAGAAAAGATCCAACAAAAGATGGAGTGAGCACTAAAGAAGATTCAAATAAACAATTTAGGAGTTAAAAAAATTAAGAATTTGGGTGGAGAAGTAGTAGGCATTAAAACTTCAATTTCTCCCATGTCTGCTTGACGAATCACTTAAGAGAATTTCACAACCACCATGCGACCTAGCCATTCATTGCAATATAGAAGTACACCTTGTTAGCCCAAATAAACCGCGACGAACTAAGTACAGAGAATAATTGTGTGAGAACTAACTGAAAGACATTAAAAGGGGAACAAATACTACTCCTATCCAATTAAATGGTGTAATTCCCAATAAGATTGACCTTAATTATTCCTAAATGAAATCCATTTGTATTTTCTTTCGCATTTTCCATCCTTCTGCAAATACAAAGTCCAGGATGTAAATGCACCATGCTAAGTTAATGTATTTGTACTATTTGTATCTCATTTTAGGTTAATAGGAATTAGAGTGGATTAAAACGTTCATGCCAAAAAGTTTTGACCTAAATGAATCAAATAACCTATAACTAATCTATGTAAATTAAATCATAAAAGAGTTAATCATCACCCATTACATGACAAGGCTTCTTTTTTGTTTTGTTGAGACTGTTACCATCCATTACATGACAAGACTAATTCCAAACAATTCTAAAAAAAAATTATAAGGTCTTCCAAACAATTCTAATAAAATCAGCAAAAACTAAAAGCAACAAATATATTGACCAAAGGGAATTATCCGTTCAACAAGTTAGGGGAACACAAGGGAATGGGATTTTTTGGGATTTGAGGTTCAGGAGGAATTACCAAGATTGGGAGGTGACTGAGCTTCAGAGATTGCTAGCTTTACTTCACAAGCAATGCGAGCCAGTCGACAGACACGATGCTTTGAGTTGGGAGTTGGGGAATAATAAAGTGTTCTCTGTCAAGTCCTTCTATGAGAAGCGTCTGGCTAGGGTGGAGGTTAGCTTTCCGTATGATTCGGTATGGATACCTAAGGTACCGAGGAAGGTGTGTTTCTTCTCGTGGCTAGCTACTAGAGGGGTGATTTTGACAGCGGAGAATCTTAGGAAACGCAAGGTTCTTTGCATAAGCTGGTGTTTTCTTTGTAAGGAGGCAGGTGAGGATGTGGATCATATTTTGCAACATTGTAAGGTAGCCATGAGGTTATGGTGGGATATCTTTAGAAGGTTTGACGTTTCCTGGGCTATGCCAAGATCTGTGGAGGAGTTGATGTTGAGCTGGAAGAGTGGAGCTAAGAGAAGAAGGCACAAGGCTCGGAATGTTACTCCTCTTGCTTTAATGTGGGTCATTTGGAAAGACAGAAATAGGAGAGCTTTTAAAGGGTGGAGATGAGCTTAGCTCAATTAAGGAGTAGTCTCCGATCCCTTATTTTCTTTTGGTGCACTCCATGCAGTTCCTGTTAGTTTAGAGGACTGGGTGTCTTTTGGAGAGAACCGTATTTTGTAGGTTCCCCTGTTTTGGTATACTTCTTGTATATGGCCAAGTTGGACTTCTTTTTTTTTTTTTTGATGAAGTAAGTGGTTGTATTGAAAAGCATCAAGTAGATGCAAGAAAGTTACAGAGAAAAACGTAGGTGATAACTCCAGAACACAAAAAAATAAGTAAGATCTGGGAGTTAAAACCTATAGCAAAAATCAAGGCTGTTAAGCCATTGAGAGGGAACTAATGAAATCTAAAAGGGAAATTGCATCATTTACAGGGGAAAGGTTGCTCCAGCTAAAAAGATACAGTAAGCTTTTAGATCTCAGGGAGCAGTTAGGAGTTGAAATCCCTTCATGACACCTGCTGTTTCTTTCCATCCAAATACACCAAAATATACAGGCTGGTACCATTTGCCAGATTTTCTCGATGGATCTATCCACTTTCCATAGGCTCCAACTAGCAACTGCTTCTTTAGGGTGAGTGGTGTTGACCAGCTAATACCAAAAACTGCACAATACATGGACCAAATGTTTGTTGCCACAGGGCAATGTAAGAACAAGTGATTCACTGTCTCATCTGTAAGGTGGCACATGAAGCATCTACTAGCTATCTGAATACCCCTCTTCTTGAGATTATCTTGAGTGAGAGTACCATTTAGAAGAGTTGTCCAAATGAAACATTTGACTTTTGGAGGGAGATTAGTCTTCCAGACCAGTTTCCAAGGCCAATGGTCAGTTAAAGCATTTGTCATGTTAAGTCTGCTGTAGCCTTCCTTGACTGTGTAGGATCCTTTGCTTGAACCATTCCATTTGAGACTGTCTGGGATGTGAGGATTTACTGAGCAACCTTCTAGCAGACTGTACAAATTAGTGAGCTCACCTAACTCCCAATCTTGCAAATTCCTTCTGAAGTTTAAGTCCCAAATGTTGCCTTCTCTATTGTTTGCGACTGTTGCATCCGGATCAGTAGCTATTAAGAAAAGCCTAGGATGAGACTCTTTCAATGGAAGATTGAGCAACCACCTGTCTTTCCAGAATTTAACCTTGTTACCATTCCCAATCCTGAAAGACACATCTAGGAAGAATTCATCCTTCAAATTGTTAATGTGTTTCCAAGGCCCCACTCCATGTGGAGCTCTGGTTTTCTTGGTGCACCAATTATCTTGTCTCCCATATTTGGCACTGACCACCTCTTTCCATAAAGTTGATGTTCCTTGGTTGAATCTCCACCACCATTTCAAAAGTAGACTCTTGCTGTGTTTGCTTAAATCTCTTATGCCCAATCCTCCTTGATCCTTAGGCAGTATCACTTTTTCCCATTTAACTAAATGAAATTTATGCTCCTCACTGTTCCCTTCCCAAAGAAAGTTTCTCCTCAGTTTATCCAGTTTACTCAACACCTCAGAAGGCATTGGTATAAGGGACATCATATATGTAGGGATCTTTGTCTAAAACGCTATTAATGAGTGTTAATCTTCCTCCCATGGATAAGTACTGCATTTTCCAGTTCCCTAGCCTTTTCTCCATCTTTTCTATAACTCCATTCCATACTTCTTCTGCTTTGAATTTTGCTCTAGAGGCAGACCTAGATAAGTTGTTGGAAAGGAGCCTATTTCACACGCCATTATATCTGCCAATTCATCCAGATTAGGCACTGCATTCACCGGATAAATCTTACTCTTCAACATATTGATATGGAGACCCGAGACGATTTCAAATAGCATGATAGTTAAGTTTAGATATTGCACTTGGATCTTTTCTGCCCCACAAAATATTAAAGTGTCATCTGCATAGAGCAGATGAGAGACACTGATAGACTGATTTGGCCTGCTTTCCACCTTGAACCCTTCAATCCAGTGATTGAGAATTGCTTTATCCAACATCTTACTCAGACCTTCCATTGCTAGTAAGAATAAGAAAGGGGAAAGAGGGTCCCCTTGTCTTATTCCTTTCGAGGGAAAAAAAAACCAACTGGTGCCCTGTTAACCAATATAGAGTACTTGACAGTGGTGAGGCTAAATTTAATCCATTTGATCCACCTGCTCCCAAATCCCATTTGACTCAATAAGGACAACAAATAGGACCAGTTAACTTTATCAAATGCCTTCTCCACATCCAGCTTGCACATCACCCCAGGGAGTCCACTTTTGAGCCTTCCATCAAGCAATTCATTGGCCATTAAGGAAGCATCCGTAATCTGTCTATTTTCAAGAAAGCATTTTGTTCCCCTGACACAAGCTTCCAGATCACTGTTTTAAGTCTTTCAGCTAATACTTTAGCCAGTATCTTGTAGACACCGCCGATCAGACTAATGGGCCTGAAGTCTTTGAGATTCGAGCTCCTTTCTTCTTAGGGATTAGAGTGATGAATGAGGCATTGCTGGATTTGACCATGTGACACTGCTGATGAAAATGATTGAGAGCTCCCATAATATCTGCTTTAATGAAATCCCATGTACTATGGTAAAAAGCCATTGTGTAACCATCTGGTCCTGGGCTTTTATCCGGGGCACAAGAAAAGATAGCAGCTTTAACCTCTTCTTCTTCAAAATTCCTCTCTAGCCAAATTTTCTCTGCTTGTGTTAAGAAGTTAAGGCTATCAAATCTTACTTCAGGTCTCCATTGCTCTTCTTCTGTGTACAGATCTTGATAAAACCTTAGAATTTCAGCTTTGATATCATCTTTATTATCACATACTTCATCCCCAATCAGCAGCTTGTCAATATGGTTAATCCTTCTCTGAGAGTTTGCTACTCTTTGAAAGAATTTGGTATTCCTATCCCCTTCTTTAAGCCATAAACATCTGGACTTTTGCCTCCAAGAGATCTCCTCAATTTTAGCTATTTCCTGCAACCTAAGTTTGAGATGAAGTGATCTCTCTTTTTCAACTTGTGTCATGTATCTGCCTTCTACTGATTGCTCTAGGATTGCTAAATCGTCTAGAAGTCTGCCCTTTTGAACTTCAGCATCCCAAAATTTTCTTTGTTCCAGCTAGTAATATCTTTCTTCAGGTTTCTGAGCTTCTGCATAAGAATGAAGTCCGGGCTGCCTCTAATAGAGTAACCTTGCCACCATTCTTTGATCTTCTCCAGAAAGCCTTCAACTTTTAGCCACATGTTCTCAAATTTGAAGTAAGATGGATTTGAGTCCCAATCTCCACACTCCAGAATAATTGGTCTATGATCTGAAAGAACCCTTGGAAGGGCTAACTGCTTTATAGCTCGAAAGTTGTCATTCCATTCAGGGGAAATTAGAAATCTATCTATTCTGGAAGCTTGAAGAGAATCTTCACCTCTGAACCAAGTGTATTTCGCACCTTGTAGAGGTAAGTCTATGATGCCCAAATCTTGTAGAGTGAAATTGAAGGTGTCCATTGCTCTTGATCTCCTTGTGCAATTGAATCTTTCACTTTCAAATCTACATACATTAAGATCACCTCCTATAACCCACTGTTCGTCCCACAAACCTCTTATTGCAGCTAATTCATCCCATAATAATTCCCTTTCAATATTGGAATGGGGACCATACACACCTGTAAAGCACCACCTAAATTCCTCTTGAGTGCTTTCTAGCATGCAAGAAATAGTATAACATCCTCTCTGAACCTCCCTAATTGACCATTGCCTTTTGTCCCACATAACTATAATTCCCCCACTTCTGCCCGAAGATTGTAGTTCAACCCATTCCACCCAATTGTTACCCCAATTTGCCTAATCCAGCTTATCGACCAATCTTCAATTTTTGTTTCTTGAAGACAAACAATATCGGCTTTCCATTTTTGGATTAGAGATTTCACAGTGGTTCTCCTACTTGTCTCGTTGAGACCCCGTACATTCCAACTTAGAACTTTGATCTTCATCTGGAGTTGGACTTGTAGTACCTGTCCCCCTCCTCTGTTCTTTTCCCATCTGAGTTCATGTCCCACTTGAGTCTACCCAATTCCAAGGATTGCCTTGTCTTCCCGGCTTCTTTTTCCCTTTTTCCTGAATCTGTTCTTGCCGTTTCTGATCCATTCGAAGAACCATGCCCAGTAATTCATGTTCAAAACCCACTGCGTTAACCCCAAAGACCTTGCATGCCCTCATTAAAACTCCTTTAGCCCATCTTGAGGTATCAATCACTGCTGGACTGTTGATCTGGAAAGAACCTCCTAATTGTTCGTTGTGCCATGGAAGAGAAAGAGTATCACATGAGGAGAGGTCAATATCTGTGCTACTTACTTGCTCTACTTCAAACTCAGGCAGGTATCTCGGGATTAACATGTGTGGAATTTCTGCTTCATCATCAGCTTCTGAGAAATCGCATGTAGAATCCAAGTGATGGATAATTGTTGCTTCTGAGGCTTCAATTTCCACTGACAGAGGGTCAAAATAGTTCGTATGTTTGAAAAGGCTAATCTTTTGTTGACAAGGATCGATAAGTGGTCCCCTGGCCTCCAATTAGTTTGAGGCTTTTCTTTTCTTTTGTGGCTTGGGCTTAGGGTTTGGGCCTCTTTTGTAATAAGATTGCCCAAGATGTTGGCCCAAATTAGCTGTTGCATTTTTATTCTGAATCTGAGGCCCAACTTTAGGTGGCACGTGCCCTTGCCAGATTTTTGAATTAAAGCTGCCATTGTGACTGGGTTTCTGGTTATTGACCAGCGGATAAACCAGAGTATTCACCGCTTGGCTTGTAGAGGCTTCCTCGATCCCTTTTCCGGCGTTTCCTTCCTTTCTTCTTTCTTCATTCCGGTGGTCGGAGATAATCTGAATGAGATGGTCCTCCAAGATTGAGATTTTGAACCTCAATTTCCCAATCTCCAAACTGACCTCTTTCGGTGTTTCTTGCAGATTATTTTCCACACAAATTCGAGCCCAAAAAAAGTGAGATCTGTCCTTTGTATCCTCATCTATCCCTATGAATCCGCCGCAAGCGTCACCAATAGACTTAAAGGATCTCATAGTCCAGCCGTTTAGAGGAGCCCAAAGGCTTTGATCCATTTTTTACCCGAATCCATCTTCACCGGCTCTAACCCAGATTCCGGAGTCCACCAGTCAAGCTTCAGATGTCTCCCATTCCAGAACCAGTCCCCTGCTTTGATTCTTGCTGCTTCTTGCCTAGATGGAAGCTCAAAGAGGAAGGTGTTGTGTGATATCGGGGAAACTCGAAGACCAGCGGTTACTTGCCATCTCTTGATGAACCAAGTTTGGATTGTGTCAGCTTTGGGACTTCGATTAAAGGGATCGTTGAAACATCCCACCAGGCATTTTGAGAGGAAGAGGCTGCTTTCATCCACTTCTCCAGAGTAGCAAGTTTGCTCTTTTTGTTGCAAAGGCCATGAAGAGATTCGGGCTGAGTTGAGGAAAGATTTTTTATGCATATCAGTGATCACTTTGAATTTCTTATTAGAGGCTTCTCCCAACCAATGTAAAATCTTCCCTGAAATATCTCCCCAGCCCCCATTGTAATAATTCTCTGGAATAATAATGCCTTTTCTTCTTTCCCCTGTGATTGTTTCGACTCTGAGATATCTACCATAGATGTTGAAATTTTGGTAGACCCTGTATACAAAAGTTTGAATCTTTCTTCCCCACCTTCTATAAAGGTTCCCCTGCCCTTTTGAGGCTTGCTGCAGTTGAGTGCATACCCATCTAAGATTTTCCTCATCTATCTTGATCTGACTAGTAAATCTGCGGCCTCGTTCTACCCATACGAACCATCTGTCCGAGCTCCCATAATCTTCATAAATTTCAAAAGATTTATCACCTGAGATGAAGAAGATCTTCTCTCCCATGACTGGAGACAAGATTTAGTTAGAAGAGAAGAGAAAAGTTAATTAAACAGTGGTCACAAAAGGTGAGAGACTGAGTGTTAGAAAGAAAGAGGGTCAAATTCCGACACAGGCACCGGAAAGAGGGCATTCTGCAAACCTAGAAAGTAGGAGAGAGAGTGTTTTGGGTTCCGTGCCTGAGAGCATTATTATCAATGAAACTTTTTACTTGATCAATTAAAAAAAATATTGACCAGAGGCAAACGGCAGGTATGAGACAACAGGTGGCAAAGCATGGAAGATCTTGTAGTGAATGGGCAAGAGGACGGGAAGGGAAGTTAGCGTGTTTGGTTGCGTGAGAGGAGGAAAGAGAGAAGCATGCAAGTAAAAGCAGCCTGTTATCCCCTGAGGGAATGGATAAATTTGAACCAAGAGAAGTTCATAATTCTGATGCCCTTCACTATCCAGTCATATCCTCTCAAAAAGAAAAACAAATATTGGATAAATGCCCGTTTTAATACTCTTGAAAACAAAGCCTCTAAGTTCCTCTCTGACACTCCATTCCTTATCTATATCTTGAGGTCTACCATTTTTATATCCAATTTATCATCTATATTCCTGGATTAAATGCAATAATTTACTGAACCTCAGAGCAGCTCTGGCAAACTACGTATTGAAGGAAAAATAAACACCGTCACAGAACCCTATATACCAATGTCAAACAAGATACAAACTCAAAATTCAATCTAAGGAGACCCCTTCAGCAGAAGATTCAACCGCATTTCGGACCTCATAAGGTTTTGTGGACAAAAAATGCTCGTCAAGGTTTGATCGTGATCTATGAAGCTAAGTCGCAAGTTGTTTGCTAAATACTTCCATATGAAAAAAGTGTAAGAGTAGCTTTAGCTTTTCTACAAATAAAATTTTAAAAACACTCTAAAGCAATTATAAAGAATTTTAAGACACCGTTTGTACAAGAGCTCTCTGCAAAAATTTAAATAACTAGGCTGCAGATTTGAACAAACTTGTACAGAAGATTCATCAAGCACTCATCATTTGAGCTACATACTGTTCATATTGTATATCCAGCAATAACAAATTAAGGCTTCAATGATTAATTTAATTGTTAAGCTACAGCGTTACTCCTTTACCATCTGCAACAATAAGTAACGGTGCGGTAATTACTTTTAAGAAATCAGCATCCACTACTGAATGAACAACGAACAGATTTTGGATCTCCCCTTACAAGTGGGGTTCCTAAATATGGATACTACAAAGAATGCATAAAAAAACATCCTAGTCATTTGAATAACATTTCTGCACACTTCTCCAAGCAATAAAAAGGACAGCACAAAGCAATACTATGTTTTTTCAACTAGATAAGGTAAAATAATTATATTAAAGAATTAACAACACAAAGAAGCCAGTAGTATGCGAGAGTACTTATCACTGCCTTGTGATAAGTTTTTTTTTTTTTCACTAATTATTGATAATGTATTGAGCCGGAACTTTTAAACTTATAAAAGAATGACACTGTGTCCTGCAACAGAGCAGTGTCATTCATTTAAAGAAAAAGAATGATCCGGAAAGAAATAACAGAGAAACAACAAAGAGGATAGAAGTACACAAGATTATAGAGTAAGGAAACAAAAAAAGAAATAATCATACCATGAAAATGATCCGGAAAGAAATAACAGAGAAACAACAAAGAGGATAGAAGTTCACAAGATTATAGAGTAAGGAAACAAAAAAAGAAATAATCATACCATGAAACCTGCAACAAGCTCCACCAGTGCAAGGGTATCAATCAACTGGCATGAATCCCCAGAAGTAACATAGGCCGACTGGACTAAATCTACACCATCTGAGGATTCCTCAGTTATCCTTCCATCAGATCTGATTCCACGTCTTGATGAGTTCAATGATTCCATCAAATCTGACCCCACAGCAGAGCAAGCATAATTCTTAAGACTATCCAAGAGTGAGGATGCAACAACATCCATGGTAGTTGCACCCTCTGAAAATGGGCACTTACAACCTGAACAAATCCTAGACAGAGACTCAAACGAAGATGGAACACAGGAAAGAGGACTAGGAGATGATCTATTCTTGTGAATAAGCATCACCAATGACTTCACGACAGTCATAGCTAAACCATACTCTTTGAAGGTAAAGTATTTAGAACCACATAGATAAGCAAATACATGAAGAATATTTAGAGCATCAGATCTCAGCATCCTTAAAATGTTGCAGGAAGCCTCACAAACAAAACCAACATGGTCAACTGCGGCACATACTGATGCTAGCAAAATGCCTCCAATTAGCAACAACTGAGTAGGAGCTCGTTGCTTGCACAAGCTTATACTACGACCATCCAAAATAAGATTGATTCCTGAATCGGATGCAAGCTTTGAATCAGAACTTACAGCATGCACCAGCAATTTACCATGCAAAAGAAAATCCTCCATAAGAGAAAGTACATCATACAAGTTGCAAGATTCCACAAATATCCTTCTCGTATCTTCAAGTGAGAGTTCTGCAAATATGGAAGATTAGGAATAGCTTAGAATATACAATGTAAAAGTTTCTGGGAAACATCTTACTAATGCAAATAAACAATAAGGCCAGGAACCTTTATATATATGCTGAGAAACAGTATTTATGAAAAGGACCAGGTCTCTCTCCCAATCGTCTCCAAAGGCTCTCGTTACAGTATCAGAAATGTGGAGTAGTAAGAGCGAAAGGAGGACACATGTCTTCTCCCTGAAAAGAGTGGCAAGAAAGAAGGTAAAATGTTAGCTCATGTTTCATTATCAACATGTATTCAAATTTGAAAACATTTGCTATGCTAATGAAGCATAGGAATAACACTTGAGGTAAACAAGGACAAGGACAAGACTAATGCACATAAACTAAGAACGTCATACACGCCTGAGAATGACAATTTGGCTCAAAGCATCTTAACTCATGCATACAGCTTAAAATATGTAAATACTCCAGATTGCAATAAGAAATAAGGCATCTAGAAGAGAAGCCAAACAGAATAGATTAAACGGACCAATCCAGGATAATTTATCAAAAAAATTATATAAACCTCCGTACATCATCATCACAACCTTGAACCTCCTAATTTCATTATTAACGAGTGATTCCCTTTCTATGTTGTAAATCATGTTGTAAGTCATCCTTTCTGATCACAATCAACATGTGCCAAAAGACCAAGTGCTTTTCAATTGTTACAAACAGGCACAGTGAAGGGGATAGCAGCTTGAGATTCACAGTGAGAGGGGCATACATATGGTTAGCTAATGCAGGGGATCAACATGTGTGTTGGCCTTGGAAAGAGACCTGGAAGGTAACTCCTTTCAAAGTGTCATGTCGTGTCTGGCTAGTAGCAAATAAGGCATGTCTCACCCATGAGAATTTACAAAGAAGAGGCTGGCAATTGAGCTCCAGGTGCTTTCTTTGTAAGGAAGCCCAGAAGACAATAGCCATCTGTTTTGCATTGTAGAGTAACTGATCAATTGTGGCAGTTGTTTTTGACCCTGGGGAATGTGAAATGGACAGTGACACAGAATACCTATGACCTGTTGAGATGCTTGAACATCGAAGAAAAGAATGTAAGGAACAAGATATGCTGAAAGGCCATCCCAGCTTGTATCTGGAAAGTTTGGAGAGAAAGGAATGCTAGGTGTTTTGATGGCAAACAAAACTATTTACAGAAGACTAAGCTTGAACATATTGTTTTTTCCATATCTGGTGTAAAGAAACTTTTTTGTAGTAGAATCAGCTATGTTGCTCGGACTCTTCAAAAATATCGATGGTTGTGTGTTGGACACTCCAAAGTTAGTGCATTGTTGGAGAATCCGACATGCGGCAACAGACGTGAAGAGTCCACACAAGTTAGAGAATCAGAGTCAATATTACAGATTTTGGATCCGCTCTAATTAGGATAGGATAGTAGGACTTACTGTTTTCTTTTGTAAATTTGGCTTCCAGCAGCACCAGCACAGATTTTTGTGCTGATGAATATACTGTTACCACTTTCAAGAAAAAGATTGCAGGCCGTCAAGTGGCATATATTTGAATATCTCACTCATGACCATTTGACCTTAGGCTAGATCTTTTTTCTCTTCTTTAATACGCGCAGGCCCTGGGCTAAATCGAACCTTCTAACACTTAGGATGTGTTTGGAAATTACTGTCCAATTACTAGGTTAGTAACAACACAGCTAGTAATTACAAATATTTGTTTGCATAGCGTAATTACAGAGCAATTCCCTGAGTCATGTTTGGTTGCACAAGTGTAATTACATAGTTAGATATTATTTAATTTAGAATAAATCTTTAAATAAAATAAAACTTTTCTAAATTAACAAGTAAATAAATTTTAATGTATGACAATTATGTGTGTACGAAATTACGAAATATTAAATATTATTTATTACTAGGTATTTAAAATACATATTTTTGACAAATATATTTAATAATTATAAACGGGTAACTAATACTATAGTAAGGAGTAACTGATTTCTTCCAGCTCATGTGAATATAATATAAATTGCATTTTTGAAAAAAAAAAGGATAGATATCAATTTAGAATGCGTTTCTCTATAATAAATATTTATATTAATGAATAGAAAACAAAGCTAGTAGAACACGAAATTGTTGTTAATAATTGTTCCTCGTATATTTAATTTGGAAGAGATAGAGGTAAATCCGAAATTGTTCGAATTGTGTAATCATCAAATACTGACATTGGTAAGCGACCCAAGAGTATAAAACGAATAATATATTTGATATGTCACCTTGTAATTACACCATATAATTACCAGCAATTCTGACATCCCTTGAGAATGGAGGAGCGTAATTACTCCCCCAATAAAACCTAATTCCATGCGGAGCAAGTAATTACTTGGCCAGATATATGACCAGCCCAATAATGTGTAACACCCAAACCAATTACAAGGTGGCTTCCCAAACAGGCTCTTATAAACATATGAAAGTAAAAAAGCATTGAGATGATTATGTCATATTGATATATCAAGAACAAAGTATAGATAAACATCCCTGATAAAAAAACATAGTATAGATGGACATGATTTTGCTATGTCCAATGCAAAGTAAGCATGAAACCTAACTAACAAGCATGAAACCTGACTAACAATTGAATAGATAGCTTACTTGTTTGAAATTTCTTCAAGATTCAAAAGAGTCACCAAAATACTCCCAAGAGAAGTATCTGCTGATGCAGAGCATTGAGCAAGACACCTGCTGGTAGCACGGTAAACACTTGAAATGCTATTCTCTTCATTGTCATTTGAAAAGATGACACAATACTTGACAAAACCATCCCATAATGACACCACTCTCCTTTCCAGTGAAATCTGCAAACCCTCACTTGCAGGAGCAGCCAAACCTGATTTGCACAATGCTCCCGATGCATCTGCATAGGAACTGCAAGATAACTTGGAAGCGGCACCAAGGCTTAATCTCTTAGCTGAATCAACATGATCTTTTTTCTCGGGTAATGATGAATTTTTTGGAGGATCAAAGGTACGGTGTTTTAACTGGTTAGAATTAATTTCCACATTGATAACATCAAAATTTCCTGATGAAGCCAGAGTCCCCATTGCATTTGAGAATCCCTCATATAAAGGTGTGTTAATCGATTCAAGTGCCACACTGCTACGGTACTGAATCTCAGGAAGTGTAGGCGATAAAGGCATTTCAATTGCTAGACGATAAGACTCTTCATCATTATCGTTATCCAAATTGAGAAGTTTTATATAATCACCACCGACAAGTTCATCAATATCTCCCAGATCATCATCTTTCCCATCCTTCCAATCCTGGGCAGTTTGTGGAAGGTTATAGAACATTGGAGATGCATGTGCGCAAACATCAGGTATGACACCAGAACTGTTTAAAGGCTGCATGCCTAGTTCACGGGATTTTCTTCTCTTCTTGTGAGATCTTAAATGCTCGCTGCACATATCATGCTGCATGCCGGCTACCAAATGCTTTTCCTCATCATGATGTCCATCTGTTCTACTATTCAACATACCATCATGCAGAGAGGTTTTCTGTGCCAGCTGTCTTTGCCTTTTGTTACCCTCGGAATTTAAGTTTCCATTATATTCAACGTCATCAATAGATCTCCTCATCCTCTTATGATGTGAGGCTCTCCTCTCAGTAGAAATACAACTGATAGGACTCTTGATATTACTTTCAGCAATTGCTACAACATTCTCATTGTACTTTTTTCTTGCATCTCCAGACAAACTGGATATGGTCGGTTCTAAGTCCAATTTTCCTTCAGCTGATAAAGCTGATGTTGTGATGGAAGCACATCTTTCCTGTGAGCCCACCAATAGCCTATCAGAAAAAGATGTCGAACTGGAATTCATGGCAGAACTCTGTAACGCTTTCTTATTGGAACCTCTAAGCAAAGGCTCCAATTTAGAGTTAATACCTGATATTGATCCAGGGTTGTTCCCTCCACATACAGGAAGCGAAGGTACACTACAATTTATCTTTTGCTTGGATGGATCAGACACAACAGCACCTAACTGCACAGGATCATTTCCAAGATGACAGTGCATATCACAAGCTTCAAAACCAGAATAATTGCTTTTCAGGTTGAAGCTGCAAACCTGCACAAGCAGGAACATCACATTATCAACAAGAAACCATTGAACCACAGATTGCATCAATTTAATTAAAGGAATTAAAGGGAAAAGGGAATAAACAAACCAACATAAATTAAATGGATATTTATGTGAAAATGGAGCAGGTATAAACAACTGAGCTCTTTCTGAATATATCATATACTATTTTCAAAATTCTGCGGAACATTCCCCAAGAGTGTGCATGATGCCAAAAATAGTCAAAAGAACAATGTTAATGAAGTTCAACAAATTCTTGAAAATGTTAAGCTTATTGTTTAAACAGTCACAATTTCTGTTCCTACCAACTCCGGTTCTGGTAGAAAATTTCCAAATAAAAGACATACTTCCCCAAGGTTTCTTGAGAAAAACTTGATCAAAAACACCTTCTTACTACGTAAGAGCTTTAACTATACCAAGCACGAGAGAAACAAACCTTTTCCAGGTCATGCCCATCACCTTGAGAGAAGCAACCATCCAATATATTTAGACGTCTTGAGAAGTGAACAAACTCCTGCTTTAAGCTAAGTAGATTTTGCTGTAGTATATAATTACGGGTATTTTCAAACTTGGCTACTTCTTTGGCATGCTTTACCAGCTTCTTTTCAAACTTCAATTGCTTCTTCAACAGCTTACCTTTAGCAGTTTCAACATGTAAATTACTATCATATGCACGAAGAGGACAAGCAACAAAAGACCTTGCAGAAACTAGCTTTTCAATTTCCTTCTGCAGTTCATCAGCCTTTTTTCTGTAATTTTCAACCTCTTCAGAAAGCTGATCAGCACGATCTTTTTCTTCTGATGCCTTCTTTTTATATGCTTCTGCAGCCTTTCTTTGCTTCTTCTTTTTTTTCATCGCTGATTTAACACGCTTTTTCTCAACCAGCACCTCTTGTTCCATTTCCTGGATCCTTTTTTGGGCTGCACCAGAATTCAGAGTTACATCTACCATGGTAACATCTCTCTCCACTGCACCTGGACCAAGCTCAGATGATAATTGAGCAGTTCCAAGAGTTGTCCCTTCACGAGGTACGGTGTTAACCATTTTACCAGATGACATGAGTTCACTTATCTCTTTCTTTAAATTATCAATCTCTCGTCTATCCTGTTCCAGCTGCCGATATAGATCAGTAGCACGACTTTTTTCATCCATGGCAATCTTGTGGTTGGTTTCTGCAATCTTTTTTTGGTCAGCAGCCTTCATCACTGCTGCATCTGCACGTTTTCTCTCTTTAGATGTGTTTTCTCTTTCTGCCTCAAGCTTCTTCTTAGCATCTTCAAACTCCAAAGTCACCGAAGCTAACTTTGATTTCAGTTGATCAGCTTCTTTCTTCAGATTTTCCAAATTAAGTCTATTTCCTTCGGCTCTTTTCCTTTCAACATCAGCAAGTCTCCTCTCTTCAACAGCCCTTGTTTTCTCAGCCTTCCATTTTGTCCTCAAGTCATCCGCCTTTTTCCTCTCCAAGTCAGCCTTCTTTTTCTCCGAATCTGCTCTCAATCGTTCTTTCTCAAGAAGCTCGTTGAGCTCATTTACCTTTGTTTCCCTCTGAGAGAGATGCTCCTTAAGCTCTGTAATTTCTCTACCTCCATCATTTTTCTTCAAGGAAAGAATCTCATTCTTCAACCGAGCAACTTCACTCTCTAAAGAAACCCTTAAAGCAGATTCCTTTACCTTTTCCTCCTTTTCATTATTTGCCCTAAGTTTCTCATCATCAACAGCTGGACAAAAGACAGCAGCAAAGCAATGTGTGTCAGTGACAAGAAACAAAACAGACGATCAAAGAATGTAAGTGTCTAACAATACAATATTCTCACTACACACCAAGTTGCTATGACACCAATAAATACACCAAGTGTTTAAATTTCTAGGCACTTTCTTAATCATCAAGCAGACTGGTATAGTCAAAGTATTACTAGCATTTTCTTAGCCTGGTATGGTCTTAATTTGCAGTGCTTTACTTGTTTTTCCTCTTAATTTACGAATTTGTCAATCCTTCTAGTTGTAAGTTAATACACAAAAATGCCATTTCAGTAAGTATACCTTTGGTGAGAGACAAATTTTCGGATTGCATTTTTTTGACTTGTTGTTCATAAATGGAGAGACCTTTACGAAGAGCATTTCTTCGCTCTTCAAGCTTGGTGTAGCCCTCTTTCAATTTAATGTACTTGTCTTCCCACTGCAATGCAAAGCCAAATCCAAAAATCAGCCAACAGAAGAAGAAGAAGCAATCAATTATAGAAACAAGTGAATAAACTTACAGTAATACAGCAGGGATTATTAGTAAGTTGATCGTGTTTAATCATTACATCATCCGCCATTGATGTTTCTTCATACATATGGAACTACTAGCACTAGGGCTCACATTCGCTAAACCCCCGGCTAAACCCTATTTTCGAATTCTTAAACAGTTAAAGTTAAGCACCGGATGGATACGGGCAAATCAAGTGGAGACTAAACCAGGTTTTGTGAAGTCGGTTCGGGTTTCATCATTCACGCAGACGCAGTGGATGTTAAACCGGGTCCGCCGCCTATCACTCAGGGTTGCTCAACTCAAATATGACTATGAAAATATTACTGCTACTCACTCCGGTGTCTCCTTAGCCAAAGAAAACTTATGTCATAATACCTTACGAAATTTAAAGACATAAATGAGTTCGCCTTTTTTTTTTTTTTCTCTTTTTACCCTTAGATAAAAATTAATAAGTTAAAGTAACAATTAAATGATATTAGAAGAGTTACATAATAACTTGATATTATTAGATTTTTAATATTAAAAGATCTACTACTTATATATGCTTTAATCAAGAAGATAAAATAATATAGGAGTAATTTGATAAATTTCACATTACATTATTAATTTTTTAATATGCATATTTTAGTTAAGGTGACACTTATTAAAGGGACAGGGGGTATGAACTATGCAGAGATTTTTTCTTTTTTTTTTTTGAAATATTAGTTACCTGCCGTGTGATTTAAAATATTAGGTACATATCTCTTCTTTTTATGTATTTGCAAAAAAAAATGAAGCTTATAAATGATTGATATTTTAATAATTAATTTTATTTATTATTACTATATTTTGAAAAAGAAAAAGAAAGAGAAATCACTTCTTTTATTGTAGCAAAAATATGACATCTGATCCATATATATGTTTTGCTTTGTTTAGAGACGCAAAGGCCATATTTATTTTTGTCACGCCACAAATCAGGGTCGTGCGGGCACCTACCCAATCCCACCTAATAGGCAAACTCTTTTCCCAAAAACAACACAAATTAAGATGAAGAATAAACAACACAACACGAACCCATTTTCCATTATCAATAAATCGAAGTGATACAAGAATACTTATACAACCATTTTCCAAAATCGAATCTAGACTAGTACAAGAGCTTCTAAGGTACAACTGGAATAAATAAAATACAATGGAGCACAACCTCTGTTATGGAATAGAATTAACAGAAGTCTCCAAGAAAGCCTCGAAGAATCCTCGGAAGCTACTAATCCACGAACTCAACTTGTAACAACTCTACACCCTGAAAAAGGTGTAGCAAGAGTAGTATCAACACAACACTCGTACTGGTAAGTATCATAGGCCGACAATGATTAGAAGATCACAATAACAATAGCAAACAACAGATAGGTATGGTAGGCAATAACTCAGTCAATCTACAAAATCCATACAGGGAAGGGGTTCTCCACAAAGATACAATACAACATTCAAGCCTAGATATGAACTTCTACTGCACAATCCACTAACCATACAGTACAAGTCAAGATTCACCCGAAAACTACCTAAGCCTTCAATAGAAATAACCATACCAAGACCAATTAAAGAACAAGTTCACACCTACTACTCAAGATATGACTACCCTCAAAAGTATTCTTTTCCACCTCAATTAACATGATAAATAGTCCAACTTGCACTACAAGAATATATAACATTTAACTCAGGGTTCAATTCTCAAGTACGGGGTCGAACAATACCACCAAACACAATCCAGGAATAGCATCACAAGTACAGAAATACCAAGTCCAAATCCAACAAGTATGAATACGTGAATATGAATGCAAATGCAATGCAATGATACACACACGCTCCAGGCGGAAAAACCTCCACGTCTCGATAGTCATGACCTATGGGGACCCACGAAGTCCATGTACCTGCTGCGGCGTATAGCTGTTACGACCCAATTTGGCTAAGTCGTGCGGGCACTTACCTTTCCCACCTCGGTAAGCGAACCCTCAACCCAACGATAATAAAAACGTAATAAATAACTAAATAAGCGGAAGAGAATAAATCACGTAAGTCTGACAATAATAAAATAGAAAAAGTGCGAAAATACACCCAGGGTCTGGTCTAATCCATACAAGAGCATCTAGCTAGAAATATACAAGTCTGGAAATATAATAATACATCAAATCTGCATATGTCTTAGAATGGAAAGTAAGACATAAATAAGAGGAGTCTTCAAGGCAGCGAACGTCTCGTGCTCACCCTGTAAACTCTAAGCTGTACTGATAGCGACTATCAGCCACGGGAGACGGAAGCAGATCCAACCTGGAACTCTGCATTCATAAAAGAATGCAGCAAGTGCAGGTCAGTACAAAACCACAGTACTGGTAGGTATCATAGGCCGACTAAGTATAGCTAACATAATTCAGACAATCAAGTAAGATAAGAAGATAAATCAATAAGTATAAGTCAACCACAAACAGATCTAAGTACACGTCATCACCTAGGTGAAAGCATTTAAACACAAGTGTGTCAAGTCTCAATATATCCAATCCGAACCTAACAACACAATAAATCACCAGATCATCACAATATAAGCCATAATGCAATGCATTGCAATAATGTATGAACGTAAATGCAATGCAATGCCATGTACACATATACTCTGGATGGAAGTATCGACGTCTCAGTAGCATAACCCATGGAGGACCCGCGAAGTCCATGTACCTCACTCAATCCACGATTCCGGGATAACCATCAGATATCGGACTCTCACATCACTTCACTCAATCCACGATTCCGGGACAACCATCGGATATCAGACTTCTCACATCACTCTCATGTAAACTGAGCCTAGCTCATCATAGTGTTTCCTCAAGTATCAACAATGTATCAACGGTATATCATGAGAGATGAGAATGCATGCAATGTATGAATCAACATCCATAATCAGATCAATATCAGAAGTACCAAGCATGAGTACACCAACCATATCATGAAAGACTATACAAGTCATATAGAATACTATCCTCGTATCAACGTCAACAATTGAGATACCACAATATCATTAATAAGATATATCAATAGTCTCCAATATCTACCATTACCACACCACATCAAGCCAATAACAATAGAGAAATCAAGTCACAATACAATGGGGTGGCTAGCCCCAATCACACAACAGGGCCCAACCTATGACAATATCCAACCCAACTTCATACCCCAAGGTTAACGTGCTTTCTCCATCAATATCATCTAAATATATGCTTCGATACATGAAGTCTCTCCAAAGTTAAGCCGTAACCTACCTGGATGGCCGAACAGCAATACACCAACAATCACTTCTTAGCCTTGCCCTTCCGATGAGCCTCAAAATTAAGAAAGTCTAGGCATACTTGAAATCAAGATTAGAAATCATGAAGATCGATACCTATATTGCTATCATTCGAATTAGGTCAAAACCAACCCCAGAATATTGGAAAACGGTGCCCACAAGGGCAAAACGGGAAATTCGGGGGTAAATTATCCAATTAAATACGAGGTGATCAAAACCCAACAACTAACTGCTAAATTAACTCAAGGATTCATCCAATTTCGAAACCCAAGCAAAACCCCCAATTTTGGGTATAAACCCTAACACTTAGATTGAAGAATTCAACACTAATAATGGAAGGTATATGATTAACAACCTTAGATACATCATAATCTAGCATAAACCCAATCAATTTCATCATTTAAAAGCCTAGATAGAAAATCCATCAAACCCACTTTTAATCTTCTATTACTAATGAACTAACAAGGAAAAGGGATTCTAAGATGATTAGGAATAATGAATTAGCAAGGAGATTAGAAGGACTTGCCTCGAAGAATCTTCTCCAAGAATCCTCTAGAATAGTTCTTAAGAGCTCAATTTTCGGAATGGAAATAAATGAGGGACTTAAGGCATTTAACACTTCATTTAATGAACTAAATTCACGTCACCCGCTTTCGCGACACTATTACAGCTCTAGCAGTGCCGCCCTAGCGGTCCTATGACCACTACAGCTGTCATGCCAAAAGGCACAGACCGCTTCAGCAGTACCGCTACCGCGGTGTTTGTGCCGCCAAAGTGGGCACCTGACACCAGAAACTT
Source organism: Lycium ferocissimum (assembly GCF_029784015.1). Lineage (NCBI taxonomy): Eukaryota > Viridiplantae > Streptophyta > Magnoliopsida > Solanales > Solanaceae > Lycium > Lycium ferocissimum. Next base: position 25,597,829 of record NC_081342.1, read on the forward strand.
TCCCAAGTTTCACACTTCAACTCAAATTTCCGACTAATTTCCGAGGCCATCTGCTCACAAATCACATACACACATACACAAAAACACAATACGAACGTGCTCGTGGCCTCATAATTTCTTACGGAGGTCTCGTTGACCAAGTCAACCACCGATACCATAATTCTAACTTCCCAACCTAACTCCCAAAATGCATCCGAGTGCATTGGGAATCGAACCACGTATACACACAATTTTTAAAAGACCATCCAGACCTCTTGGAATGGACGGATTTTCGAAAAAGGTCCGTTTACATAAAAGTCAACTTTGAGTCAACTCTATTTCGCTTTAAGCCCAAATTTCACAAAAAGTCGCCCAAATCAAATCTAGACGCCTCGAGAAGTATGTCAACGGTCCCTTCAGGTCAAAAGTTAGCTACCCCAGCTCAAGAAAGGCGCGGAAGTGCCGGAAAGACTATAACGACCAAACGGGTCGTTACATCAGCCCGATCCAATATATGTTGCGAAATATGCAACCCGGTGCAATATATGTTACGGCGCACAACCATATATATGTTGCGGCGTGCAACCTAATCGAAATGTATGAATGAATGCATGAATGATATCAATGCCAATAAGAATATATCAATACTAATCGTGCCACACATAGACACATATCACAACATCACGAACAAGTCAATTCTTCCTCTTTACAAGACATACCTAATAAATGAGCGAAACGGGCTGATAAGGCAACTAAGCATCAAGCCTAGTATCACGCACGTGGCGACAAGCCAATAGATCACAGCAAGGCAACAAGCTACAATCAACAACAATACCAACCTAGGTAATCCATCCCAACTCCATACCCAAAGGTGTACATGCTTTCTCCAACAATCACTAACTCTACATATGCTTCGCTAATCGAAGTCTAACCATAAGGTAGACTAGAATCATCAGTAGGACTCAACAATACAGTATGGACTCTGTCATGCTATACAGACGCTAAAACTCACAACCAGTGAGACATCCAACAAGAACAACGAGGCAACAACCACACATAACAGTACCAACCTAGGACTATCCAACCCGACATCACATCCAAAGTCCTAGGCATGCTTTCTCCGTCAATCTCTATTGTAAAAATATGAAATCCTAATCGAAGTTTAAGTCAAGAAGTCGTAACCTACCTCGAAGCCGAGCAGGTGCCGCGAACATCCACTTAATCTTCATCTTCTATTTTTGAACCGGAAGCTGAGACGGGAGGGTCTAGAAATAGCAAGGAATCCGAGTACGAAAGAATCAAGGGTTAGGGTATTCATACCCATGAAGAATTTTGAGAATCTAAATACAACTCCGGGCCCACAAGGGTAAAACCAGAACTTTTCCTCAAATAAGGTTTTTTGGCTTTCATGGACTAAATCTAGATTTCATGGTTATATATGTCAACACAAGCAATAAATAGCATACTTCCTTCTAAATCCCCAATTTCAAGAAAATCTAGTCTTAACCCATTGCAAAAATAGTGGAAGAAATAGCATTTGGGGTTGGTTAATTAGCCTAGAGTTGGAATCTAAGTATTTCTTCGAAAATGCCATGATTCTATATAGAGCAATCAAGTTTTATCTTTCTAGGGCTTTGTAATATAGGAAATCACCATTTTTGTTAAGCCCTAATTACCAACACTTAGTAAATGGACGAAGGGATTCAATAGAGATGGAATAAATGAGGTCGAGATGTTACCGTTCCTAAAATTCCACGAGATCAGCTCTGAAAATGCCCCAAATGGTGGCTTGGATAGAGAGTTGTGAGAAAGATGAGGTCAAATCTCGAAATGAACTTTAAATACTAGATCTGGCCAGCGTCATCCGTTATGGCAGACACGGGGCCACTGTGGCGGGCCACCACTATGGTGGAAAGACTATCGCGGGGGCGGGCTCAAGGAGGTCCGACTCTTTCGCTATGGTGGAAGTGGGCTCCGCTGTAGCGGAAGCCCTTAATCGTGAGCAGCCTGCTATAGCGAGCAACGATCTGCTGGTGCGGACCCGATTCAGCGGTCCAACCCTCGCTGAGGTAAAGTCCAGGGGCCCTACTCGATTTTTAATTTCCTTCTATATCGATTACTGGTCAACTTAAACAGAAAAATCCCCCGCGTAAAGCTAAGGGGCATAACTGATCAAAAAGGTTAGGATGCGAATTAAGGAAAATTCGGTAACGGACAAACGAGTCGTTACAATTTTATTAAGATCAAGATTTATGTATTTAGTAACACGGTATTAAAATTTAGATTTTTGAATTTGAATACACATATGCATATTAACTATGGTATTAAGACTGTTTTCAACATCTGAATATAATTTTGTATTTATTTAAATTTAAATAAATATGAAATTCAATTATGTGCTAAATTAATCTAATATTATATCAATAAAATATTTTTTTAAATCTTATATGATGGTTGGTGGTAGTTTCACGCCCCAAAACTCGCCCTGACGCAACAGGCATTCGCTGCTAAGAGACCCCATCAGAAGCCTCTTATAAAATTAATAATTAGAAACGATACCCATACTTATAGTTAATCCAATTATGCAGATTTAAATTAAGACAAATAATTAATATGAATAAGTAAATGATATAAGATAATAATCTACAATATTCGTCATGCGTGGCAAAATGCCCACAAGCCAAATAACGACTTGCATAATACTGGCCACAATACGGCACTTGTCTATGGAGCTTCTAAGAAAATAATCTAACTCAGGACACAACCCGAAACTAACAAGAAATAATAAATGACTCGACGGAACACCATCTAGAATCACATCATTGGCTCTCCCTATAATATCTTATTTCGGATCTTACATAATTTCCCGTCATCAAACTGTTGGGCCCCAATTTGTTCTAATAGGGACGACCTCGCCTCCATGTAAGCTAGAACTCTACCAAGCTCCGAAATATCAAGTGTAATGAAACAATTGGCCAAATATTTAACATCCAGAGCCAAGGGACGTTCCCCCACCCATAACAATGCTACACTACCCATACTAACTACTTTCCAACTTAAAGCATCTGCTAGTACATTAGCCTTGAGCAACTCCAACCATCACCGTTGTCTCATATTGAGATCCCTCTAGTTGAATATGCATTGAAGACTGCGATGATCCGCGAACACCTCACACTGGACACCATACTCCATAGAGATAATGCCTTCAAATCTTCAAAGCGAACACTACCGCCGCTAACTCCAAATTATGAGTTGGGCACTTCTTCTCATGAACCTTCAACTATCTCAAATCATAAGCTATCATCTTACCTTTCTACATCAACACACGGCCAAGACCAATTCAAGAAGCATCACAATACACTGTAAAGCCCTCTCTCTCCATAGGTAAAGTCAAAATAGTTGCGGTAGTTAACAAAGTCTTAAGCATTTAAAAGCTCGCCTCACACTTAACGAACCACTGAAAGGCCACTTTTTTCGAGTAAACTTAGTCAATGGAGATGCAATAGATGAGAATCCCTCCATAACCCGATAATAATATCCCACCAAACCAATGAAACTCCGAATCTCGGTGACCGAGGCTGGTCTAACTCAATCCCAAACCGCCTCAATCTTTTTAAGATCTATCATTTTATCATGATACCTTCCTTAGACACTAAGTGCCCCAAGAAAGCCACTGAATCAAGCTAGAACTCATATTTCAAAAATTTAGCATCAAGTTGCTTCTCCTTCAGAATGCCAAGCACGATCCTCAAATGTTGTGCACACTCCTCTATACAATGAGAGTAAATCAAGACGTCGTCGATGAATACAATGGTGAAAAAATCCAACTACAGTCTGAATACCCCATTCATCAAGTCCGTAAAGGCTGCTGAGCATTAGTCAGTCCAAAAGACATCATTAGAAACTCATAATGGCCATAACGCATCGGTAAAGTTATCTTAGGGATATCCTCGGTCCTAATCTTCAACTGATGATAACCAGACCTCAAATCGATCTTAGAGAATATTGAAGCACCCTGAAGCTGATCAATAAGTCATCAATGTGAGGTATCATATACTTGTTCCTGATGGTGACCTTGTTCAATTGGCAATAGTCGATACACATACACATGGATCCATCCTTCTTCTTCACAAAAAGCACAGGAGCACTCCAAGGGGAAACACTGGGTGTTTGATAAACCTCTTACTCAATAAATCCTATTATTGCTCATTCAACTCTATACACTCGACCGGTGCCATCTGATATGGCGTAATAGAAATGGACTGAGTTCCCGACTCTAAGTCAATACTGAAATCAATATTGCGATCAAGTGGAATACCAGTAGGTCTGTCGAGAAGATCTCAGAATACTCACTCACCATAGGAATGGACTTGTAACAACCCATTTAGCTGTTACTGGGTTTCCGACCCTTTTGATCCTTTTCCAAGCTTTAGCTCATATTTGACCTGCGAGGATCGTTGGCATGCTTTTCGAGGTCATCGGAGTTGATTTGGATAAGTTTTGGGAAATTTAGCTTAAAAGCAAAAAATGATTGATTCAAAGTTGACTTTTGGGTAAACGAATCTTTTTTGGAATTCCGTCAATTTTGAGAGATCCGGATGGTCTGTTAGAACTTGTGTGCATATTCAGTTCAGCTCTCAATGCACTCGAGTGCGTTTTGGGACTTGGTTTGGATTACTAGTTTGGAGGTTTCGGGGGTTGACTCGGTCCACGGGGCCCCCGATGGAGATTTTGAGACCATGAGCGTGTTTGTAGCTCATCTTTATGGGGGGCAGTGTATATGGCATGTGAGACGGTCTTACCGAGTGATAATCGAATTTCGGGTGCAAGTTATGAAATTTGAGTATGTAACATGGTGTCTGGTGCCCGCTTTGGCGACACCAAAACCGCTATAGCGGTACGCTGTAGCGACAATGTGATTTATTGAGGGACCGCTATAATGGTCTGAGTTGCCGTCATAGCAGGACCGCTATGGCGCATCGTGACGCCGCAGAAGCGAAAATTCTTTGAGTCAGAGGCCTTCTAATGTGTTAAACCCTTAGACACTAAGTCATTTTCCCATATTTCGTTCTTGAGGATTCAGGAGGCGATTTTGGAGGGTTACCACTGAGTTCATCTCTAAGGTATCACTCTTTTCTCTAAATCATTCATTAGCTTTTCCTAATCAATAATCCATGCCTGAATTTCTCTTAAATGGTAAGACCAAAGGGGATTTTGTGGGTTTTCTTCTCTAATGATCTTATGATGATAAAACCTTATTTATTTGGTTGATTTAGCATGGGTTGGCCTGACATTGATGGGTATTAGCTATTATAACTTGAGTCTTCCATTTCCAAGGCTTAATTTTTGAATTTAAGGTTAGGCTTTATACCCAAATTTGGGGGTTTTTCCTAGAATCCGAACTCGAGTAAATTTTTAGTTCTTCTAGCTCTACATTGATGGGAATTGATCGCCTAGAGCTTTAATTTCTTGTTGAGGTCTTTAGATTCCTAATTTTACCTTTCTATTTCATAAACCCTATTCCATAGATTGGAAATTTGGGTCATGAATAGAAGTAGGGTTTGGTTGATGTTCTCCTTAATTCTAATTGCGTGATTCGGATATGTTTAGAATTTTATTATCTCGAGGGTCAAAGAAAAGGGAAGACCAAGGTTTGATTATTGGAGACTTTGCTATTCGGCCTTCCAGGTAGATTATCATTTACCCTATGGTGAGACATCGTTTAGTGAAGCATAAATTTAGACGATATTATCGGAGAAAGTATGTAAACCTTCGGGTACGAAGTTGGGTTAGATATTGTCTTAGGTTGGGCCCTGTTGTGTGATTGGGGTTGGCCACCCCGTTGTGTTGTGACTTATCTTGTAATATTGTTGATGGCTTGATGCCACGTGGAGATAGTAGACATTGGAGACTATTGATATATCTTGACCATGACATTGTAGTATCTTACTTGTTGATGTTTGATACGAGGATAGTATTTTATTATGGCTTATTATGTTGCTTTTTGGTAATATTGTTGGTGTGCCATGCGTGGTACTTGTGATATTAACTTAATTATTGACATTGAACTCATACATTGCTTGCATTCTCATCTTTCATAATATACTGTTGATACATTGAGGATACTTGAGGAAACACTGTTATGAGCTGGGCTCAGTTGGATGAGCGTGACGTGAGGACCGATGTCCGATGGTTGTCCTGAAATCAAGGATGTGCGTAGCGATTACCGAGGTTATTGCCGGAATTATGAGGTAGCGGTTGCCGAGGTTGTTGCCAGAACCGTGAGGTACATAGACTTCGTGGGTCCCTCATGGGTTGTGCTACCGAGATGTGATCTTTCCATCATCGGAGTACATGTGTATCGGTGCGTATGCACGGTAGCGATTGCAAAGGTCTTTGTCGGAATCGTGAGGTTTCGGTGCATGGGCTTTGCGAGTCCCCCTGGATTGTGCTATCGAGATATGATGTTCCATCATCGGAGTACATATGTACACAACATATGCATTGCATTCACATTTCATGCATTATATCATTGCATTGCACTATGGCTTCTATTGTGATATTCTTGTGATGTACTTGTGACATACGAATTCTGACTGAGTATTTTGAGACTTGACACATTTGGGTTTTGATGCTAAACATAGGTGATGATGTGTACTTGGATTTTGGCTCGTGTTTGGCTTATAGCTTGTTGATTTACCTGTTTATCTTACTTTATTGCCTTGATATATGTTAGCTAAACTTAGTTGACCAATGATACCTATCAGTACTTATTGTTTGTATTAACTTGCACTTGCCGCATTCTTTTATAAATGCAGAGTACCTGGATAGATCTACTTCTTCGCCTCGTGGCTGATATTCAGGGATTGCTGATTCGAGTCTCTTCAGGGTGAGCATGAGGACGTTCGCTGCCTGAGGACTTTTTCTATTATTATGTCTTGCTTTCTATCCTAATACATGATTTTGAGACTATTGATATATACTTATTATTCAAACTTGTAGTATTTAGTTAGATGTTCTTGTATGACCATACCAAATACTAGGGTATATTTCCATTGTTTCCACTTTTTTATATTATATTTGTGAGGCTTTCGCTATTTTACATCTTCCGCTATTTTCTATTAACTGTGAATGTGGAGTTAAGGGTTCCCCTACCGAGGTGAGAAAGGTAGATGCCCGCACGACTTAATGAAATTGAGTCGTGACAGGACTCAAGCGTAGGGGTCTCCGCACTAGTATCTCGGATATGCGTACATCCCTTCTTTACCATTCGTCAAATCCTAAGGAGCGATATTACCTTCTTGGGAGCGTGACTACAAGCACCTCTCCACTCTACCCTAAGGAAACCCGACATAGATAACGTGACTATCTTGACATGCAATACAAAATCATGTGATAAGAATATAACCAATCCATACCTAGAATAGCATCGAAATCTACCATATCCAGAACTTTCAAATCTACTTGGGCATCATAACCCACTAAGGTAACTACACAGCACTGATGAACTCGATCTACCACTATAGAATCTCCAACCGGAGTCGGCACACGTAAAGGCAAAGCAAGTGATTCACATAGCATGTCCAGACTTGAAGCAAAGTATGTACACACATAAGAATAAGTAGAGCCTGGGTCAAATAACATTGTACCTGACCTATGATAAACTAGAATACTACCTGTGATGACGACATGTAACGACTCGCCTGGTCATTATTTAATACTTCTCAAAACCCGTACCCAATCTAGGCCTACGATCTTAAATGGTACGCCCTATAGAGTGTTTAAATAAATACTAGTGGGAAAAATCAATTTCGAAAAGAGTTAAAAATCATAGGGCTGGGCAAAATTTGGTCCGCCGTAGCGGACAGGGCACCGCCACAGTGGTCTCGCTGTAGCGAGCCTAATGTCCATCACAGTGGACATCACGGCCCAGTGAGCATATTTTTCCATACTTAGTTTTATATTTCACCCTCCCTTTTAATAAAATACCCTTCAAGGCTGCTATTAGGTTTTACATGAAGAAAAACCCTTGACACCAAGAAAAAGAGGCTCCTCCAACATTCTTTACATCTTCCCTTTCAACTATCATCCCTCACGGATTTCAGACAAAGGCTAGTGATACGCTCAAATTACACCCTTAAATAGCGTAAAGCGGACGATGTCAAATATAGTAACCCAACAAGGTTGGGGTCAAATCCCACAAGGAATATGGTGTGAAAAGGTTACTAAACTTGTAGAATGCTTAATTTAGGTCTAATGTCTTAATCCGAGGATTTTGTAAAAGTTGGTTGTTTATGACTAACAGCTAGCTAATTGCTTTGGATTTTTATTTATGGTAAAAGAAACCAAGGTTGTGTCCCCTTTTGATAAGGTGTATGATCATGGGTATTGATGTTGATATACTTTTAATGGATCATTACATGAATGCACTTAGCCTCTACATGAATCTTTACTATTTCCCAATAAATAAAGATTATCTCTTTCTATGATTTTCCCAAATATAAGAAAGTAAATATGAAGAACGGTTAATTGTGCCAAGTAAATTCTTCTTATTCCTAAGTGAATTTATTAAACAAAGTTTAAAGCTTTGAGTTCTTGTTATTTATACTTACCAAACCCTAATTTGTTTTCCCAAACAAGTCAAGATTTATGGCATTAATCAATGTTTGCAACCATTAATTATGAATGAAGAATAAATAAACCCTAATAATTCATTATGTATATATCAACCACAAACCCAATCACAAAACACCCATCATTGGGTTCACAACCCTAGTAAGGGAATTTAGCTACTCATGACAAAGAATAAGAAACAAGAAATTGAAGAATTCATAATTTCTTACTTTGGATGGAAAAAGGAATTGATAATACTTGAATTGATGTTTTGAATCTCCAAAGTAAAGAGAGTATTTAATGCTCTAAGCCAAAAGTCAAGAAACTAATAACTGATTCGAAATAAAACCCTATATTGGACTATTTATAGGTTTTGAAACGTAAAAGTTACCGAATTACACTTTGGTCCCCGATGACACAAAAAACGGTCCGTATTTCACATTACGGACCGTAAACTGGTTTATGCCTTGGTTTTCTTCAAGATCTGGGAAACTTTAGCATCATGGATTACAAACCGTATTTTGATTTACGGTCCGTCTTCTGCCTGATCATCTTTCAACATGTAAAACTCCAACTTTCGGCCAAGCGTCTAACTGCTAAATACGCTTTGAAATGCTGATCATAAAGTGGAATACGGTTCGTAAAAGTTGTTCGTATTTCACCATCTTCTCAGCATGACTTTCTGGTTTTGCTTATCTTTAAATACGCCCAAGGAATACGGCCCGTATTTGAAAATATGGCCAATATTTTTTCATCAAGGCCAAATTCTACACTTCAACAGTTTTCATCCCAAAATTGCTTCATTACCTGAAAAATACTAAAAACACATTAAATTGCCACTAACTTGCTTAAAAAGAAGTAAAACTTCTCATAAAAAGGCCTTGGATGTGCCATAACTTAACATTCGAGGACGAATGTTCTTATGGGGGGGAGAGTGTTACACCTCGAAAATTTCATGTCGTTATGCGGTAAATAGTCTAACGCAAGCTAAGGTGAACATGAGGCTCTTATGATCATAAGAAGGGTATTTGGTGGCTTAAAAGTGCATACGATAAGATTTTGAAGTGTTATGAATTAGTGAGACTAAGTTCGTCAAAGGAAGGTGAGGTATAAGATGTGTTTGGGGAAGATTTTGCAACTATCGAGTTAAGGAGCGATTGGTAATGCCTTGGAGAAGAGTTATGAGGATATTTAGATTGTTAATAAAGGGTTAAACAGGTGTTAAGAAGGTTCCATAAGGATTGGAGATCAAACGAAACGACGAGATTAACTTCGAAAAAATGGAGTTATACGACCACTTATACGGTCCGTATAATTTTATACGGTCCGTATAAGGGTCCGTATAACCTTTACAGGAAGGGAAAATCCCTGATGGTGAAATACGGTCACTTATACGGACCATATAAAGTTATACGGACCGTATAAGTGTCCGTATAACATGATCGGGACAACTTTTTCCCTAAGTATAAATATGTGACCCAAGTTCATATTTTTCATTTTACATCTCCTCCACTTCTCTCAAAACCTATAGAATATTCCACACACTTCTTTAACATAAATTCAAGGGAAATCAAGGACGAAATACCAAAAACTAGTAGAATCAAGTGCTAGAATGCTAACTAGGGTTGATGGAAGCTAGAAATTTCCTTGGAATTGAAGTTAGGGTTTTCTCCAAGTGAAGTATTTTCATGAAAATCCCATTCCTACATAATCAAAGGTGAGTTTTATGATCATTTCATGTTATTAAGAATAGTGAATGGTTGAAAGACTTGGATTGAGGAAGAAAGTACAATATGGAGCTCAAATGTGAAAATAATGGTATTCTTGGATAATAACTTGACTTGAATTATAGTTCTTGACATGTTATGAGTATAATCTTGCTATGAATGATATAGATGATGTTAAAGAAGTATTATATGAGGATGAATGTGGTGTTATATTATAGCTATGGTTATGGATGACTTTGAGAGGGAATTTTGAGAATTGAATAATGTCTAGTTTAACAAAGCTTATTGATTATGATATTGTGGGTGTTGTTGATGTTTGGGAGTTGTTATATTATATGGAGAAGGTTGTAGAAACAAAGGAGATCTTTTGCCTAATTTTCATTAGCTTTAGCTTAAGCTTAAGTATGTTTCCAGTTATCTAAACTTAGAACGAATTCTCTTGAATGTAGAATCGTGAACATTGGAGGGAAGCGTTTAATCGATAAAGTTAGAGAGGCATAAAGGTATGTGAGGCTAGTCCCCTTCTTTCAAAGGCATGACTCTTATTGTTGTGATTTTCTTTTATATTCCTATGATCTTCTTACACTCTAAAAGAGGAAGGTTGAAGGTTCTCAAGGGCATCTTATGAGATAGAGATGAGCTATGTTCCATGATAATGATGATGATATTGATGCTACGATAAGCTCGATATTCTTATTTTTATGATTTCATTGATGTGGCTTTTTGTTAATAGTCTCACATCATGTTACTATTTCCTTCAAGGTGAAACACGACGATCATGATTATTCCATAACATCATCGGAGGTTACCGACCTTACGTTACTCCGACAGAGTTGTAGCTTTCACTTGGACTCCCATGCATGCTTATGTTATTTTTATGTATGATTACACCGTGCCTATATGGCCGGGCAAACACACCACTACAGTGTGCAGCTTACCCCGGACGCGGGAGGCTTGGACGCGGGCTAATGATGATCACACCATACCTATATGGTCGGGCAGCTTATATATATGTATGATATGATATTACTTTTATTATAAAAGTTAGCGTGCATGACTCCGCCTTAAGAGGCATTCAGTTGCAGGTTTGCTCCCAACTTTATGTTTCTTTATATCTTCATTATGCTATTGTACATGCCTTACATACTCAGTACATTGTTTGTACTGACGTCTTTTCCTTATGGACATTATGTTCATGCCCACAGGTAGACAGGGAGACGGTGCGAACACTTAGGAGCTTGTACAGCAAGTTTGCAGGAGCACTCCACTACTCTGGAGTCGCCATTTCTTGGTATATTCTTTTGTGTACATATTGGGGCATGGCGGGGTCCTGTCCCGACCTTATGATTCCAGTATTCCAGTTAGAGGCTCGTAGATACCTGTATATGGGTTGTAGATGTTATGTGATCTCTTCATTGTATTATGTACATCATTTTTGTTGCCTATGCTTATATATATGTTTTGGGAGGCATTTAGAGGTTGGTTCATAATAAGTTCTTGTTAAGAATGATATATGCCAGGTTGAGTATGATAGCCAACATGATAAGTGTTGCTCGGTAGTCAGCTCCGGGTACCCGTCATGGCCCATGAGTCGGCTCGTGACATTTTCAATGCCAAAAATTAGCATACCGCAAGTTACTAAAGTACTACCATATAAGTCAAAACCATTCTATTCTACCTAAACAACCTAAAGATGCCAATTTTGACAACAAAGCCCCTTCAGGAAAAGAACTCTGGCAAAGAAAAGCCGAGGGGATTCCTAAACACATATTTACAATACCACCCCCAACAGAAAAATCAAGCACTGTCCTCAGTGCGTTAATAATAAGATCAAGAGAAAAGGGAGTCGTACCTTGGTGCCCTAGGCGTTGTGCATATCTCAAGACAGGCCTCCCTCCTCAGGCGGCTTACTACTGGACTCGCCTGATCGACGCTGTGGCTCAACTAAGGACTCAAAAATGGCCTGCTGCATCTCCTTTTCCTCCGTCTTCTTCAATCTCTTGGCCAGCTCCTCGGGATCCTCAGATGTCTCACGGACCCTCTTGCCTTTGTCCCGCACAAGGGACGCATCATCCTTCTCCTTCTCAGACTCCATCAGATCCATCACCGGAATGATACTCTGTAAAGTGGCACGTGGTTCTGGAACTGGTGCGGCTACTGTACCTGGCGCTCTAATCGCCTCAAGCTCCTTCTTCAGATTCTCCAACTCACTCCTCAAAGAAACAGGCTCCTCACCGGGTGCGGTATGCTCTTGAGTCACCAATCTAGACTCAAAGCTATCTAGTCTTAGCCTGATATACATGATTCTTCTGGAGCTCTGCACGGATCTCTATAGTAGCCTCTGTAATCAATGTCTCCACGATCTTCACCATCTTTGGTTTGAATTGTTGCAGGATCCTCCCTACCTGTCTTTCAGCCTTCACTGCCCTAAATGCGATCTGACTATAGTTATCATAGCTGAAATTTAGCAGTTTCAAATCTGGATCTTCAGGCTCAGTGGATGCAGCAGCTGTGGCAGACCCCGAGGGAGGACCATGTGTGGAAGCTGAACCACGGGCTATGGAAGTCGGTGGATCTACTGTCTCAGCCGCAGCCTCAGTACTTGTGGCAACACTCTTTAGGACACCTGTAGTGGTAGCAACAGGCTCAGTAACAGTAGCATCAAAGTCGGGCTCTATTGGATCAGTCCCAAAAGCATGGCTCGGACTCAACTCTAACTGAGTGTTTTCGTCATCACCAGACTGATCTTCCTCCTTGTCATTCTTGCCCGGAACCTTATTTTTCCTCCAATCTCCCACATGGACAGCTTTGATGATGTTGTTCCATTCCAAAAGCTGAAATATTCTCACCCTTCTACACAACTCCGTGATAAGACACAGGAATACATGGTTTGTTTGGGCTTGTGTGCCCTCACATGCAGCTCATCAGCAATTAACTCTCCAATATCTATCGGATACTTTGACATAAACGAGGCAATAGTGACTGCCTGACTGGTTGTAAGGGTGTTATCAGCCTGGGTTGGAGTGATCCGATACCTAAGCAACGTCCACCAAAACTTGGCTTCCGCCGACAAGCAACTTTTAGTAATCCTCACTCTCCCATCATATGTCTATTTATGCTTGTGTGGCTGAGATGTGATAGTGGTACGTAGTCCATTCCCTCACAGACTTGTTGTCTTTCCTTGCCCTCTTGTCTAAGAAAAGGCTCAAATTGGTAGGTGCCACACAGTCATTGCCAATAGAACTCTATTGATGGCCTTGGAGGAAATATCAATATGGGAGTTCCGGACTATCACATTCTCTAACATAGGTATTTGATTCCAAGCACGACTCAGCTTTTTTAGAGCCATCAACACATCCCCATATGCCGCATAAAATTCCCTCATAATGTGCGGACAATACTCTCGTTGCTCGTGAGTGAAGACATCTAATTGATACATCCTGACAGTCTCGTCAAGCTGTGGATATGCCGAAACACCCTAAAAAATCAACCGCCGCTCCTCAAATATGCTCCTCTGCGGCTTGACCCCATTTTCTCTCCCGGCCATCCATTGGTCATATAACTCTTTTCAACCTTTGATTGAGAACCTGAGTTTTTCTTCCTCCAGATGTTTGGTCCGGATGGCCAATTTCCGACCTTCTAGTGGTGTATCAACCTTAGCATCCTGAGATTGGCTAGAACTTGGCTCCTCTGAGCCATTCTCTTGCTCAGTGTGTTGTGTCGTCCCCTTGCTTGCTGCTTCCGCGTCAGAATCTTCCTCTTCAGACTGGGTGGGTTCCGATTTGAATCAAGATGGTGTCATGGTTGGGGGTGTAGATGGCCTTGTTGATGTGCCCTATGTGGGGGCCCCCCGGACCTTTGGTGGAGGTATAACTTTTGTGAACTCGGATCCTGAATTTTTCCCTTCAGAATTGGAGGGTTCATCTCTCAAATTAAAATCCGAGCTCACTTTCTTTCCTTTGCCCTTGCATTGGTGCCCCGCTTTCTTTCTTTGCATTTCTTTTCTGACCCATCCCTATGAAAGACACCTCCTATTAGTTACCATGAAACAACTAAACAAAAGCGAAAACAAAAGAACTGCACAAAAAAACTATGTTCTATCTGTGACCGTAAACATAAAAGATGGACCGTAAAATGAAATACGGTCCATAACTCAGGTCGTATTGTGCCATTTTAATTTTTGGACCTTACTGGTTTTTGGTTTTTTCAACTTAATGACTAAAGATGGACCGTAAAGTGAAATATGGTCCGTAATTCAGGTCATAATGTGCCATCTCATATTTTTGACTTCACTGCTTGTGGCTTTTCATTATAACGACTAAATACGGACCGTAAAGTGAAATACGGTCTGTATCTTGAGTTCATCTTTCGCTTCCGACAGTCACAGAAATAGAGTATGTTTTGGTAGTTCAAGAAAACATCAATTATCATGGTTTCACATTGTTTTGGGGGTCGGGTTACTCAGAATTCACCCAATTTCATAACAAATGCTTTTCAATGATTCATGGGTCATGCTATTGGTTAGAATACCAACACTTGAAATTTTAAATTCAAGGTGTGGAATGCCCTCCAACCCATTTGGGCCCTATCAACACACTTCCCGAGAGATTTACAAACTTATAGCATCATTACCCCAACACAAGATCATTAACCAAGACAAATTTCACAAAACCTTAGTGTAATCAACACCTACCAACTATTGCATACCCAAATTGAGTAAATTAAGAGTGGAGAGTGTCAATCATACCTGTAATGATGAATATTAGATGATAACCTTGAAGAACCTTTGAGATTAAAACCAACAAGAGCAGTTAAACCAAGGGCAGAGAGATTAGAGTTATGGTTTGGTGAAGATGATGAATTTGAGATGGTGCAATGGTGTATTTATGGAGATGGAGGGTGGAAGATGGTGGGTATGGTAGTGGAAGATCGTGGGTTTTGTGAATTAAGAGTGGAAGATGATGGGTTTTATACGTTTGAAGTGGTGAGAAGATGTTAAAAGAGGCGGTATATATTCCCCCTCTCTGCCCATTATTTATGTGACTGCCCGTCGCTTTTTTTTGAAGCACTAAATACGGTCCGTAAAATGACATACGGGCTGTGTTTACTGATATTTGTTGAGTGCCTTTGTGTTGTGTTATGAAGGATTACGACCAGGTTTACGAGCCGTAATTTGAAATACAGTCTGTATACCATGGTCGTAATTTCTCACGCTGCAATACAGTGCTACTGTTTTGTGACATTATTAAATACGCGTTCTTTTACGCCCCGTATTGTAAAATACAGTTCGTAAATCCAAGGCGTATTTAGCAATGTTGCAAAACAATCTATCTGATGCTTAACTTACCTGTTATTCATTAATGTTTTCTACATTATAGTCCTGCACCAAAACAAACGTTACCCTATATGCTTCAAGAACAAAAAGAGAATAAACATTACACTTGGGTTGCCTCCCAAGAAGCGCTTGATTTAACGTCGCGGCACGACGGTGTTACCAGCTTACTCCTGGTCAGTATGCACCGGGTCAGCATTCATTCCAAGATGCTTCAACGTGTAGCGGTCAACAATTCTATCCCCATCAATCATTCCGTAATAATGCTTCACCCTCTGTTCATTCACCTTAAATATCAGAGTTCTATCTCCAGACTTCAGTTCAATCGCCCCATGGGGTGAAACACCTACCACCTCAAACGCACCTGACCACTTTGATTTTAGCTTGCCCGGGAGCAACTTCAACTGAGAGTTGAACAGCAAGACAGGATCACCCTTGTAGAATTCTCGCTTCAGAATTTTCTTATCATGGTACTGCTTCATCCTCTCTTTATAAAGTGCTACATTTTCATATGCCTGGTACCAGAATTCATCCATCTCATTGAGTTGAAACAACCTGAGTTTGGTCGCTTCTTCCCAATCCATATTTAATTTCTTCAAAGCTCACGTAGCCTTATGTTCAAGTTCAACCGACAGGTGACAAGCTTTTTCGAAAACGAGTTTGAAGGGTGAAGTTCCAATCGGAGTCTTAAAAGCAGTCCGGTAAGCCCATAGAGCATCATCAAGCTTACAGGCCCAATCAGTTCTGTTTGCATTTACCGTCTTAGCTAGAATACTCTTGATCTCACGATTGGAGAGTTCAACTTGCCCATTTGTCTAAGGATGATAAGGTGTTGCCACCCTATGTTTCACGCCATACTTATCCATCAATCCCGCGAAAGGTCTATTGCAAAACTGGAAACCACCATCACTGATTATAGCCCTCGGAGTACCAAATCGAGTAAATATGTTCTTCTTGAGGAACCCCATGACACTCTTGGCCTCATTGTTAGGTAATGCCACCACTTCTACCCATTTCAACACATAGTCCACAACAATCAAGATATACTTCATGTCCCCAGAGCTCACAAAGGGTCCCATAAAATCAATCTCCCAGACATCGAACACTTTCACCTCCATCACAAAATTCATAGGCATCTCTTGCCTTCTGCCTATACTCCCTTGCCTCTGACATTGATCATAAGACTGCACCAATAGATTTGCATCATGAAAGATAGTCAGCCAGTAATAACCACATTCAAGAACTTTGGCAGCAGTTCGGTTACCACTATGATAACCCCCAACAGGAGAGTCATGGCATGCCTTTAGAATCGCCATCACTTCACTTTCGAGAACACAATGTCGAATGATGTTGTCCGCGCAAGTTCTGAACATGTAAGGCTCGTTCCAATAGTATGGATGAGAATCCTGCAAGAACTTCTTCTTTTGGTATGCTTTGATCTCTTCTGGAACTATGCCTGTCACCAAATAATTGGCAATGTCTGCATATCACAGTGCCACCTCCATTAACACAGCCAACACTCTCTCATCTGGAAATGCGTCATCGATATCTAGCTCATCTGAAGGTTTTCTAGCTTCTTCAAGCCGAAAGAGATGGTCAACAACCTGATTCTCAGTTCCCTTGCGGTCTTTCACCTTAAAGTCAAACTCATGCAGCAATAGCATCTATCGGATCAATCGCGGCTTGGCTTCCTTCTTCGCTATCAGGTATCTCAATATTGCATTATCAGTGTATACCACGACTTTGGACCCCAACAAATAGGCCCGAAACTTCTCAAAAGCAAAACTATTGCAAAAGCTTCTCTTGCTCGTCCTTTGTGTAATTCATCTGCGTAGCGTTCAATGTTCTGCTTACATAATAGATCGGATGCATGATTTTATTATGTCTCTGGCCAAGCACAGCACTGATAGAAAAACCACTTGCATCACACATCCATTCGAATAGTAGAGACCAATTGGGAGAAACAATAATAGGGGTTGTGGTCAACCGCTGCTTCAATTCATCGAATGCCTTTTGGTACTTCTCGTCAAATTCGAACTTAGCCTCTTTTTCAAGAAGCTTACACATCGGGTTAGCGATCTTTGAGAAATCCTTTATGAAATGCCTATAGAAACCGGCGTGTCCTAAAAAGCTCCGGACACCCTTGATTGAGATAGGCAGAGAAAGCTTCAAAATCATATCAATCTTTACTTGATCGACCTCAATGCCTTTTTCAGAGATTTTATGCCCGAAGTGGTACTTCTCCCAATTCAGCACCAGATTAGTCTCCTCACAACGTTTAAGTATTTGACTCAGATGGCCAAGATAGTCATCAAAAGAATCACCAACAACCGAGAAGTCATCCATAAACACCTCGAGAAAGTCTTCCACTATATCAGAGAATATCGACATCATACACCGCTAAAACGAAGCCGGTGCATTGTAAAGACCAAACGACATTTTGCTGAAAGCAAATGTCCCATACGGACAAGTAAAAGTCATCTTTTCTTGATCCTCCAGGGTGATGTTGATCTGATTGTAGCCCAAATAACCATCAAGGAAGCAATAATAAGATCGCCTTGCAAGCCGATCAAGCATTTGATCAATAAAAGATATAGGGAGGTGATCCTTGCAAGTGACAGTGTTGAGCTTGCGATAGTCCATGCAAACTCTCCATCCGATTACAGTCCTCGTCGAAATCAACTCATTCTTTGCATTGGGCCTACCTTTGTGATGCCATACTTTTTCGGAACACATGACCGGGCTCGCCCATTTCTTGTCGCAATCGGGTAAACCACTCCAGCATCTAACCATTTGATGATCTTTTTCTTGATGACTTCTTGCATATTCTCATTCAGTCTCCTTTGATGCTCCACACTCGGCTTGCTATCCTCCTCCAACTGGGTTTTATATTCACTGATCCCAGAAGGAATTCCCCGAATGTCTGCTATGGTCCAACCAATGGCACGCCTATATTCACGCAATACCTCCAAAAGTCGCACAATCTGCTCCTTAGTCGCCGCAAGGTGAAACAATCATCGTGATGATTGTTTCGGACCAAGGAACTCGTACTGAAAATGTGATGGGAACTGCGTAAGCTTTAACTTCGGTGGTTCAATGATCGAAGGCTTTACTAGAGGAGTTGTTCTATTTTTCAGATCAAGATTCAGCTTCTTTGGGTGATAAGACTATGAACCCAACCCAACAAGCGAATTAACCGTCTCCACATAACCTACGTGTCTTGACGATCAAAGTTTACAAGAATACCAGCCAAAGCTTCACCCAAACTTTCTTCTTCCATCTTGAACTCCACCGCTTCATCAATAACATCAAAAGAATCAATCACCGAAATGATCTCATAAGCACTTGGTAACTTCATCCCCTTGCTTGCCTGAAAAGTAACTTCCCCGTCATTGACTCAGAACTTGATTTCATTCTTCTCCGAATCCATCAGAGCTCTCCCCTTAGTAAGGAAAGGTCTCCCCAGAATAATAAGAATGTCTCGATCAACAGCACAGTCAAGAATCACAAAATCTGCGGGCAACATAAATTTTCCAACCCGCACAAGAACATCATCAACCACGCCAACAAAGCTCTTAACGGATCTGCCGACCATGCACAGCCTCGCTGGTAATCGGCCTTGGCATCCCCAAACCTAATTGCTTGTATATAGAAAGTGGCATCAAATTAATACTCGCCCCATTATCACACAAAGCACGAGCAAAATCATGGTGCCCAACAGAACAAGGAATGGTGAACACCTCAGGATCGCCCTTTTTCTGAACAGTAGTTGTTGAAAGGATGGAACTCACAGTGTGAGTCAAACTCACAGTTTCATGTTGCACCATTTTTTTCTTGGTTAGCAGGTCTTTCAAATATTTAGCAAAACCGGACATCTCTTTGACAGCTTCCAAGAAAAGAAAAATCAGAGACAACTGCTTCAACTGATCATAAAATTTTTCGAACTTAGCATCTTCCTTCTTCTTCACCTACCTCTGAGGAAAGGGAGGTTTAGATTTGAAAAGCTAAGTCAAAGGGCGGAGAGCCCCTTTCACAGTTTGCTTACTCTTGTTATCAGCCTCTTTCAAAATTTCTGGAATATCAGCCATTTTCTCGTCAGTAGGATTCTCATCAACAATAATTGGTGCTTCGGACTGCACCTCTTCATCTTCATCCATTGTCTCGAGCTCAACAACTTTCTTTTCAGTACCTCAGAGTATTTTACCACTCCGATTACTAATGGCAAATACCCAGTCTACACTGCCTCCTCCATTCTTCGGATTTAGAATAGTGTCACAAGGAAGCCCTCCCTTTTTAGGAGGGTCTTTGCTCTCTAGAAATATCACGCATCTGTGACTCGAGCTTTTGAATTGTCACGACCCGAACTACGGGCCATGACGGGTATCCGGGGCTACCCACCGAACACCGCTCATGCTGTTACTATTCTGCTCTCATTCATACTATATGCTCATAATCATAGAACTATATCATTTGAAAGCAGGGAATCACTTTTATAAACATAAACCCTTACATTTTATCAAAATAATAAATATATAAAACACGTACAAAACATACGGACTAGGGGCCCTGCTACCCACCTTTTCCGACTACGAGCCTCCACTAGAGTACTAGGGAAAATAGACACGGGACCCCCCCCTTTTTCCCAAAACCCTGAATATACACTATATGTACCCAAAAAAATAATCAAAGGACCTTCAAAATAGAGTCTTTCAAATCCTAAATTCCCATGAAAAATTTGATCGCCTCCCCGCCCCCCCCCGTGGGAGAAAACGGGGTCCGGAAAA
>NC_081342.1:25618363-25672983 GCF_029784015.1 Lycium ferocissimum
AGTTGTTCCGTCGACTCGTTTGATCTCCGATCCTTATGGAACCTCCTTAACACTTGTTCCTTACTTCCATACCATTCTAAGGGACGTTATAACTCTTTCTCAAAGTGTCTTTAAGACATCATTAGCTTAATACTCGTGATTCTTATCGTTATACTCGACTTGCGACTCGGCTACTTAACAACTTTCTTTCTTAGCTTTCGGAATGTCATTGGAAATCTTAATTAGGATCATCAAATACTATTTCTTACTTGTCCAAACCTCATATACATCATACCCCTCGCTCGTCTATTCACTGTATGCTAACAGGAAATTTTCGAGGTGTAACATGAATAGCAGCTGTATGGGAACCCCTTTGTCTTCGTTTGCCCAGATAATGTCCTCTCATACTTTGATTGATTTTCCAGAACCTTCTCAAGCATTGCTTCAACCCTCGAACTACCATGCTCTGTTGATTGCCCTTTCGGTGGTATATAAGAATTAGAATTCTTGTTCCCAAAATTGTTGTTGTTGTAGCTCCCTTGGTTCGCACCACCATAATTATTATTGTAGTTCCCTGAGTTGTTATTGTAGGCACCTTGACCCTGCTGAGGTCTCCATTGATTCTGATTCTAGTAACCACTTTGGTAGTTCTGCCTTTGATAACCCCCTTGAGAATTGCTCATATAGTTAGCGTCTTCAACCTGCTTAGGAGGTCCCTCTTGAAACGGACCCTCTTGGGTCTAGTACATCCCCTTCGGCATACCTTAGAAACATTTACCTTCTTAATATGGGTCTTATCAAACTTCTTGGTTAGCAAGGAAATATTCGTTACAAGCTCAGCCAATGTTTGCTGGGTATCTTGATTCTCCTTTACCATATTCTGGATCATGACACTACCATAAGGCACAATATCAGCATTGTTTGAGTGCCAAGCCTGATTGTGCGTAGTCAGCCTGTCAAGTATGTTGGTCACTCGTCGGTAAGATTTATTCATAAAACAACCATCAGCTGCATTGTTTGCAATTGATTGCATCACTGGATCCAGCCCTCGATAGAACTTCTCCATAATATATTCTCTGGAAAACTATGATTTGGAATCTTCTGCAAATACTCTTTAAATCTCTCCCAAGCTTCATATAATTGCTCCCCTGGTCGCTGCTTAAATTTATAGATCTTGTCACGAATCTCAGCCTTCTTGCTAGGAGGGTACCATTTCTTGAGAAAGACTGCTACCATCTCTGCCCATGTATTAATAGAATTCTGGGGCAGCTTCTCAAACCATGCTCTTTGTATCTCCGAAATTTAAGGAATATTTGAAAAGCCTCAGCCAAATAGCAGCCTGTGAAACGTTATTTTGGATGTGATTAGCACATACATCCACAAATTCTACAAATGACGTTGAGGGTCATTATCGGTAGAGTTTCGAAAGTATCCCTCAAGCTTCAACAATTGGTATAGAAATGAGTCAATTTTGACGCTTGCAGCTCCAACTCGAGGATGAACAATAGCAAATGCATAATCCTTCTCAGGAACAAGATCAGTGAAAACATTCTTGTCATCTGATTCATTCGCCTGATTATTCAATCGACCCCTGGTTACCAACACGTTGGTTTTGCTGATTTAGATTTATGCTCACCTGGTTTTCAAGAAATAGCAAACAAGGTGTGATGGAATAAGCAAAAGACTTCAATCAAAGCAAACACTATTTAGTAATTTCAAAACCGTAGTCCCCAGCAACGGCGCCAAAATTTGATACGCTCAAATTACACCCTTAAATAGCGTAAAGCGAACGATGTCAAATATAGTAACCCAACAAGGTTGGGGTCGAATCCCACAGAAATATGGTGTGAAAAGGTTACCAAACTCGTATAATTCTTAATTTAGGTCTAATGTCTTAATCCGATGATTTTTGTAAAAGTTGGTTGTTTATGACTAATAGCTAATTGCTTTGGATTGTAATTTATAGTAAAAGAAACCAAGGTTGTGTCCCCTTTTGATAAAGTGTATGATCATGGGTATTGATCTTAATATGCTTCTAATGGATCATTACATGAATGCACTTAACCTCTATATGAATCTCTACTATTTCTCAATAAATAAAGATTATCTCTTTCTATGATTTTCCCAAATATAAGAAAGTAAAAATGAAGAACGATTAATTATGCCAAGTAAATTCTTCTTATTCCTAAGTGAATTTATTAAACAAAGTTTAAAACTTTGAGTTCTTGTTATTTATACTTACCAAACCATAATTTGTTTTCCCAAACAAGTCAAGATTTTTGGCATTAATCAATGTTTGCAACCATTAATTATGAATGAAGAATGAAGAATAAATAAATCCTGATAATCCATTATGTGTATATCAATCACAAACCCAATCATAAAACACCCATCATTGGGTTCACAACCCTAGTAAGGGAATTTAGCTACTTATGACAAAGAACAAGAAACAAAAAATTGAAGAATTCATAATTGCTTACTTTGGATGGAAAAAGGAATTGATAATATTTGAATTGATGTTTTGAATCTCCAAAGTAAAGAGAGTATTTAATGCTCTAAGCCAAAAGTCAAGAAACTAATAACTGATTCGAAATAAAACCCTACATTGGACTATTTATAGGTTTTGAAACGTAAAAGTTATAGAATTACACTTTGGTCCCCGATGACACAAAAGACGGTCCATATTTCACATTACGGACCATAAACTGGTTTATGCCTTGGTTTTCCTTCAAGATCGGGGCAACTTCAGCATCATGGATTACAAACCGTATTTTGATTTACGGTCCTTCTTCTGCCTGATCATCTTTAAACATGTAAAACTCCAACTTTCGGCCAAGCGTCTAACTGCTAAATACGCTTTGAAATATGGATCGTAAAGTGGAATACGGTCTGTAAAAGTTGTTCGTATTTCACCATCTTCTCAGCATGACTTTCTTATTTTGCTTATCTTTAAATACGCCCAAGGAATACTACCCGTATTTGAAAATACGACCAATATTTTTTCATCAAGGCCAAATTCTGCACTTTAACAGTTTTCATCCCAAAATTGCTTCATTACCTGAAAAATACTAAAAACACATTAAATTGCCACTAACTTGCTTAAAAACAAGTAACTTCTCGTAAAAAAGGCCTTGGATGTGCCATAATTTCCCGGCACATCAGCTACGAGGGTGGATACTTCATGGAAGTTCGAATAGCTGCTCGTCATCGAGGTAGTTTACGGTTTACTTGAGTTAGACTTTGATTAGTGAGTCGTATATACGTATAGAATTGACGGGAGAAAGCATGATTAGGTCTTCAGACATGGAGTTCGGATGGAGATACTTATAGTTTAAGGGAATTTGTACATATATAGTAAGTAGGGTAATAACGAATGCATAAATGGGCACTAAGTTCTATAATTGTTGAGGTCTATGTGCTGCTAATTGGGAGGGATCACTTGTTGCGATTAAGAAAGGTTACCCCATAGGTTAGTATAATTATTCCGAGGTATATGTAGTTCCGCAATAAATTGTTGAGTATTTGTAATGTTCACACAGCTGTTCATTCTTGTCAATAAAAAGAGTTGCATTGGGTGAGTTGAAGCGAAGGTAAAATACTGTTACGCCAGTCAACGACATGTTTTATGACATTGATCTCATTCATTAGCATTGTTGCATATGTTGCGTGTAACTATTGAACATTGCATGGAACGAAAAGTATGGGTAAATATCAGTTATACTACCCGATTTATGGTCGAGGTGGTTGGATTATGAGGTACTACTTGAAATTCGATCATTGGAAGTGATGTGACAATAAAGATATATACATATATAAAAAGGCACATTTGACCGGGGGTGAGGATCTGGCCTAGTTGTGAGCTCGTGGTCCGAGGTTCGTTCCGGAACGAGGGGTGTATGGACACCATGGGTCCCCTACAGGTCATGACTATTGGGCAAAGACACCAATTAACATGTATGTACAGTTGTGTATTGGGCCCTTGCATTGCATTACATACATTCACATCCTCAAGCTTACATATTGTTATTCTACCATAATTGCATTATGCATATTCTATAATTGTGTTGAACGGTCGAGGAGTTCTGATCATGCATGAAGGTGTTGGCGTAAGGATGAATTACTAATTTCCAGAATTTCTGTGTTAAATCTGGTGGACTTATGGAGTCACAGTGTTTGATGGAAGTGTGAGGAGTCCGTTCCGTCGATGTATCATACCCTAGCGAGTGAACCGGATAGAAAACTCTAAGGCTAATAATCAAAGAGTAGACGTTAGAGAATTTGAGGAAGCAAGGCTTAATTATTTGGCCCTAAAAGAATATACGAGGTAGGACTAACGGGATTAGTCGAGTGGTGTTACACCTCGTATCTTTGAAGAAGCACTTACCAAATTTAAAACATAAGTATGTTGAGTTATGGTTAAGTAAAACCACTTTGGAATATAAGCAAGCATTATTAAGTATATTAAATGGGTAAATGATGTATATAAGGTATACCGGAAGGTTTTATAAGGAAATGAGTGGAAGAAATGGAGTAGTACGACTTTGGAGAAAGGATGGGAAAAGTTTTGTGTGAAAATTTAGGTCCAACTTGAGGGAAGAATATCTCTTAGCATATGAAGTGTTTTAAGGTGTTTCAAAAGCCTAAAATTAAGTTCGTCGAGTTTAGTTTCCAACGCAACAAACCGCTCATCGATAAGACATCGGTGTAGAGAATTATGGACATTACAAGTTCGACTAACAAAGCAGAAACACATGCTACAGTAAAATGCTACAGTGACCCCGCCCGAATTTGAACCTTATAAAAGGGGCAAAACCCCATTTTTTTCACCAAAAAAAATCAGATTTTAGAGCAGCAATACAAAGGGCAATTTTTTCATAAAAAAAGTCGAGGGTTTGAGTGATTTTCAAGTAGCGAAGCGTTAATCAAGTCCAGGATGATGCATGGTTGTAATTCTAGTATTGTTTTGCGGTGGATTTTAGCGTGGATTCAAGTGGATATCGAGGATATTGCTGTTTTAACAAGAATAAGTTAGGAATCTCTTTCTATTTACATTAATACCAGTTTATTCTCGGAGACAAAGTCGTTAAATAATTGCATAGTAAGTTGGTTAGTTATGGAAGTTGGAAAACAGCGTGTGGGCTGTTTTATGGCATGTTGTTGTTGAAAGTGATGTTCTTAATGTTGGTATTGATGTTGTTGTTGTTGTTGGTTGCTGAATTACGATTTTGGGCTAGGCATATAAACAGAGGAGATGCTGCCGAAATTTCGGCAGATTCTAGAAAGATTTATTTGGAGGCTTAGGATAAGTATATAACAATGGACCTAATTATAGCATGAATGGTCTTATATGTAGATTGCGAGACCGAAATAGGTGGAAGAGCCGAGACGTGAATTTTCAGGTATGTTAAGGCTAGTCCCTTTCTTCTAAAGGCATGATTCCTTTCTTATGAATCCAATAGATGTTTTCCAAATGTCCCATGATCCCTATAAATGTTTTCCAAGAATGTTCTTATTCTCAAAAGCTAGGGATTCGTGAATCATAGAGTTCTTTTGATGCTAAAGATAAGCATGTTTTATGATGACGATGATTCTATTTCTAGAAATTCCTATGTTATAATTCCCTACATATTTTCATGTAAACTAGTAAACTAGACCTCTGTTGGGGATTCTGAGGCCGCGGGTGAGTCCGTAATGTGTTTTTATGTATATGTGCATGTTTGGTTTGCGTCTGTAGGGCCTCAGATTATTGTTGGATTTTTAGGTGAAAACTGGTGGAAAAACCCGAGCGACTGGTCTAAATGGACTGCTGCAATGGGTGTGGGACCACAGTAGCGAGTCCGTCGTAGAGGATAGGGGACCACCGCCGCGGGGCGAGAGGGAATTAATGAGGTCTGCCATAGCGGGATATTTTTCGCTATAGCAGGACCGCTGTAGCGGTCGACTGGAGACAAAATCAACGTTTTATATTCTTATTTTCGAACTCCTTCCCCACATAACTCCAAAACAGTTCCCAAAAACTCTTGTGGCGATTTTTAAGGCTAGGGATAAAATACTCTTGAAAGGTAAGTCTCAACTCTCTACTTTGTTCATTCCGTCATTATATTAAGTTCCATAAATAGCGTAGGGTTCGCTAGGGGTGAATGAAGGGACTAAAGCCCTAGAGCTTAAGAAACCCTTACATAATGAATGCATTAGTGATTTAATTGTTATTTATTTATCTAAGGTTATAGATTATCATTTCCTAGGGTGGGAATTCAAGTTCTAATGGATGAGAATGATGTATTGAGACTTCGGGTTTCATAAAGATGGTAGCGTTAGCATAAAAACTTCTTGTAAAAGGATTGAATTGATTAGAAACCCATAAATCAGAATAGTATGATCATTGGGAGAGAGGCAATGATGAGTTCACCATAAGTGATAGTTCAACCAATTTGAAAGAGTAGAAATAAGTGGGTTTCCCTTTTCAATTTGTTGAATTGTTTTAGTAGATGATTCGAATACTCATGTAGCGCTATATTTCTAGACTTTGAACATTCTGAGGCGTTGCGGAAAGGAAAGGCTCACATGGAATGGCTTGCATTGTTTTAGTTCTGTCACGCCCCAAAACACACCCTAGATGTGACAGGCATCCGATGTCATGAACAATATCGGAAGAACCTTATCATATATGGAAAATGTTCAATACTTTCAAATCAGCGATTGTGTAATAAGTAAGAGACACACCCTTAGCCAGTATCTAAGATAAAGTCATGCTCATTAACTCAAAACAGTGGAAGTCTAAATCCACACTTAAATAATATGTGGCAACATGCCCCAACAATCATGGAAAAACATCCATAACACTACCCATAGTTCAACAACCATCTAAGGAGCTTCTATGAGATAAAGAGTGTCTAAAGTATCGGGACGCATCCTAACAATCTAAGTAAATGAAATAATGTAGAGACGTGCCCCACGAACAAAAGATCTCGAGAAGTAACAAGTTTCCCTAAGTCGTCGGCGCGTCACGAACTTGCCCTTCAATGTTACATAACATACTATCAAAAACAACAACGGTATGCCTGACTACTAGGTACACAGTAAGTGTCTCGGGACAATAAATAATATAGCAAAATAAATTAATTAGGATCCATAATACCGTTTAAGTGCAAAGCGGTTGACAAATCCAAAGGTAAGATAAACGAACAACTTTATAACCATCAAAGAAACCATTAAGATATATATATATATATATATATATATATATATATATATATATATATATAATAAATTAATTAGGATCAATAATACCATTTAAGTGCAAAGCAGTTGACAAATCCAAAGGTAAGATAAACCAATAACTTTATAACCATCAAAGAAACCATTAATATATATATATATATATATATATATATATATATATATATATATATATATATATATATATATATAACTAGGATCAATAATACCGTTTAAGTGCAAAGCGGTTGACAAATCCAAAGGTAAGATAAACCGACAACTTTATAACCATCAAAGAAACCATTAAGATATATATATTTTCCAATCCATTAGGCCATAAATTACAATTTAAGTCTTTCCATTTCTAGTTCAATATCATCAACAAGCCACTCACAGGAACACAAGTTCATTATCGTCAACAAGCCACTCACAGGCAACAAAGATATGAAACAAGCCACTCACAGGCAACAAAGATACGAAATAAGACACTCACAGGAAACCAAAGTATAACACATGCCAATACATGCCCAAGTTAATAAAATGAAGGGATGACCGTTTAAGGTTCCCTAAATAGCATAGAAGCACCACACCGGGGCAATTTGACCAACGATGAGTATCCTTCCTCAAGAATAGTTAGGCAAATACCACATCGGGGTGTGTAATCCTTCATGACCACTCTTCCTCCTGAATGGCTAGGCTAACTCCACTAGGATCCATAGTGATTACCCTTTCTCCCAAGTAGCAAGGCCAAACACAAACAATATAATTCATGGCAAAAGATAAAAATCACAATCCCAGCATAGAAGCCGAGTCACAAGTCATATCATGATAGTCACATTATTCATTAAGGATTACGTTCAACATCCCATTATAGGGGTACATCAAATCATTTCCGTTTTAGAAAATTGGGTTCACTTCTTTAAACAAGTTTCAAGTTCAAGACAATCCATTATAGAGCATTCACATGAGATAATCAAGCTTTTCAATTATCAAGTTTAAACATCCCTTATGGGGTAATTCAAGTGCGAATACCATAGTATATCTCGATTTTCAATCATCCTTTAGAGAGGAAAACAATCATGAATACGCATATATAATATAGTACAAACAAGGTTTAATGTCGTGTTGTCCCTCACGCACACAAACCACAACCAAAGAGTTCATAAAAACCGTTCGAAAGAGTATATTCAAAAAGAGACATACCTCAAATCCTGTTGTAAGCTAGCAACCGGATTCTTCCAAGTTCAATAATCACACTGCAATGGTTTTTAATTGACAAAGTATAGAACTTTAACGAACTCTAAGGGTTTCTACCATTATTCGAAAACTAGGGCTTTTTCTAAACCTATAAACGGGTTCTTGAACCCTTTCATGAATCATCAACGAATTCCAACCTTGTAGAACTTTCTACTCTAACCCAAACTTTACTAATACTAGGAAAAGTTCATAAAATTTACCTCTTAGATGAACTCCACACGCCCCTATCTTCTTCTTCTTCTTGAGATTTCAAGAACTTAGGGTTTTAGAGAGATAATTTACTATCAAAAACCGATAAATATGGTGTGGGAATGATCAAGATTGAGGGGGAACTCACCTTAGGGTTAGAGAGACTTTTCTAGGGTTCTTTTACTTGGAAATATTGATGTAGAACGAAGTGGGAAATAACACAACGAGGTAGGACTTAAAGAAAATTCAGAACCAGAAAAAATAACCGCTCCTCGTTGCGGGTGCAACACCTGATAAAGGGATTTTTTGTTGGCCATGCGATGCAGCTTCAATGCTTGAACATGTTTTTGTCAGCAGATGGATTCTGTACGAAGGGCTCGCGATGCACGCTTAACACACGTTTTAGATAATCGACATTCACTCAAGAAACGATCATAACTCCATGTACATAGCTCGGTTTGAGCCTCACTTTATATGGTTGGAAAGGTATTTCAGAGACCTACAACTTTATTTTTTTGAGTTTTCCCATATTCCAACCACAAATACCCAAAACCTGGACATAACTAAAAACTGTCTCTGACTTAGACGAATTTCAAGATTTCCAACGAACACCTCACCTCATTTGCCCCTGAAAAGATCATTTAACACCTGCACCTATCTCGAAGGGATACAAATAGCTTAGATGACATCTAAACCCTAATTATTTCACATTCACACCTAACTCGAATTTATGGGATGTTATATTATCCCCCCCCCCCCCTCCCGCCTCCCCCCCCAAAGGATCATTTGTCCCCGAATGAAAGTCATGGCTTGAGATTCTTTAGTAAACCTTAAATTTTCTTTCAAGAGTTCCATTAGCAAAATGAAACATCCTCAGAGATAACATGCGATTTAACCACATCATGAATGCATAATTCAAGCCTAAACACAATAGTGGGAGACTCACACTCCACTCTAAACTATCACACGAAAACACAACCGAAAGGTTCAAAACATACCTGTAGCAGCGAAAAAATAAGGATATCTCCTCTTCATGTCCTCCTCGGCTTCCCAAGTAGCTTCTTTAGTATTATGATTACACCAAAGGACTTTAGTCGAAGCCACTTCTTTCATTCTCAACCTCCAAACCTGACAATCCAAGACTTGCACAGGTTTTTCTTCATAAGACAATCCTTCATTAATTTCAATCTCGTCATGATTCAAGACATGAGAATGGTCAGGCTTCTACAACCTCAACATTGAAATGTGAAACACAAGGTGCACTATAGCCATCTCACATGGTAACTTCAATTCATAAGCCACTTTCCCAATTCTTCTCAAAATCTCATGTGGGACAATAAAATGAGGGTTAAGCTTACCCTTTATACCAAACCACATAATTCCTTTCATTAGTGACACCTTTAGGAACACCTTGTCACCTACCGTAAACTCTAGTCGCATGTTCGGATACGATTTCTATCAACTGTGAAGTGGCTTGAGTCATTGCACAATGACGTTCAACTTCTTGATTGCTCATGAACTGAGTCAAGACCCAGTAGCACTACTTCAGTCGGTTCAAACCATCCAATTGGCGATCTGCAATGCCTCCTATAAAGAGCTTCATAAGGAGCCAATTGAATAATTGCTTGGTAACTGTTATTGTAAGAAAACTCGACAAGAGGTAAATGCTCATCCCAATTACCCCTAAAGTCAACGGAGCACGCCCTCAACATGTCTTCCAAAGTTTGAATAGTTCTCTCTGCCTGCCCGTCTGTCTGAGGATGAAAGGCAGTACTCAAGTTCACACTTGTTCCCAAACCCCTTAGAACGATTTCCAGAAATGGGCAGCAAATTGCATACCTCTGTCAGATATGATGGATGTCAGAATCCCATGCAATCTAACTATCTCCTTTAGATATAACTTGGCGTCCTGTGCTGCGGTATCTGTTATCTTCACGGGAAGAAAATGTGTAGACTTTGTGAGCCTATCCATGATCACCTAAATCGAATCAAACTTGGCCTTTGTACGGGGTAAACCCACAACAAAATCCATATTGATCACCTCCCACTTCCATTGCGAAATTTTGATATTTTGAGCCAGGCCTCCAGGCCTTTGATGTTTAGCCTTAACCTGTTGACAGTTCAAACACTTAACTACGAAGTTAGAAATGTCAACCTTTATGCTCTTCCACCAGTAGTGTTTCTTCAAATCTTTATACATCTTGGTGGATCCCGGATGCACATAGTATTTAGAACTATGTGTCTTTACCAACAATTCTTGTCGCAAACCATCAACATCAGGAACACATAGACGTCTCTGTAATCTCAAGACATCGTCATCAGCCCCAATTGTGAATGAAATGTACTCGCCCCTTTCCATTCCATCTCGCAGTTTCACCAATAGTCCATCTTCGTATTGTTTGGACTTGATTCTCTCAACAATATCAAATCGCATGGGTGTGATTTCCACTAAACTTCACATCTTCAGTTTCATCAAGTTGGACTCCAAAGCTAATGAGTCTCCATTTTCTCTACCCGTTAGCATTTGCCGAATGTGCAACTACGCTAACATACCCATATATTTCTGGCTCAATGCATAAACAACAACATTCGCCTTACCAGGATGATACAAGATGTTCAAGTCGTAATCATTCAACAGCTCTAACCATCTTCTCTGTCTGAGATTTAATTCTCGCTGCTTGAAGATATATTACAGGCTTTTGTGATCGGTGAAATCATCACAATGTTCCCCATACAAGTGATGACGCCAGATTTTTAATGCGAACACCACAATAGCCAATTCTAAGTCATGAGTTGGATAGTTTTTTTCGTGCTTCTTTAACTGACGGGAAGCATAAGCGATCACCTTACTATTCTGCATCGAAACACAACCCAACCCAATTAGGAAAGCATCACAACAAACTATGTAGCCTCTAAAACCCGAAGGTAGAGTTAAAATAGGAGCCGACGTCAGTCTTGCCTTGAGCTCTTGAAACTCTTCTCACAGGCTTCCGACCACTGGAACTTCGCCGTTTACTGAGTCGACCTCGTCAGAGGTGCAACTATAAATGAGGAACCTTCCACAAACTTTCAATGATAACCAGCTAAACCCAAGAAACTACAGATGTCCGTCGCACCCGTAGGTCTTGGCCAGTCTTTAACTACCAAAATTTTCTGAGGGTCAACTTTGATACTATCACCAGACACTATGTAACCCAAGAATGCCACAGAGTTAGGAAAGAATTCACACTTAGAAAATTTAGCATAGAGCTTATTTTCTTCAAGTGTTTTCAAGGTTATTCTCAAGTGTCCTGCATGCTCCTCACGACTCCTCGAATAAACTAGGATGTCATCAATAAACACAATTATGAAACGATCGAGAAAAGGCTTGAACACATGATTCATCAGGTCCATAAATGCAGCAGGGGCATTAGTTAGGCCGAAGGACATCACCAAAAATTCAAAATGCCCATACCGAGTACGAAAAGCTATTTTTCGAATATCTTTCTCCTTTATCTTTAGCTGATGGTACCCAAACCGCAAGTTGATCTTAGAAAAGAACTTAGCACCCTGAAGTTGGTCAAACAAGTCATCTATCCTAGGCAATGAATATTTATTCTTGATAGTCACCTTATTTAGCTGACGGTAATTAACACGCATTCTGAGAGAACTATCCTTGTTTTTGACAAACAAGACCGAAGCACCACAAGGCGAGTTACTTGGTCGAATAAACCCCTTATCCAACAAATCTTTCAATTGATCTTTCAATTCTCTTAGCTCTGCCAGTGCCATACGATAAGGTGGGATGGAACTTGGTCGAGTTTCGGGAAGAACATCTATCCTAAAATCGATAACTTTATCAGGAGGGATGCCCGGAAGATCGGGAAACACTTTGGGAAACTCTTTAACTATAGAGATGGACTTAAACTCTGGCACTACGGCTTAAGTATCATTGACAGCTACAAGATGGTAAATTCACCCTTCGAAATCATTTTACTAGCCTTAAGATACGAGATAAACTCCCTAGGCTTAGCAATTTCTCCCTTCCACACAGTAACTGGTTCATCAGAATAAGCAAATCGAACTAACTTATAATGAAAGTCCACATCAGCATAACGAGCAGCTAACCAATCCATCCCCATGATTATATCAAAATCTATCATCTCTAGCTCAAATAAGTAAGCTGTAGTTTCACGACCCTTAACTACAACCACACAATTTCTATGAACTCTAGAGGCAATAATTGGGACACCAGCAAGAGTATTCACAGAAAAAGGTTCATGCAATTGTTCAGGTTCAATACCAAAATCGAGAGCAAAATTTGGCGTCACGTATGAGAGATTTGAGCCGATCAATCAATGAATATGTATCAAAAAAGTAAATAGTGAGAAAATCTCTGACCATAGTATCTGAGGCTTCAACTGCCTCCCTATGAGTCAAACCATAAAGTCGGGCTTGACCCCCATTAGTGGTGTTAGCAACAGCTTTACCTTTCCCATTACCACGAGCATTAAGAGTGTTATTAGTATTACTAGCAGGCGGATTCCTAGCAGCAACAGGTGTAGACGAATTGTTTTTTCGGACTGAAGAGATAGCCATTTCGCGTAACGACTTCCTATACTCCCTCTTGATGTGACCCCTTATACCACAATCATGACAAATATGATCTTCCCATCCAGATGATTGTCCATTACCACCTTGCGAATATCTTTTCTAATTGTTGTTCCTCTGACCTTGTCTATCGGACGGAGCACTGGCATTAGAATAAGCGCCGGTCTGAGCAGGTGCAGAATACCCTTTCTTTTGCCCCCATTTTGCGAACCACTGAACCCACCTGCAGATCAGGCCTTCTTACTTTGTTCCCTTTCTAGCGTCTCTTCACCCTTCCTTTTCTCTTGTTGCTCAACGAACCTAACCAAGAATAAAAATGTAAAAGTAGGAGGCATAGCAGCAGCAACACACGCAAATTGTATACGTGGTACTAACCCACGCATAAATCGGCTCACTTGTGCTTTTTCAGTCGGAATCATATACGTTGCATACCTTGCCAGACGAGTAAACTTTAAACTGTACTCACGAACAGACATAGTGCCCTATTGAATCTTCTCAAACTTAGCAGCCAGAGAAAATCATTCCTCATCAGACAAAAATCTCTTCATGAATTCCCTCTCAAATTCAGCCCAAGCAGGAGCTGGATCAGTATTACCCTGCTCAGTCTCCCACAACTCGAACCAAACATGAGCAATATCTTTCAATTTATATGATGTAAAGTCCACAGGTTCAGAACCATGAGCACCCATGGCCCTTAAACCTTTGAATGACTCATCCATAAAGTACTGGGGATCATTTTCTTTTCGTGAACCAAAGAACTTGGGCGGATTCAGCCCCAAAAAGTGCTTAAGCCTTCCCCCACCACCAAGTGTCGGATTCGCACTCCCACGCTGCTGTTGGGCTGTAACTAGAGTAGTAAGTATCTGGATTGCATTCTGCATCGATCCAACATCAGTCACGCCCGCAACAGGGGCTGAAAGGTGCGGTGCTTGGTCTCCAATCGTTCTCAACCCAACAGTTAGCCTCAAAGAAGGGTGCGTTAGTGATCCAAGCGCTTGTTTACTGTGACGATGAGTCAAAAGAACCATTACTCCTTTGGTTAGCAGCTCCCGCACGAGTTAAAGCCATTTCTACGAAGCACGAATTAACGAACACGTCAGGACAATCCTAAGGGAGTTCAACCTCTATATCACAATCTAGAATAAAGAAGAAAGAGAAACACTTATAAATGTCCTGGTAGTCTTTCGATCATTGATACACTCAAATTACACCTATTAATGGTATAATGCGGACGTTGTCAAATATAGTAACACAACGAGGTTGGGGTCGAATCCCACAGAGAATATGGCATGAAAAGCTTACTAAACGAGTATTATACTAATCTTCATGGTCCTGGTGTATTCCAGAAAAGGGTTTTATGGTTGATTTGGTTTGTGGACTAATTTAAACTGGCTGGAAATTTAAAGTTGTAAATATATGGGTAAAAAGAACTAAGGTTGAGTCCCCGTTAGATAAAGTGTATGATCGTGGGTATCGCTCTCGATATACTTCTAATGATCGTTTGTATGGATGCACTTAACCTCTATGTGAATCTAAACTATTTCCAAGCAAGAAAAGATTATTTCTTTCTATGCTTTTTCCAAAGATAAGAAAGTATGCATGAAGAACGGTTAATTATGCCAAGTAAATTCCTCTTATTCCTAAGTGAATTTATTAAACAAGGTTTAAAGCCCTGAGTTCTTGTTATTTGTTCTTACCTAACCCTAGCTATTTTCCCAAATAAACTAAAGTTTATGGCGTGAGCTAATGTTTGAAATCACTAACTATATGATGAATACGAAGAACAAATAAACCCAAACAATCCATTATGCATATATCTTTCATGATCCCCAATCATAAAACACCCATCCTTGGGTTCACAACCTTAGTAAAGGTGTTTAGCTACTCATGGCAACAAGAAAACAATAAAGATTGAAGACTGCATAATTGAATTATTGTATTGAACTTATGAATAAAACTTGAAAGTAATGAATGTAATTGTCTGGAAATCTTCAAAAGCAATAATGACTCAAAAGTAATTACTACAAGTTTAAAACTCTAGATGTCTGAAAAATAAAATCTAAACAGGTATTTATACAAGTTAAAACTCGAAATAATCAATCCCAGTCCTGTTCCATCTCGGCTAGCACTTCGAGGGGTCGTCTTTGCACTTCGACGGTCGTCGACATGCTCGACGACCAACTCGACGATCTGAGTACCCTTTATCACCCTGCAGGAATTCCACCGTCGAAGCACTTCGACGGGCCGTCGATCATGTCGACGGTGCAAGTCGACGATCTGAGTATGCTTTGATGTTTTTGTTACTTCGCAGAAACTTTTTGACGATGCGATTTGACGAGCCGTCGAGCATGTTGACGGTCCGTCCTTATGCTTATCAGAACAGATTGCCTATTTTCCTCGTTTTTTCGCTTTCCGAGCATTCTAACTTCAAAATACCTGCACCACACATAAAACACATCAAACTACCACGAACTTGCTCAAAAACAAGTAAAACTTAGAGTTAAAGAGCATTAGATGTGCCAAAATCCCGACACATCAATCATGCAGGTGATCAGGCTGCACAAGGAAGACTCCACTAAGCACAGCTCCAATGACACAGAAAAATCCTAGGACATATCTAAACCTAGGCTCTGATACCAAGATTGTCACATCCCAAAACCCATCCTAGACATGACCGACATCCGATGTCATGAACAATATCGGAAGAACCTTATTATATATGAAAAACATTTAATACTTTCAAATCAGCAATTGTCTAATAAGTAAGAGACACACCCTTAGAAAATCTCTAAGATAAAGTCATGCTCATTAAAACAAAACAGCGGAAGTCTAAATCCACATTTAAATAATACGTGGCAACATGCCCCAACAATCATGGAAAAACATCCATAACACTACTTATAGTTCAACAATCATCTAAGGAGCTTCTACGAAATAAAGAGTGTCTAAGTCTCGGGACGCAGCCCAACAATCTAAGTAAATGAAATAATGTAGAGATGTGCCCCACGAACAAACATGTGGGCTCACCGAAAGATATCGAGAAGTAGCAAGTTCCCCTAAGTCGTCGGCGCGTCGCGAACCTACCCTTTAATGTTACCTAACATACCATCAAAAACAATAGCAGTATGCCTAAGTACTGGGTACTCAGTGAGTGTCTTGGGGACAATAAATAATATAGCAAAATAAATTAATTAGGATCAGTAATACCGTTTAAGTGTAAAGCGGTTGACAAATCTAAAGGTAAGATAAACCAACAACTCTATAACTGATAGTTCCAAGTGCATTCGTGTTTTGATGATTGTCAAACTGTTTTAGAATAACATAGAGACCCGGTCTGTGATCTGCTCTCTGTGCACCTTGCACTGTTGATAGAAATAGTTGTATAGTTGTGCCACTCACTGCACACAAGTATAATAGTGAGTTGGCCCATGCTTTAGGTCAAAATTAAAGAGTGGTCGCTCTAACTATATATATGTCACACCCCAAAATCCACCCTAGACATGATCGGCATCCGACGTCATGAACAACATCGGAAGAACCTAAACGATACAATAACAACACTTGAACCCGCTAGGTTCAACATTCGCCTCCAACAGTTTATAAAATAAATGTAACATCAACTTCCTTTTTAATAATCTTTCCTTATTAAATTAAACAACGTTATAAGTAACTGCATATATCAGGATCACAATTATGAAATAAGATCAGCGGAAGACTAATATAAGTAAATAGTCATAGACGTGGCAAACACCCATTAAGTTGTACGAGACTTTGATAATCTACCCACAATTCTGACAACTATCTATGGAGCTTCTAAGAGACAAAACAATCATCTACTTCGAGACGCAGCCCGAAAATCTAGAATGATAAATGAAATAGGAAGTGTCCCACGAACAAAGATGTGGGCTCACAAAATCAACAGCAGCAGCAAGTTCTCCTAAGCATCGAGAGTATCACGAACCTGCTCTTCTCCGATACCTAACATACCATCAAAAACAACAATGGTATTCCTGAGTACCTTCGTACTCAGTGAGTGCCTCGGGGACAACAAGTATTATAAAAATAAAATATAATAATACATAAAGAAATCAGTTCCGAAAAGATAGTATAAAAACATTCATTCCACTTTATGATTCTTAATATCATTTGTTAAACAGTTTACAAAGCCATTAATCAATATAAAAATAGGTATTCAGCATGTTTATCTCAATAAGAATTATAAAAACCGATTACAAAGCCTTTTGTCAATTTACAACTTTCAATTATGCCTTTCAAATCAATTAAGATAGTCATCAACAATTCCATAAGAGAATAAGAATGTCACACATGCCAATACAGGCCCAAGAATCAAGCATACCGCTCATAGCGCACCACACCGGAACATATAATTCTCAGTGGCTATCCTTCCTCCCGAATAGCTAGGCATAAATCACACCGGACTATGTAGTACGCGGTGGCTATCCTTCCTCCCGAATAGCTAGGAATAAATCGCACCCCGAGTAGCGAACCCAGCGGTGGCCACTCTTCCTCCTAAATGGCTAAGCATAAATCACACCCCGGGTAGCAAACCCAGCGGTGGCCACTCTTCCTCCCGAATGGCTAGGCATAATCGCACCCCGGGTAGCGAACCCAGCGGTGGCTACTCTTCCTCCCGAATGGCTAGGCATTAATACACTACGATCCATAGTGGCTACTCTTCCTCCCGAATAGCAAGGCAAACACAACAACAAAGTCCATGGCATAGAAGCCGATTCACAATTTGTCTCAAAGTAGTCACACCATCAATAACATTAAAGTTCATTATGCCATATCGAAATAATAAGTCATTCCAATCAATGTTTTGAAAACGTATAACTTCTTTACAAAAGATTTTCATGTCCCAATTCATCAATGAGAATGTCATTACGAAAATCCATAATTTCATAGATAATTATGACAACGTTTCCACTTCTTTAAACAAGATCACTTTGTCATAGTTCCTTTGTGAAATCATCAATACCAACAATTAACCATCATCACTAAGCATCTCTCATAGAGGAAAACATTCATATTATCTTATACATATATAGGGTTTGTTACAATCTAGGTTTAATGTGGGCTCGCCGCTCACGCACATTAACCATTAATCAAAACATGTAATAGATTTCAAGAGTGTAAATCCAATTCATCATATCATTCAAAACATGCTTTTATAAAGAATCAATCTTTCAAGAGAGTTTGCAAAAGAGACATATAAATTACCTTTATATTCAAAAAGGATTTTATTTTTTAAAGAGACATACCTTGATGTGTTAAACAAAGTTTAACAATTCACTTTCCTAATGAAGAACACCCAAACCCTAGCTTGAATCACTTTAGGAAGAATTATGCTGCAAACCCTAGGTTTTGATCACAAGAATCATGGTAAGAATCATGAGTTTGATGTTAGAATAGATTAGTAATGTTAAGGGTGTTCTCACCTTTGATTTGAAGACTTGAGGGATGATTTTCGTGCTTAGGGTTTGGAAGGATGAAAAAAATGGAAACAAAATAAGACCATACCCATTTTAAACCCAATTTTCTGCCAAAAACGGAGAAAATACGGCCTACAAAGTACGTCCCGTACTTTGAAGTACGTCCCGTACTTTGAAGTACGTCCCGTACTTTGAAGTACGTCCCGTACTTTGAAGTACGTCCCGTACTTTGAAGTACGTCCCGTACTTGTAGCCCTTATTTAGGCTGCCAAGACCAGTGAAGAACGGAAGAAGTATGTCCAAAAGGATGTCCTGTACTTTAAAGTACGGCCCGTACTTTCTGGGCGTACTTTGGGCGAATTCTCCAGCTTTTGTGCCCTTTAGTAAAATGGACATAACTTTTTGTACATAGCTTTTCTCGGGCTGGGTGACCTACCGTTGGAAATATATTTCAAAGATATACAACTTTCATCAAGGAAGTTTTTCCAAATTCGCAACACATTTTCATGAAAATCGCCCAGAAGACAGACCTATCAAAACTTAAGCGAAGTTAAGAGCCCTTAAGAACTCCAATTGTTGGTTTGACTTCAAAACGACCATCTTCCACCCGAATTTATCAAGAATGGATTCGTATAGGTATAATATCATCTTAACACTAGAGTTTTACATATTTACACCTAACCCAAATTTACGGAGTGTTACAATATACAACATGATAGCAACATATTGAGTAGACTTGAAAACCTAATATGAATCGTGCAAAGTTGCCGACACGAGTTCTCAAGATCTCTCAAGAACAAAGTTACCTACAAGTTGAAGAACCTTATCCAGATGCAATATTTAGTCTAAGTTCTTTATATTGTTGTGAGTCTTTGTTCGATTGTGCTTAAATTGTAAACCTACTCTTCTCTTCAAAGAAAGCTAGGTGCTTGTTGAAAGTGTGTTTCCTCAAGCCATTGAGTGGTATATTAGGCTAAGATTAGTCTAAGTGTATTAGTGTCCTTAGCTAGAGCTGGCTAAGTGGAGTTGCTTGCAATCGAAGTATTGCAAGGGTTGAGGGACTATGTGTTACAACCTGTATCTTAGAACTAAAGTTAGACTTGTATCGTTAGAGTTTTAGCAGAAAATTTTAAAGTTTGTACGTATTACGAAAGTGGTTGATAAGCCTACTTTGGGTACCCATAACCCCTTGATTCGTTGAGAATTTGGAAAAGGTTCCTTAATGAAAGTTGTATAGTCAAACCTCTCTATAATTGCCATTCGTTATAATAGTATTTCACTATAACGGCCTAATTTTCTCCAGAACCGATTTTTTATGTTATATTTTACTTCTCCATAACAACATTCTACCTTTAACAGCAATGACATTTATTATAACGGTACACTTTTTATAAAATTACCTCTCTATAACAACTACATCAAATATTGTGTAATAATATTTTGTAAGAAATATATTATCTATAAATTAAAATATTTATGATAATCTTCATTAATGTCATGTACATAGTAAATTTCAAGTACGAATATCTAAAAATCTTCAATTATACTATTAAGTTCTTAGACAGCCTTCAAGAGAAAGCTATTGAATTCCCTTTTCTTTGAAAGTTTGAACAAAAATCTTCATCAGTTCGAATGTTAATATCATTACTAAGAGACTGGAATTCATGAAACAATCTACAATTTTAGAATTCTTACATCAAACTTGAAAATTTAAATTTTTCAATTAATTTTAAATGCATATGTTCCGTAGATTTTAATTCTTTATCGGCATGGTATAACTAGTTATGGATTTCTTAGTAATTTATTAGTCTTTTCAATTTTTAACTAATAAATTATGAAAATCAATTGGGATTTTAAAATTAACAAGTATTTTTTATTTCGTTTATACTATCATAAAAAGTAAAAAAAAAAAATTGCATAGTTTTGTTTATAACAGCTAAATGAAATCTAAACATCAAATGACAGTATACATACATAAAAGCACCTCACTATAGCAGCTATGAAATTTTCGGACAAAACCTGCCATTATAGAGAGGATTGACTGTGGTACGTAGAAATACCTTTTCAGACATATAAGGACCAGGCCAATTGGAGTTCGGAGCAAGGAGATATGTTCGTCTCAAAATGACTAATGGAGAGGTGATTAAGATTCGGTAGAATCCACTAAGTTTTCAATACGTCTTCCTTCTAGAACAATTACAGGAAAATCCGTTGATAATTTGAGAAAACTTAAAACATCAAAATTTTAGCCCGTTGAAATAGCTTTCCAACGGTATATTATGGAGACCTAACGGAGATTTGTGCTAGGAGTTATGCCCATTTTACTAAACATTATTGACTGAGTGTAAAAGTGACAGGGGAGCTCGCTAAGCTCGCCCCAAAGCGAGGCAGGGGCAAGCCATAGACCATGCTCGACAAGCCTGGGGGTCCAAAATTCCCCATGCTATAAATTCAACACTTAACTCGAAATTTCATTTATCAGACATTCCAACTTCGTTCTAAAGCCCTAAGCAGTCGTTTTCCTCCTCTCCTCATCCTCTCATGTCAAGGTAAAATCGCTCTACTGATTCCTAAGGAATTCTAACATTAATTCATGAATTGAAACATGATTCTTTAACCAAAACATAGGATTTCCAAGGTAAATCCTTCCCAAGCAATTCAAAGTTAAAGTTTTGGTGTTCTGCATCAGAGAAGCAATTTAGCTCGTTGGATTGGAGCATTTACAGGTATGTAGGATTTCTATCTACGTTTGGAAACATCTTTGTTCTTCCCCATGCCCTGCTCTTCCATGATTATGCAAGAGTTCACTAAACTATGGTTTTTAGCCAAGTCCATGATAACCCTAAGTTTATATACCATGATTACCATATTTGACATATATATTTGGTATTGTATTCCTAATCTTCTATTTTGGCTATTAGGAATCCGTTCGTAATCCATGAAAACTCATATTTTGTATTCCATGGGTTCCTACGTGCAAGTTATGAAATATTATGCTTACTTTCATGAATATCCTACATGTCTACATGTTTTCATGCAAATAAATTATATAATCTTTGTCCATGTTATGACACAAGATATCCATGTTATAATACAAGTCATGTTTTTACAAAATTCATGGGCTTCTCAGCCAACTATACCATGTTCATGTTATTAGGAGTTACACAGATTACCGAGAAGGTTTTATACCTGAAACTACATATGCCAATGTAGGATAAGGATCCTTTGTTATACCCCATTTAAACGGGTTAAACTAGGTACAACATATTGGAGATTCCTATTTTTGCTTTATTTTAGGAGTCGCCACCTAATTGATTTTAAGGTGAATTAGGGCACCTAATTTATTAACTAAGATAAAATCTAACTATACCTCCATTAATGGTCTGCTTAAATTTTAATTCTAGGTAAGGGTTCTAATTATCCTAAAGGGAAGGGGTTAGGCATCCTCTAGGATCCGTTAACTACGGTTTACCGACCAAACTTAGGTTAATTAATTAAGGGTAAAAGTAGTGATTAAATTTCAAGAAAATGACTTATAATTATTCTTTGAGATTGTAAAGGAAAGTATAAATATACTATTTAAACTAACTTGTAGAAATCATAGTGATTTAGCATAAAGGCAAATTTTAAATGCTTTTACAAATAAGATTTATGAATGCGGTTAAGACTTTGAATAAAACAAAATAATACATTTTGATATAGGATAATTCGCGTGAAAGAAGATTTTAAATGCTATTTTAAAATAAACTAGAAAATATTGCTAAAGTTTAATATAATAATGCTATTTAAAATAATATTTATAAATGTTATTAAGGTTTTAAATGGAAATACGGTAATGCTATTTAAAGTAGATTTATAGAAGGTGTAATGATTTGCATAAAAGAAAATGATATTTAAAATGAAGTTATAAATATTGCCAAAGCGTTAAGAAATAATGCTATGTAAAAATAAAGCTTGCGAAATATAATAGTTTTTAAGAGAAGACTTAGTAAATGGGATGCAAAAAAGAAGTGAGTATTCTTTCTCCTTTAATTAACTATGCTCGACTTAAAGAAAACATGTATAACTTGATAAATCTTGAAGAAATTATTTAAGAATATATTTGAGTTTATATTTGCATATTAGCGACATTTTAACTTCCTAAGCACATAATTCCTTTAACTCCAAGTATGTGTTCATGCTATTTTGAAAAATCAATTGTAAATAATAAAATATTATAGGTACTATAAATATTTTGACATAAATAGAAGAGAATATGACTTACCGAATTAACTACTAGTTTTCTTAGATTAACTACCCATCGACCTAAAAACTAACTCCCACTAATTTGCTAAGAATTCATCTAAATTAAGAAAATAAAAACAAGGTAAAGGGTTAGTGGCATAATACAAATCAAATGCATAAAATAAAATAAAAGGGGGGAAAATAATCTGGGCCAGCCCGTTTTTAAGAGAAGAACTGCTGCAATGGGCTGCTGTTGGAAATGGATTCAGCCCATTTCTAAGCCTGGAGGACTGTTCACGCCTATTTGGGCTTTGGCCCAGAATTTGTTTTGCTATTTTATTTTCTCTTTCTTTGAGCGGGCATTTGGACGACGAGGGAGGAATAATATTTCGTTGGGCCTCGGCCCAACATTGAATGCGGAAGACGAACGAGTCCCTCGGACTCATATGCGATGGTCATGCAAAAGAAAGGAAAAGGATTAGTATCTAATCAATGAAAGATCAAACATATAAAATGTAAACTTAAGACAATTCAATAGATTATGTATACGTATTGTATATTCAAGTATACCTTATGTATACACATTCATAGGGATATATAGAAGGTTAATATTGGAAAGCTTTCACCCCCGTCTTCCCGATGTTGCACAAGTTCCAAGGGATTTCATGAATGGGCATGGCTAACACCGGGGAGGGTTTAAGCT
The DNA here is from genome assembly GCF_029784015.1 of Lycium ferocissimum. Classification (NCBI taxonomy): domain Eukaryota; kingdom Viridiplantae; phylum Streptophyta; class Magnoliopsida; order Solanales; family Solanaceae; genus Lycium; species Lycium ferocissimum. Next base: position 25,641,977 of record NC_081342.1, read on the forward strand.
TGATCCATAATGACCTCACTAACCTCCCTATCAACGTATTAATTAAGATATACGGGTCATATACAATATATACACAATCGCACAATATACTTGTAAAGGACTGCCACATAAGAAAAATATAAAAAAAAAAGTATGGAAAAACGAGGCAGCAACCAATTTCCAAAAGTCATCACACTTAATAGTAGAACTAATTTTCTAGAATGATACCTTCCATATACATCAGATACTTTGTCATATACATGTTAAGATAGACATACAGAGTTGAATATACTCTGTGTATATACTCCTATATACCACAGCCATTCAGTCATAAAAGAAACAAGAAAGGGCAATCATGCTAAGTCATTTACGCATAAAGATTCCTATGATACTCAACAGGGGAATAACACACAGATTAGTTTTCAACAGCCATGCTATGTTCAGTTTACAAAAAAAGGTTCATGCCATTTTTGGGTCTTTCAAGCAAGTACTCGAACCACAGATTTATTTCCTTTTGAAAATAGAGTAGTCTGAATCGCATGTTGGCATATACAACTAATTTTAGCAACAGAAGCACGCAAGGGCGTAATAAGGATCATTTTCACACATGAAGACATGACTTATTCTTAATGAACTATGGTTCATCCTAACAGATATGAAATCTTTAATCAGCACATAGGGATAAATTAAGCATTTTTTGATCACCACTGGTGCATTATAGATCATAACCATTCCTAAACAATTTTTGTGCTTCAACTAAATGGGTACAAGTTAAAACAGCGGGCTGAATTCTTAAAACAGCATCAAGTTCATTTTGCTTACGAGGATCTCATTTAACTAATTTTGAGACTCATTTCAGCATCTTATCGAATCTAAAGCTCTTAAGAATTCTTAAAGGATAAGGACAGCTAGAACATTGAGGTGAAAACCCAAAGCAAAATGTATATCAGGCATGTCAATGATAGTACTAGACGACACGAAGCATATGAACACTCATGAATCGTGGCATTGATCATCTCAAAATGTTGACCAAGCATTTTGATTCAATCTCCTCTATGTACATCTAAACCCCAACTTGACTTCTTAAATACAAACTCAGCATACTATTAATGCATGATAAGGACTGTTAAGATTAATATACGCGTTAATGAACTCCGACTGGGCTAACTAAAGCAATCATTTAACATGGACCTTTATTTTAACAAAAAATTAACAAGTGTGTAGAGTTATACATACTGACATTTGAACATAGACATGAATTAACGACACATTTGACAGTCTACCATAAACTAATGCTATCCCCTACACCAAGGTTAGACTATACCAATCATACAATGGGCATTAAACCAACAAACACAGATTAATCCCATTTCCATTAAAAGACAGACTTGCGAGGCCATACTACTAATAATGTTATACTAACAACTGAGACACCCCAAACATGCAGTAAGTGAAAAACTAAAGATAATCCCTAAGCAAAATGAACAAGCTAATCGTCTTTCGAAATCCGACGGAGACACACATAAAGACAAAAAATACAAAATGATCTAAGGAGGCTATTACCTTCTTGCGGTGCGGCGAAGTGAGGCGAAGGTCTCGATACCTACTCGAACACCACACTCCGAGTTCGTATAGATCCGAATCAATACCCAAAGCGAAAAACGAACAGAAATGCTTTAGTATATTTTTTTATCAATCACCAAAATATATGATTATTATAAACTGATTATTATTTTTTTTTTTTAAAAAGGGATTTTTGTGGCTGGAAGCTATATATTTCAAGAGAGTTTTTTTTTTGCCGCTCTCCCCAAGACCACCCCGAATCGGTTCATAAGCCACCATCTATAGGAGATAGCTAGGTGGGGGTTCAAAAACGAAAAATTGGGCGGGATTTAAGTTGACCGTTTTCCAAATCAAACTTTTGGGGCCCCGTCGACGAATGCGAACACCCGGAAGAAAGACAACCCTCATTAAAAATTTCCTACCCGATAAAATGAATTGTCTTTGGTAAAGATGAGTTTTTTACCTCACTCACGAACGAAGTCCATTAAAAACTGTCCTCAGAGGGCAGAAAAAAGAACAAACGTCCAAATTTCAAATGTTGACCTTCGAAAAAAAAAAAAAAAAAAAAAAACGGTCTATTAATTTCTTTCCCAAATTTGCCATGCAACTTTGTTAGAATGAAAGGACCACGATGGTTAAATTCTTCGGGTTATTGGTGAGAGAGAGGTTAAGAAAGAGGAAGAGAGAGGAACAAGTTTGGTATTTGGACGGACAAAGAGAGAGAGGGAGCGTTAGGGAGAGAGAAGGAGAGGAAGAGAGAGAGGAGAGAGAGAAAGGGGGGGTGTGCGGCGGATGGTGAATGGGAAGTGAAAAAAAAATGGTTTCATTTCCCTCTTCTTTAAAACGTGTGGATGGGCGAGGGTCGGGTCAGGGTAGGTTAATTTTATATGGGTGGTCCGAAAATAATTGATTGAAATTTGGGCGGGTTGATTCGAATGGTGGGACGATGAATTAAAATGTAGGCTTTTAAACTTAAGTAAAAGACCCATTTTAACTAATTATGCTAACATATGTTAAAATATTATCTCATATAAAAGTATGTATATATTAGTACTCAGATAAAATAAAATGACGTCGTAATAGTCGTGCGATAATATATTTTGAAAGTCAACAGTAAATAAATGTTATCATTTAATTTTGCGAAAACAAATGCGATGCGTATGCATAATGCGGTAAAATGCTTAAATTATTATAATGCAAATTATGATAATGCCGGTAATAAAATAATAACAACTACGGACGGCAACAAAATAATAAACGCCGGCATTAATAGAAGCTAATAATTATAGTAAAAATATAAATAATTATTTCTTAAATTGCTGAAAATATGAATAAGTATTTTGGGGAAGACGGGACAAAATCGGGTGTCAACAATCACTCTGTCCAGTAGGACAATTCCTTTATATATTCTCCATTGAGGGATTTTGGATCCATTCATGTTATGTTCACGTCATGTACCCCGGCAAGGTACAGGACAACTTAGCTGATCGGGCAGAGATCAGACGCTACGTGTTAATGTGATGGTTACATGCTGGTTATACTAATGCTCTCCCACAAATATTTTTAATCATGTCATATATATGTATGTATTCATGTCCATGTTCATGACCAGGTTTCAGTTTCAGTTTCAACTCTCATCATGTTATTTCATGTGACATGTTTATTTCATTCAGTTTCTTTACATACTAGTACATTCAATGTACTGACGTCCCCTTTCTATTGCCCGCAGGCTTGCATTTCACGATGCAGGTACGTATAGGACGACACATCTACTCAGTAGGACTTTACACGTATCAGCTTATTGATAAGCCCCATCTTCTTTGGGGTTTAGTCATTACTTACTTTATATTAGTTATGCATTTAAAGTATGTTGGGGGCCTTGTCGACGTTTATGTTTAGTAGTTCAGACTCATGTTAAAGGTTTCATAGAATAGTCAGTCAGTCATGGTATGCTAGATAATTAGAGTCGTTTAGCCATCTTTGGCTCAACAGTTATGACACTTCGCATTCATGTTTTAAACAAGTATTTTTATTTAATATTTTGAAATCTCATATTTATTAAGGCTCATCAAGTTTTATGTCATATTCCGCCTATGTTACGGCTCATGATAATTCAGCAAGTTATGTGGTTCGCTTGGTCACATGCAGTAAGGCATCGAGTGCCATGTTACGCCCAGGCCATGGTTCAGGGCGTGACAAAGCTTGATATCAGAGCCTAGGTTCAAGTGTCTTAGGGAGTCTATGAAACCGTGTCCTGTGGAGTTTCCTTTATATGGACGTGCCGGCCATGCATATAAATGGTTAACTACCAATACATTCAGGATTGTCTCACTTCTTTCATATTCTAGATCGTCCAACTAGAGCCATCCATTCAGGAACTTTCCTAACTCGTGCCACGAAACTTAGAACAGTAACATTCTCTTCCTATCGAATTCGGAGCGTATCGAATATGCAAGCGACGAGCAGGAAATCAAAGGTCCAAGTGAGGATGATTACCCATCGGGTGGTGCATGTTGGTGACAGATGAGAGTTGAGAGGATATTGAGAGTGGGACAAAATTCATAGTCATTATAGACCAGAACATAACCCTTATCAGAAAGGACCAAGGCAGTATCATGTTTTGTAGTTATCAGTTCACCTTAGTTATCAGTTTTATAGTCTTGCAGTTAGCAGGGTGTTTAGTACGCCAGTATTTAGTTATTTGGCTATCAGATCTTCAATTTTCAGTGTATCTGGATTTTATTTTGTGTGGCATCTGAGTATATAGTGATTCATATGGGTACAAAGAGAAAGTGTAGGTAACGACTACTACAGTGAAGTCTCCCTATGTTTTAAGCTCGGATTAAGACCAAGACTCGCCAAATAACGCATTAAGTAATTTACCTTGTGGTAGTACCCTCTGAAGAACAAGTTTATAATGTCCCGTTTGGTCGTTATAGTCTTTTCGGCACTTTCACCTGTTTTCAAGCTTGGTTAGCTCACTTTTGACCCCAGGGGATCGTTGATACGCTTCCCGAGGTGTCTAGATCTGATTCGAGCGACTTTTTGTGAAATTTAGGCCTAAAGCAAAAAAGAGTTGACTCAAAGTTGACTTTTGGTTAAACAAATCTTTTTCAAAAATTCGTCGATTTCGAGAGGTCCGGATGGTCATTTAGAACTTATGTGTATATCTGGTTTGGTTTCTAATGCACTCGGATGCATTTTGGGACTTGGGTTGGAAATGAGGTATCGGGGGCTAACTCGGTCAATGAGACCTCCGTTGGAAATTCTGAGGCCACGAGTGCATTCGTAGCGTGTTTTTATGTGCATCTATCTATGTAGTTTGTGAGCAAATGGCCTCCAGAATTAGTCAAAAATTCGAGTTGAAGTGTGAAAACTAGGGAAAGTTCCTAGTGTCTGGTGCCCGCTTTTGAAGACCAACACCGATGGAAAAGGGGACGGTATCGGCCGAAGCGGTCATCCCGATGGCGAAGGATGATCGTCGATTTTGCCAATTGGGCACGACCACCGTATTGATCATGGGACTGCTGGAGCGGTAGTAGTGTCGCGGAAGCGGGTGACGGGTAGTTATTTCATTAAATGAAGTGTTAAAAGCCCTTAGTCTATCATTTGATACCATTCCGAAAATTGAGCTCTTGAGAACTATTCTAGTGGATTCTTGGAGGAGATTCTTGGTGGTAAGTCCTCTTAACCTTAAGTCCTCTTAACCTTCTTGCTAATTCATTATTCCTAATCATCTTAGAACCCCCTTTTTCTTGATTATTTCATTAGTAATGGAAGATTAAAAGTGGGTTTGATGGATTTTTCTATCTAGGCTTTTTAAGGATGAAATTGATTGGGTTTGTGCTAGATTATGATGTATCTAAGGTTGTTAATCATATATCTCCCATTATTAGTGTTGAATTCTTGAATCTGAGAGTTAGGGTTTATACCCAAAATTAGGGGGTTTGCTTGAATTTTGAATTGGATGAATCCTTGAGTTAATTTAACATTTAGTTGATAGGTTTTGATAACCTAGAGTTTAATTCGATATTTTATCCCTGAAGTTTCCGTTCTGACCTTGTGGGTCCCGTTTCCCTAAATTCTACGGTTGGGTTTTGACTTAATTTGAATGATAGCAATATAGGTATCGAACTTCATGATTTCTAAACTAGATTTCTAATATGCCTAGACTTTCTTGATCTTGAGGCTCAGTAGAAGGGCAAGGCTGAGGAGTGATTGTTGGTGTATTTTTGTTCGGCCATCCAGGTAGGTTATGGCTTATCCTTGGTGAGACTTCGTGTAGCGAAGCATATATTTAGTTGATATTGTTAGAGACAGCATGTAGACCTTCGAGTATGAAGTTGGGTTGGATAGTGTCTTAGGTTAGGCCCTGTTGTGTGATTGGGGTTAGACAACCCGTTGTGTTGTGACTTGATTATTCTATTATGATTGGCTTGATGCCACGTGATGATAGTAGATTTTGGGGACTATTGTTACATCTTGATTGTGATATTGTAGTACCTTACTTGCTGATGTTGGTATGATGATAGAGTTCTATATGACGTGTAGTCTTTCATGATATTGTTGGTGTACCCATGTTTGGTACTTGTACGCATTCTCATCCTTCATGATATATTATTGATACTTGATGAAACACCGTGATGAGCTGGGCTCGATTTGGATGAGAGTGATGTGAGAGTCTGATATTCGATGTTTGTCTCGGAATCATGGATTGAGTGAGTGCATGGACTCCGCGGGTCCCCCGGGGTGGTGCTGATGAAAATCCTCTGTGGGCAAAGATCCGAAGTCTCATCTGTCTGTTGGGCAAAGATCTGGGATGAGTAGCACACAGACTTCGCGAGTCACTTTGGGTTGTGCTACCGAGATATTGATACTTTCGTCCGGAGTACATGTGTACACAACATTGCATAGCATTGCAGTGCATTTGCATTCATACATTATTGCATTGCATTGCATTATGGCTTGTATTGTGATGATCTGGTGTTTACTTCTGATGTTGGTTTCGGATTGGATATATTGAGACTTGGCACACTTGGGTTTAGATACTTCTACCTAGGTGATGACATGTACTTGGTTCTGATTATGTTTGACTTATACTTGTTGATTTATCTGCCTATCTTGCTTTATTGTCTGAATTATGTTAGCTATACTTAGTTGGCCTATGATACCTACCAGTAGTGTGATTTTATACTGACCTGCACTTGCTGCATTCTTTTATGAATGCAAAGTTCCAGGTTGGATCTTCTTCCGTCTCTCGTGGCTGACAGTCGCTATTAGGATTGCTTTGAGTCTACAGGGTGAGCACGAGACATCCGCTGCCTTGAAGACCCTTCTTATTTATGTCTTACTTCCTATTCTGAGACATATATAGGTTTGACTTATTATTATATCTCCAACCTTTTATATTTCGAATCTAAATGCTCTTGTATGGCTTAGACCAGACCCTGGGTTTATTTTCTTATTTCCGCACTTTCTTCTATACTATTATCGTAAGACTTATATGAATTATTCTGTGACACCTCGTAGTTTTGTAAGTTGAGATTCGTTAGGTGCTAGTTGTCCTAATCGTGGACACTGCAGTTATCTTCTAGGATATATGAGATTATATATGCCTATCTTATGGTTATGAGGGTTTAAGTTCATGAAATAAGCTATGGAAGGATTTGAGAACAAGCGAATTAAGGAAATTAAGTTTGTCGGAACTTTGGGAAAACTTGGAAGAATTTTGGACTGGATTTTTGGTCCAACTTGAGAGAGGCATATCTCCAAGAATATAAGGAGTTTTGGTGTGTTTTGTCTATCTAAATTGAAGTTCATTGAGTCTAGTTTCCAACGCAACAAACCGTTCGTCAATGTGACATCGGAGTAAAAAGTAATGGGTGTTTTAAGATAGACTGCTCGGGTAGAGAAATTTGACGGTTCAGTTTGACGGACAGCAAAACTTTCTGCGGCCCGTCAAATGGAATTTTTCCCAACATAAAACAGTTCCAGTGAGGCCATTTCAGGTGGTCCATTTGATGGAGCGTCAAATATTCTGCGGTCCATCAAAGTGGCCATAAAAAGTAAGCCGGTGCCCGACTTTTGATGTTATAAATTTGACCCAAGGTTCATTTTTCACCATTTCCACCTCAAAATTCATCCAAATACTCTCCAAAACCATCTCCTCAAGTTCATATGCTAATCAAGGCCAAACCCAAGAGGATCAAGGGATTCAAGTGCTAGGAAGCTCACTAGGGTTAGTAAAGTTCAAGTATCTCTTTGGTGTTGAAGTTGGAGGTTTTATCCTAGTGAAGTAATTCGATCAAAAGCTTGCTCTTATGTGATTAAGGTAAGTTATCTCATATATTGCATGTTGTTTGATTGTTATACAATTTGGTTAAAGGAGGAAAATGAAAAGAGAGTTCAAATATGAATATGAGGATATTTTGAGCTATAAATTAACTTGAGTTATAATTTTAGCATGTTATGAGTATAATCTTACTATGAGTGGTAATAATGATGATGAGGAAGTATTGTATACTAGTATATATGGAGTTGTGTTGAAATTATTGTTATGGGTTGATTATGAAAAGGAGTTTTGGGATTGAATGGAGCACAATTTGAATGAAGTCTCTTAATTATGGTATTGTTGATGATGTTATTATTGATTGGGAGTTGTTTTGGAATTTTGTAGAAGTAGATGAAATAGGGGAAATGCTGCCCAATTTTCGCTAGCTCACAAATTATTCCAGTTTGAACTTAAAGAGTGTTTTTAAGACTTAACCTTAGTATGAATCCTTTTGAATGTAGAGTTGCGGGCTTGGGAGGAGAACCTTAAGTAATTAAGGAGACGTAAAGGTATGTTAAGGCTAACCCTTTCTCTCTAAAGGCATGATTCCCTTATTGTGAACCCGTACTTGATATCCATAATGTCCTACTTCTAAGAGATGCTTGAAATACATGATTTTTAAGGTTCTTATGGTATTGTTGATAAAAGTTCTTTATGATGATGGTGATGATGATTTTATTTCTAAAGATATCAAAGCTTATATTTCTTAATGTGCTCATGACATTATTGAGCTTGTTCCATGATTATTGATTTCATTCCTTGATGTTGGTCTCACGTTATGGTAGTTGTTCTTTCGAGGTGAGACATAATGATGATGATGTTTCCATAGTAGAAAACGGAGGTTTACCGATAGAAATCGGAGGTTTACTGACCTTACGTCTCTCCGATAGAGTAGTAACGTTTTATTTGGCCTCTCATGCATGCTTTATATATATATATATATATATATATATATATATATATATATATATATATATATATATATATTATGTACACCACGCTGCGCTATAGACGGTCGGGCAGGCATGCAGATGTGCACACCACTGCAGTGGATAGCTTATGATGTCATCCCGGACGGGGGAGGATGATGATATCATATCTGGATCGGGCTGCACGTTCCACAACAATGCGTATATATAATATGATATATGGATCGTGTTGCACGTTCCGCGGCAATACGCATGTGTGTGTATATATATATATATATATATATATATATGAATGGAAGATGTTTTTCTTTAAGAGCTAAGTGTCATGCCCCGAACCATGGCCTAGGCGCAACACGGCACTCGGGCCTTGCTTGCACGTGTCCGAGCGAACCTCATGGCTTGCTTGTCAACATGAGCATCGAAACAACATGATCTATATGATGCAATTTAAATGAATCATGAAAACGTAATTGTGGAATAAAGTCTTGAAATAATCTCATAGTATGAAAACGTAATAGTCTGCAAACATAAAAGCACAACTGACTCCGTGAACTAACATCTGTCTATGAAACCTCTAAAACATGTCTGAATACTAACTACCAAGACATGGCCCTGGACTACCATAAACTGAATACTAGTGAATACTAGTGCAGACTCCATGTTGAACCCCGAGAGAAGTGGGCTCGCCAATAAGCTGATAACTGAGGTGATCCTACTGCGCGTTGTGTGTATGCTCCTGAAAACCAGTATCTGGACCATAAAGTGCAGGCCCCCACGCAAAAGGGATGCTAGTACATGGTGAATAGTACTAATAATAAACCTGCTGAAATGAAGAACATGGCACAATATAGGTGTAGGACATGAACTGAAACTGAATATAACATGAACCTGAGCATGAAGCGTGAGCAGAGTCTGAAAACAGTAAATCAATGGAAATACATGTATATATATAACTACTTGTAACATGGGGAGTGCTATAGTATAACCGACAACATGATCTGGTACTTGCGTCCTACCAGCAGAACATTCACACCTTGCCAGGGATATGAGATTTAAATAATAATAAGCATGTAAGGAACCAAACCGCATAATGAAGGTGTTGCCTCCTTGCTGACAACCCTTATCCTACGGTGTTATGTAATTTCGTGTGCTTTACCGAGCCTTCTGCTAACTAAGCAAATCCCAAAACATGTGAATTATCATGATAGCTTATGAGATCATGGTTTTATGAGATACTTGTCATAATCTTGCAAACATGTTCTTGATTCATGAATAATTATAATAATAATAATAATAATAATAATAATAATAATAATAATAATAATAATAATAATAATAATAATAATAATCATAAGTATATAGAATTATCTTAAAAACATGCTTGTGTCTTTCTAATGAAACCATAAAGTTTACTAAAAACATAATAGGAATGCATGATGATGAATTCATGATTCACGGATTAAGATTGGGTTCCTAATAACGTAATGGAAGATTAGGAATACAATAATGGATATAGATACACAATTCATGATAATAATTATGTAACTATGGGCTACCAATATGTTGGATTTAATGCCCTAGGATTTGAACTTCATAGAATATAAGAAAAATAAAAATAAAAGGAACGAGGCATAGGGAAGAAAGTAGAGATTCCCACATGCAGATAGAAGTTCTACATACCTTGGTAAAGTTCCAAACTTGAAACAATTCCCTAGGGTTTAGACCTTGAGCCTTGAGTTTGGGTTTTTCTTGGAAACCCTAGATTAGGAACAATGATTTCTTGCTTAGATTATTAGAGTATATGTTAGAATTCATTTGGAAGGGCTTGGATTGACTTACCTTGATGTTTTGGATTGTTGTTAGGGCTTGGAATTGTGAAAAATGAAATAAAAGAACTGAAGGTCTGAATTTATACTAAACTGAGGCGGAAAATTGTATGGTCACTTATACTGTCCGTATAAAGTTATACGGTCCGTATAAAGTTATACGGTCCGTATAAAGTTATACGGTCCGTATAAAGTTATACGGTCCGTATAATATGACCATATTTAATCATGACGCAAAACAGAATGTCGAGCCAAAATTTCATGAAATATGACCATTTTATACTGTCCGTATAAAATTATATGTACCGTATAATTCGTCCGTATAACATGACCAGTGAGTGGACTGCTCTGCAATCCTTCAGTAAAATGGCCATAACTTTTTGTACAGATATTTGCTTGACCTCCATGATATACCGTTGAAAAGGTATTTCAAAGGGTTTTTCATCAAGGAAGATTTCCCAAATTCCTAATTAATAAAGGGGTTATGGTCGCTGGAAGTAAGACCTTCTACAACTCACTTGAAAACATGCCCCGTAGAGTGGCTTCCAACTTTGTTTTGCCCAAAGATGCTTCTTATGACTTGATTAGTTTTCTAAACACTTCCTATAACGCTCATATTAGTTCCATTTTATTACCATCTTACGAGTAGAACCTTATCCCGAAGCTACGAGGTGTTACACTAAGAATGCATGACATCTTCCTTAAGAGGCATCCATATGTACAGGTTATCTCTCTTATCTCATGTTACTTTCCATATCTTTATTATGTTGTTATTCATGCCTTACATACTTAGTACATTATTCGTACTGACATCCTTTTATTTATGGATGTTGCATTCATGCCCGCAGGTAGACAGGGAGACGGATCAGATCCTTAGGTTGTTCATCAACTATCTCTCAGGAGCGCTCCATTTGCCTCGGAGCTGTAGCCTAGTGATACTATTCTTTTGTGTACATATAGGCATGGTGGGTCCTGTCCCATCCTTATGATTTCATGCACTCCATGTAGAGGCTCGTAGATAGATGTATATAGCTAGGTGTCCTATAACCTCATCGGTTCATATTTTTGTATATCACTTTTGCCAGCCTTGTCGGCTTGTATATATATGGGCATAGTTGATGATGATCATATGAGCTATTATTTTTGTGGATTCATGCCCTTATAGATTATAATGTTCATAGGTTATCTTTATGGTCCACCTAGAATGATAATGTGAAGCATGTTAAGAGGTGCTTAGTAGGTTAGCTCCGGGTGCCCGTCGTGGCCCTCCGGTTGGGTCGTGAAAAAAAGTGGTATCAGAGCAGTTCTTCCTAGAGTGTGTCTACGAGCCGAGTCCAGTAGAGTCTTCTTTATGGGTGTGAAGCGCACTGATGGATATAAATTATTCATGTAATTTTGTATATAAAAAAATAAGATTTATAAATAAAACATGAATAATACTATCATATTCCTGCATATCTTCTAACAAATCTTGCAAGAAAAAAAATACAAGAGAAATAAAGGGAAGGAACAAATTGCAAACGAAAAGAGAACCACTTATGCATCTACAACTCCGTAGACACATCCGTGAAAATTTACAGTCGCATCTATGGCATCCACAGACGCGTCCGTCACCACAGTCGCATCTATGGCATCCACAAACGCGTCCGTCACCACAGTAGCATCTATGGCATCCACAGACGCATCCGTCACCACAGTCGCATCTATGGCATCCATAGATGCGTCTATGGAGAAAAAGTCAGGCATCCATTTCTATAAGTAGCAAGCTACTCTGAAGACAAAGGGCATCCAATTTTTAGCAAGATACAAGAAATAGTCTTTGCTCTATTTCTCTTCTTTTTATTTTATATTTGTAGAAGTAGTATTTTATTTTTGATTTCTTTCTTACATACTCCTTGATGGAGTAGTTTCTTTTTGTTGGGATAGTTGAAGAAGCTTGGTATGATGTTATAATATTGTCTTTACTTTAATTTTTTCATGTCTTGGTATTCAAATCTTTGATCTTGCTTCTTTTAGTCCAAATTCTCACGGAGGGATTAATTCAAGCTAGTTTATCAATTCAAAAATCTCAATACTATTTCTTTTAGTCCTAATTCTCACGGAGGGATTAACTCAAATAATTTTGTTAGTTTAAAATTGTTATCTTATTTCTTTCGGTCCTAATTCTCACGGAGGGGTTGACTCAAATAAGTTTAATGATTTGAGGGGTCTCTATCTTATTTCTTTCAGTTCTAATTCTCGCGGAGGACCTGTCAAATAAGTTTAGTGATTTTAAGGGCTAATCGCAAGAGGTCTTTATTCCTCATAACACAAATCAAGTCAAATAAGTTTTTCAATTCTTTTGTGGAATTTAATAGAATGAGATTTTATTATAATTGTACCAAGTGGATTCAACGACTCCCAACTCTTTTCTTTTTAAATTTTTCTAATAAGTTGTTTATTTTATTTTAAGTAATTTATAATTTCAAAACCTCTCCTTTCATCAATTTGATTCTCTCAAATAGTACCCAAGACAATACACATCTGAATCTAGGTAGTTCCAATCATGGGACGATATCTTAAACTATACTAGAATTTGACAGAGTACGAGCGAATTTTCCTATGCACTTTGGCCTCGTCACGCACCACACTTATAAACAAGAGGATGCGGGGCATTTAGGAATGATCGACCTTCCTTCTTCATCATAGATTGTGTAATAGAGCCATGATATAAGAATAATTTCCCTTCTCTTAACCGTACGTTATGTTTTCAGCGATGCCTTTGAAGAGAAAAGCAACAGCGGCCCAAAAGGGCAGGACAGTGGCCGGAAGGAGGAGGACTGAGTGGGTACTGCCGACAGATATAGAGGAGGGCTAGTCTCAGAATAAGGTTCCATCTCGGTCCTCCCAAACCCACCCATTTCAGAAGAGCACGAAGGAGCCTCAGCTCCAGCTCCAACACCCCAAGTTCCTCCACCAGACGCCTCAGCTCCAGCTCCAACACCCTCAGTTCCTCCACCAGATGCCTCAGCCCAGGAGATGAGAGAGGCCATTCAATTGTGGACTCAATTAGTAGCCGTTCAGGCCTAGCGGCAGGGTGCGGGCCGTAGTGATAGGGGTCAGAGCAAGAAGGCCAGGTTTTCAAGGCTCAACAGTGTTACACCCCGTAGCTCTGTACGTTGAGATTTATAAGTGTTGGTTGTTTTAGGTATGGACTCTGGAGTTTCCTTCAAGGATATATACGATTGTTTGCACTTATTTTATGGTTATGAGGGTTTAAGTTCATATAAATAAGCTACGGAAGGATTGGAGGGCAAGTGAATCAAGGAAATTAAGTTTGTTGGACTTTAGAGAAAATATGAGGGGCAATTTTGGTCAAACTTGGAGAAAGAATATATTTTAGTATATGAGGAGTTTTGGAGCAAAGCAAAAGCCTAAATTGAAGCTCATGAAGTCTGGTTTCCAACACAATAAACCGTTCGTCGATAGGACATCGGAGTAGAGAGTTATGGATGTTACAAGTTAGGCCACCAGAGTAGAAATTAAACTTCGCGAACGCAACCAAAGTGCCGCGAACGTGAAGAGAAGTTCTAAATAACCCTTTGCGAACGCGACCAAAGGCCGCGAATGCGAAGGGCAAATTCTGAGTCGATACAAACCGACTTAAACACTCTATAAAAGGGGCAAAACCCCTCATTTTCACCAAAAAAAAAAAACATTTCCCCAAAGCTCAGCCAACATATGAGAGTATATTTATATCACAAAATTGAGGATTTTGAGTGATTTCAAGTAACGGAGCATTAATCGAGGCTCGAGTAATGTGCAGTTGTGGTTATAGTATTGTTTTGTGATGGAGTTGGCTTGGATTCAAAGCAAATATTTAAGATCTTGTGGATCTAGTGAGAATAAGGTATGAATCTCTCCTTATTAATATTAATTTCGGTTTATTTGTGGAGAAAAAGTTATTAAATAGTCATATTACAAGTTGGCTAGTTGAGAAATTTGGAAAACATCGTGTGAGATGTTTTAGGGAATATATTGGTATTGATAATGATGTTGTTGATGTTGGTATTGTTATTGTTGTTCTTGGTTGTTGATATTATGATTTCGGGCTAGGCATATAAATGTGGGAGATGCTGACCGAATTTCGGCAGATTCTAAATGGATTTAAATTGAAGGCTTAAGATAAGAATGTGACAATGAGCCTAACAATAGTATGAATAGTTTATATGCAGATTTACGAGCTTGAAAGGATAGTTAAGGAGACCAAAAGATATGCAAGGCTAATCCCTTTCTTTCTAAAGGCATGATTCTCTCCTTACGAACCCATGCATGAATTCCATAAAATCCTCATTTCCAAGAACGTTAAAAGTTTATGATTCTCCAAGTTCCTATGATGCTAAAGACGAATGTTTTCTATAATGACCATGATGATGATCCCATTTCTGGAGATTCCAAAGTTATGGTTTTAGTGTCATTATGAGATAACTGAGCTAGTTTCAAGATTATTGATTATATTTGTTGATGTTGATCTCATCTTATGATTTTTTTCTTTCAAGGTGAGATATATGCATGTTGATAATTCCATAACGAAAATAGAAGGTTACCGACCTTACGTCACTCTGATGTATTTATAGCTTTTATTTGGCTCTCATGCTTGCTTTTATATATATATATATATATATATATATATATATATATATATATATATATATATATATATATATATATATATATGTGTGTGTGTGTGTGTGTGTATGTATGTATGTATGTATTTTCTCACACCGAGTCGTGCTATAGTCTGGTGGGTACGGAACCTATTGTGCAACCACTAATCAGTTGGTATTAGACACCGAGTCCCGATAAGGGCCGGGTACGTTACACATCGAGTCCCGAAAGGGTCGGGTACGTTTCACACCGAGTCCCGAAAGGGTCGGGTACGTTACACACCGAGTCCTGAAAAGGCCGGGTACGTTATGATGATGATATTATATATACGTATGTATGAAAAAGTTTTTTTAAAAGCTGAGCATGCATGACATCCGCCTTATGAGGCATCTAGATGTACAGGTTATCTCTCTTATTCCATGTATCTTTCCTATCTATATTATGTTGTTATTCATGCCTTACATACTCAGTACATTGCTCGTAATGATGTCCTTTTATTATGGACGCTGCGTTCATGCCCGCAGGTTCAGGCAGTCAGGCCAGTAGCCCAACGCAGTAGGATATCCACTCAGTCGTAGTCAGAGCTCTCCACTTGGTTCTGAGCTGTAGTTTCTTTTGGTATGCCATTTTGTTTTGTACATATGGGTATGATCAGGCCTTGTCCCGTCCCCTCTACAGTTTATGTTCCATAGAGTTCTGTAGATAGTTGTACGTAGTTTGGAAGTTATGCCATCTTGTCGGCTCTTATTTTTATCATATAGCATATCTAGCAGCCTAGTCGGTATGCCTTTGTTATCTTCTGCACACACACACACACACACATATATAGCTTATGAGTTCGTGGCGCAGAGTCGGTTATATTGTTAGTACATAAAAATATAATTCAGTTAAAAGTCCGATATGGGCCACCATGTTATTCAGTGAGTATCAAGTACGAATGTAAGGGTGCTTGATCAGAAGAGGTCGGGCACTCATCATGACTCCTCAGTTTGGGGCGTGACAGACAGTGAATTCAGAGGTGGCCCAAGGCAGCAGTTTTCTAAGTGCTCAACTCATCCAGCAGCTAGTGTGCCTCCACAGTTTCCTGGACCTAGGTTTGGTAGACCCTCTTGTTTTAGGCCAGCTCAGTGTTCCAGAGCTTCTAGTTCTCAGATTATGAGTAGTTCTAGTCAGATGAGATCATCTATACCATAATGTACTCAGTGTGGTAAGCTATATTGGGGACCATGCCATTGGGTTCAGAGGTTTATTATACTTGTGGTCAGCCAGGCCATATTATGTGTAAGTGTCCATTTCGAGGTGGTAGAAGTATGGTTCAGCACACAGGATCAGCAGCGGGTTCCTCATTATCCATATGCCCCCTGAGAAAAGCTCACAAGCACTAATAGGCCGTGGTGGAGGTAGAGGGACAGTATTTGGTTCGAGCGGTCCTCAGAACCGCATCTATACATTAGCTGGGCAGCAGGATTTCGAGTCTTCACCTGATGTGGTTACAGTTATATTATAATATCTTCTCATGATGTATATTCATTGATTGAGCCAGGTTCTACATTGTCATATATTACTCCTTATACTGCTGGTCGGATTGGGGTGAAACCTGAACCAATTAAACCTTTCGAAGTGTCTACACTCGTTCGTGACCAGTGATAGCTAGTTGGGTATACAGAAATTACGTGGTTATAGTCTGTGACCGTCACACCATGGCAGATTTGATTGAGTTGAATATGGTAGATTTTGATGTCACCATAGGTGTGGATTGGTTGGCTTCTTGTTATGCCAATGTTGATTGTAAGGCAAAATGATTTGTTTCCAGTTCCCAGGAGAGCCAATTCTTGAATGGAAGGGTAATACAGCATCTCTGAGGGGTAGGTTTATTTCCTATCTAAAGGCAAGGAAGATGATTGCTAAGGGATATATTTATTATCTAGTTCGGGTTCAGGATATCGAAGCAAAAGCACTAACTCTTCAATCTGTCCCAGTAGTGAATGATTTTCTGGATGTATTCCCGGACGAGCTTCCAGGCCTTCCACTAAATCGAGAGATTGGTTTTTCCATTGATGTGTTACCGGATACTAAGCCAATATCTATTCCTCCTTATAGAATGGCTCCTGCAGAATTGAGGGAGTTGAAGGAATAATTGAGTGATTTGCTAGAAAAAGGCTTTATTAGGCCTAGTTCATCGTTGTGGGGAGCACATGTGTTGTTTGTAAGAAAGAAAGATGGTTCCTTGCGGATGTGTATAGACTACAGGCAGCTGAATAAGATGACAATAAAGAATAAATATCCGCTTCCAGGGATTAATGATTTATTTGATCAGCTGTAGGATGCCAAATGGCTTTCAAAGATAGAATTAAGATCCGGGTGTCACCAGGTGAGAGTTAGAGAGGAGGACATTCTAAAGACGGCCTTTAGAACCAGATATGGTCATTTCAAGTTTCGGGTGGATAACCAGAAGATTGAAGCTGTAAAGACTTGGCCAAGGCCTACAATACCTACTGAAGTTCATAGTTTTCTGGGTTTAGCCGGTTATTACAGAAGATTGGTAGAAGGATTTCCTACTATTTCTACACCACTGACGAAGTTGACTCAGAAATCAGCTAAATTTCAATGGACGGATGCTTGCGAGCGCAGTTTTTAAGAGTTGAAAAAAAATAAGTTGACTTCTGCCCCAGTTCTGACACTTCCAAAATGATCGGAGGGCTATGTTATTTATTGTGATACTTCAGGTGTTGGACTAAGGTGTGTATTGATGCAGCACGGTAAAGTTATTGCTTATGCTTCAAGACAATTACGAAAACACGAGCAATGCTATCCAACCTATGATCTAGAGTCAGCTGCTAAGATTCATACATTGACGATGTGGAGGCATTATTTATATGGTGTTCACGTTGATATTTATACAGATCATAAGAGTCTTTAGTATAATTTCAAGCAAAAAGATTTGAATTTACGGCAAAGGCGATGGTTGGAGCCGTTGAAAGATTATAATGTTAGCATTCTATATCATCCAGGGAAAGAGAACGTCATAGCTGATGCTCTTAGCTGTAGATCTATGGGTAGTTTATGTGATGTTCAGCCAGAGAAGAGAAAGTTAGCTCGTGAGCTTCAGCAGTTAGCTAGCCTAGGAGTTCAGTTAATGGACTCGGGAAATATAGGAGTTACTATTTAGAATGCAGTTATTTCGTCATTGGTATTTGAGGTGAAAGGGCGCTAGTATGAGGATTCCATGTTGGTTCATTATAGGGATACACTTCCTCAGAACGAAAAGTCATCCTTTGAGATCTATGTAGATGGAGTTCTCAGACATCGAGGCAGATTGTGTATCCTGATGTTGTAGGATTACGTCGGCAGATTTTGGATGAGGCCTATTGTTCTAGTATCCATTATTTCTGATAGAGCAGTACGGGTTACAGCTAATTTCTAAGAGTCTTTCTAACAAGGTTTGGGGACTCAGGTGAGTCTTAGCACAGCATTTCATCCGCATACTGATGAACAAGCTGAGCGCACTATTCAGACTCAAGAAGATATGTTAAGAGCATATCTGC
This sequence comes from Lycium ferocissimum, assembly GCF_029784015.1. Classification (NCBI taxonomy): domain Eukaryota; kingdom Viridiplantae; phylum Streptophyta; class Magnoliopsida; order Solanales; family Solanaceae; genus Lycium; species Lycium ferocissimum. The sequence continues at coordinate 25,660,797 of NC_081342.1, forward strand.
TAGACTTCGGAGTCAGCCGGAATGATCATTTACCACTTATTGAGTTCGCATACAGCAATAGCTATCACTCCAGTATTCAGATGGGCCTATATGAACCTTTATACGGACGAAAGTGTAGATCACCAATCGGATGGTTCGAAGTAGGAGAGACTAAGTTAGTAGGGCCAGATTTGATCCAGGATCTAGTGGAAAAGATCAAACATATTCAAGACCAATTATTGACAGCCCAAAGTCGACAGAAGTCTTATGCGAACAATCGCCGATGAGATTTAGAATTCCAAGTTAGTGACTGGGTATTCTTGAAGGTATCACCGATGAAAGGCATTATGAGATTTGTTAAGAAGGGTAAGCTTATCCCTCGATACATTGGACCCTACAGGATTATACGCAAAGTGGGCCCGGTAGCCTATGAGTTAGATCTACCTTCAGACTTGGAGTTAGTTCACCCAGTTTTTCATGTGTCAATGCTTCGTAAGTGTATTGGAGATCCTTTCAGAGTTGTACCTGTAACTGATGTGCAAATTACCGAGCAATTATCCTATGAAGAGGTTCCCATTGCTATCCTAGATAAGTTCGGAGATTAAGGACTAAAAGTTTAGCTTTAGTTAAGGTTCTATGGAAGAACAGGAATAAGGAAGAAATGACTTGGGAAGATGAACAAAATATGAAGTCCAGGTATCCACATTTGTTTCTACTCCCAGAGGAGGTTCAGACAGAGCCACCATTGTCTTCAGGTGCATAATGCCTTTTTTATAATTTCTTGGTTGTGTGAGGCCAATATTGTTGTTATTGTTGTAGCCCTGTAAAGCATTGTATATCTCGGGTTGTTGTGACAGGATGGCAGTGGTACAGCTACAGGGAAAACTCTGGAAAAAAAATTTTAGAATCCCTAAAAGCCTAACATTCGAGGATGAATGTTCTTAAGGGGGAAGGATGTTCCACCTCGTAGTTTTGTACGTTGAGATTCGTTAGGTGCTAGTTGTCCTAATCGTGGACACTGGAGTTATCTTCTAGGATATATGAGATTATATGTGTCTATCTTATGGTTATGAGGGTTTAAGTTCATGAAATAAGCTATGGAAGGATTTGAGAACAAGCGAATTAAGTTTGGGAAAACTTAACAGAATTTTGAATAGGATTTTTGGTCCAACTAGAGAGGTATATCTCCTAGAATATGAGGAGTTTTGGTGTGTTTATCTATCCAAATTGAATTTCATTGAGTCTAGTTTCCAATACAACAAACCGTTCATCAACGTGACATCGGAGTAAAAAGTTATAGGTGTTTTAAGATAGACTACTCGGGCAAAGAAATTTGACGGTTCAGTTAGACGGACAACAAAACTTTTACGTGGCCTGTCAAATCGAATTTTTCCCACCGTAAAATAGTTCCAGTGAGGCCATTTTGGGTGGTCCATTTGACAGACCAATTTGACAGAGCGTCAAATATTCTGCGGTCCGTCAAAGTGGCCGCAAAAAGTAAGTCGGTGCCTGACTTTTTGATGTTATAAATTTGACCCAAACTTCATTTTTCACCATTTCCACCTCAAAATTCGTCTAAATACTCTCCAAAACCCTCTCCTCAAGTTCATATGCTAATCAAGGGCAAACCCAAAAGGATCAAGGGATTCAAGTGCTAGGAAGCTCACTAGCGTTAGTAAAGTTCAAGTATCTCTTTGGTGTTGAAGTTGGAGGTTTTATCCTAGTGAAGTAATTCGATCAAAAGCTTGCTCTTATGTGATTAAGGTAAGTTTTCTCATATATTGCATGTTGTTTGATTGTTATACAATTTGGTTAAAGGAGGAAAATGAAAAGAGAGTTCAAATATGAATATGAGGATATTTTGAGCTATAAATTAAATATGAGGATATTTTGAGCTATAAATTAACTTGAGTTATAATTTTAGCATGTTATGAGTATAATCATGCTATGAGTGGTAATAATGATGATGAGGAAGTGTTGTATACAAGTGTATATGGAGGTGTGTTGAAATTGTTGTTATGGGTTGATTATGAAAAGGAGTTTTGGGATTGAATGGAGCATAACTTGAATGAAGTCTCTTAATTATGGTATTGTTGATGATGTTATTGTTGATTGGGAGTTGTTTTGAAATTTGGTAGAAGTAGATGAAATAGGGGAAATGCTGCCCAATTTTCGCTAGCTCACAAATTACTCTAGTTTGAACTTAAGAGTGTTTTTAAGACTTAACCTTAGTATGAATCCTTTTGAATGTAGAGTTGCGGGCTTGGGAGGAGAACCTTAAGTAATTAAGGAGACGTAAAGGTATGTTAAGGCTAACCCTTTCTTTCTAAAGGCATTGTTCCCTTATTGTGAACCCGTACTTGATATCCATAATGTCCTACTTCCAAGAGATGCCAGAAATACATGATTTTCAAGGTTCTTATGGTATTGTTGATAAAAGTTCTTCATATTGATAGGGATGATGATTTCATTTCTAAAGATATCGAAGCTTGTGTTTTTTAATGTTCTTATGACATTATTGAGCTTGTGCCATGATTATTGATTTCATTCCTTGCTGTTGGTCTCACCTTATGGTAGTTGTTCTTTTGAGGTGAGACATAATGATAATGATGTTTCCATAGTAGAAATCGGAGGTTTAAGTAGAAATTAGAGTTTTACCGACCTTATGTCTTTTCGATAGAGTAGTAACGTTTTATTTTGCCTCTCATGCATGCTTTATATATATATATATGTATGTATTTTCTCACACCGCGATGCGCTACAGACGGCAGGGCAGGCACGTAGATGTACACACCGCTGCAGTGGGTAGCTTATGATATCATCCCGGATGCGGGTTGGCCGGACGCGGGAGGATGATGATATGATATATGGATCGGGATGCACGTTCCGCAGCAATAAGTATGTGTGTGTGTGTGTGTGTGTGTATATATATATATATGAATGGAAGATGTTTTTCTTTAAGATCTAAGCATGCATGACATCCTCCTCAAGAGGCATCCAGATGTACAGGTTATCTCTCTTACATCGTGTTATTTCCATATCTTTATTATGTTGTTATTCATGCCTTACATACTCAGTACATTATTCGTACGTGGACGTCCTTTTATTTGTGGATTTATATCCGCGGTGGTAGGAGAAGGATTAGATCCTCAGGTTCTTCATCAGCTATCTCTAGGAGCGCTCCATTTGCCTCGGAGTTGTAGCCTAGTGGTACTATTCTTTTGTGTACATATGGGCATGGCGGGTTCCTGTCCCGTCCTTATGATGTCATGCACTCCATGTAGAGGCTCATAGACAGTTGTATATAGCTAGGTGTCCTATAACCTCATCGGTTCATATTTTTGTATATCACTTTTGACAGCCTTGTCAGCTTATACATATGTGGGCATAGTTAATTATGATCATATAGATGAGCTATTATTTTTGTGGATTCAAGCCCTTATAGATTATGATATTTATAGGTTATCTTTATGGTCCACCTAGAATGATAATGTGAAGCATGTTAAGAGGTGCTCCGTAGGTTAGCTCCGGGTGCCCTTCATGGCCCTCCGGTTGGGTCATGACATATTCTCTTCCGCTTAATTGATTTATTTATTTATGCCTTTATTATCGTCGGGTTGAGGGTTCACTTACCTAGGTGGCAAAGGTAAGTGCCCGCATCGCTTAGCCAAATTGGGTCATGACAACTTGGTGTCAAAGCCCTAGTTTACCCGATCTATAATACAAGAGCGTGTCTAGTAGAGTCTCGTGGATCGGTACGATGAGCTTCGTATTTGTCTGCGAGAGGCTACAGGGCATTTAGAAAATCTCACTTTCTTTCGTTCTTTCGTGCTACTTTATTCTAATTCGTATCTGGAACAATCAAATTGGTATCTGACTCTTATCGCTTCTCGCACAGATGGCGAGGACTCGAGCTACTATAGCCCGAGGTCGGGTGCTAGAGCCCGCAGCTGCGGCTAGCACCAAAAGACGAGCGATATCCCAAGGACTAGGTAGAGCTAGAGGCCGTGGGGCTACCCCAGCCCTGGGCAGGGCTCCTGCAGTAGGATAGCGATGCGAGAGATCTCCATCTCCAGAGCCTGAGGATCAGCAGGATCAAGGCCAGGCCGCAGAGGATGTGGCCCCAGCACGGACACGACGTGTTACCGATCGGACCATGTCGGATACTATGGCCGTGGTCTTACTTCATCTAGATGCCGGCGAGTCGCAATCGGTGTTACTTACTCGGGCGGAGGTTCACATACTAGAGTTGGGGCGCAGAGACCTACTCGGGTAGCACACTCCGCTACAGCTATGGCTCCCCATATTGATGCGACACCAGCCTCGGGTGATAATCTTAGGCCCATAGAGGGAGCTATTATGACCGTGTCTGATTAGGATCTTGTTGGGAGGTTCAGGAAGTTAGAGCCGCCGAGGTTTTCGGGTACTTCTTCTGAGGACTCTTATGAGTTCATCCAGTATGTGCATGAGTTGCTGCATAAGATGGGGATCTTGGATACCCATGGATTTGACTATGTTTTCTACCAGTTTTCCAGTAACGCGAAGATTTGGTGGAGGTATTTTTTTGCTTACAAACCAGAGGGTTCCCCTCCCCTGACTTGGACTCAGTTGCGGCCTTCCTTGAGAAGCATATGCCCCGATCTTTGAGAGAGGTGCGTAGGGAGGAGTTTCTACATCTTCAGCAGAGGGGTATATGTGTGGAGGCCTATGTGACCCTCTATCTGTATCTGGCCCGTTATCCCACTCCTTTGATCCTGCGGCTCGACGGGGATCAGGCGTTTTGTTGGTGGGCTAGTCGGTTCTCTTCAGATTCCCTGCCTTCAGATAAAGGCTATGGGGGCTTTCTTCCAGTCCATCGTTGAGCATGCTTCTTTGATTGAGGGCGCTAAGGCCCGTGCATTTGGAGGTGGTGGTGACAAGAGACCGCGTCACATGGGGAGTTATGGTAGTTCTAGTTCGAGGGGCGCCGGTCAGTCTTCTAGGCCATATCAACCATATTCTAGCCACCCTGTGCACTCATCTTTGCAGGTTTCCTCCAGTGAGCCACCCAGACAGAGAGCTCTCAAGAGTTCATTTTCTCGACCGGTAGACAGGGTTGTTTCATTCGGGTCCTCAGCTTCAGTTTATCAGCCATCATCCCCTTTGATCTATTTTTCATGTAGAGAGGTTGGGCATATTGCTAGAAGATGTTCCTGACCCCGATGGGATTATCAGTCACAGATGACTCCGAAATTGTCTGGTGGTCGAGGTGGTGCTTTGAAAAGGGGCGGTGCTCAGTCTGGCCATGCTGGTTCTCAAAGTTCTAGAGGTGGATCCCAGGCAGTTAGAGGTGAGTCCCAGAGTGCGAGAGGGGGATCTCAGACTGGACATAGTGGGGCCCATTTTTATTCATTTTCAGATAGGCCCGAGGCAGAGGCCTCAGATGCTGTTATCTCAGGTGCCATTTTTGTCCGTCATAGAACAGCATCTGTGTTATTTGATCCTGGATCCACTTATTCATATGTGTCTGCATATCATCCCGTTGATTAGGATTTGCCTTGTGATATCATAGCTATACCTGTTCATGTGTCTACTCCGGTTGGAGATTCGGTGGTTGTTGATCGAGTTCACCGATCCTGTTTGGTTACTTTTATGGGGTATGACACTTGGCTAGATTTGATGATTCTTGATATAGTGGACTTTGATATTATCTTGGGTATGTCCTGGCTCTCTCCTTATCACGCGATATTAGACTGTCACGCCAAGACATTTTATTTAGCCATGCCAGGCATTCTAAGACTTGAGTGAAGGGATACTCCTAGTCCCACTCCGAAAAAGATCATCTCCTTCGTTCAGGCAAAGAAGTTAGTGAATAAGGGGTGTTTAGCCTATCACGTTCATGTGTGAGACACGACTATTGCATCTCCACCCCTTGAGTCCATTCCTATCATGAGCGAGTTCGCGAAGGTATTCCCGTCTGATCTGCCGGGTATGCCACCCAATCGCGACATTGATTTCTGCATTGACTTGGATCCAAGCACTCGCCCAATTTATATTTCGCCGTGTCGGATGGCACCTGCCTAGTTGAGAGAGCTTAAGGAGCAGTTATAGGATTTATTAAGCAAGGGGTTTATTAGACCGAGTGTCTCCCCTTATGGTGCTCCTGTGTTATTTGTGAAGAAGAAAGATGGGACCATGAGAATGTGCATTGATTATCGCCAGCTGAATAAGGTTACCATTCGAAACAAGTGCCCTATGCCTCGTATTGATGATCTATTTGACCAGCTTCAGGGTGCTTTAGTATTTTTGAAGATTGACTTGTGTTCAAGCTACCACCAGTTGAGGATCAGGGCTTTTGGATGAGATATAGACACTATGAGTTTCTGGTAATGACTTTTGGGCTTACCAATACCCAGCTGCATTTATGACTTTGATGAATGGCATCTTTAGGTCATTCCTTGACTCCTTCGCGATTGTGTTTATTGATGATATGTTGGTGTATTCCAAAAGTAGAGAGGAGCATGAGAGCCACAATCGTACTGGTCTTGAAGAAGCAAAGCTTGTTTGCTAAGTTTTTGAAGTGTGAGTTTTGGTTGGAGTCTGTGGCATTCTGGTGCCATCTTTGTGTCTAAGGATGGGATTATGATTGACTCACAGAAGATTGAGGCTGTGAGAGGTTAGGCGAGGCCCGCTACTGTTACTAAGGTTCATACTTTTGTGGGTTTGGCCAGCTATTACTGCCGCTTTGTGAAGGGTTTTGATGCTATTCCTTCTTCTTTGACCAGATTGACTCAGAAAGATATTCCCTTTCAGTGGTCAGATGATTGTGAGGAGAGCTCTCAAAAGCTCAACCTTCTTTTAACTTCAACCCCGATCTTAGCATTACCCGTAGAGGGTAAGGATTTCGCGGTCTATTGTGATGCATCCCGTATGGGTTTGGGTGCTGTGTTGATGCAGGAGGATAGAGTGATAACTTATGCTTCTCGTCAGTTGAAGATTCATAAGAAGAATTACCCTACCCATGACTTGGAGTTGTTGGCCATGGTCTTCCCTTTGAAGATTTAGAGGCACTATTTGGACTGTGTCCATTGTGAGGTTTTCACATATCACCGTAGTCTTTAACATGTTTTTACCCATAGAGATCTTAATTCCAGTTAGCGCCGATGGATGGAGCTCCTAAAGGACTATGACATATCTATTCTTTATCATCCCGGGAAAGCCAATGTGATGGTTGATGCCTTGAGTCGCAAGATAGTGAGTATGGAGAGGTTAGCTCATTTGATTATTTCCGAGCATCCATTGTCCATGGAGGTTCAGACTCTGGCCAACAGTTTCGTTCGCCTTGATATTTTAGCCCCAGGCTGGGTTTTGGCTTGTGTAGAGGCGAGGTCATCTTTATTAGACCAAATTAGGACTCATCAGTTCTAGGATGCTCAGTTGAGCAAGATTCGAGATAGAGTTTTGAGGGGTGAGGCCAAGGAGGTCGTGATTGACCCCGAGGGCATTTTGAGGATTAAGGGACGCGTGTGCGTTCCTCATGTTGGTGATTTGATTCAGTTGATCTTGTCTAAGGCTCATAGATCTCGCTATTCCATTCATTCGAGGGAGACTAAGATGTACCGTGATTTGAAACAGCACTATTGGTGGTATTGGATGAAGAGGGATATAGTTGATTTTGTGGCTAAGTGTGGGAATTGTCAGCAAGTTAAGTATGAGCACCAGTGACTCGGTAGTGTACTTCAGCGGATGCCCATTCTCGAATGGAAGTGGAAGAGGATTGCTATGGATTTTGTTGTGGGTCTTCCGAAGACCCTGGGTAAATTTGATTTTATTTGGATGATAATTGATCGGCTGACTAAGTCCGCTCACTTTGTTGTGGTTCAGGTTTCTTATACCGCGGAGAAGTTAGCCAAGTTATACATCCGGGATATTATGAGGTTGCATGGGGTTCCTATTTCTGTCGTATCTAATCGGCTTACTATCTTCACTTCCCGATTCTGAAGGGTTTTTCATGAGGAGTTGGGTACCCGATTGGATCTCAGTACAGCTTTTCATCCCCACACCGATGGCCAGTTCGAGCGAACCATTCATGTGTGTTCGAGGACATGTTGAGAGCGTGTGTTATTGATTTTGGTGGTCATTGGGATCAGCACTTACCATTGACGGAGTTTGCGTATAACAACAGTTATCATTCGAGTATTGGCATGGCGCCGTTTAAGGCTTTATATGGTAGGAGGTGTAGATCTACGGTTGGCTCGTTTGATAGGTTTGAGGTTTGACCTTGGGATACGAATCTGTTGAGAGAGTCCCTTGATTGAATGAGAGTTATTCAGTCAAATCTTTTGACAGCTTAGAGTCGGTAGAAGATGTATGTAGACCGGAAGGTCCGAGATTTAGAGTTTGTTGTTGGTGACCAGGTTCTATTGAAGATTTCACCCATGAAGGGTGTTATGCGATTTGGGAAAAGGGGCAAGTTGAGCCCTAGGTATATTGGCCTGTTTAAGATTGCTGACCGTATGGGCGATGTTGCTTATGAGTTAGCCTTACCGCCAGGTTTGGCGGGAGTTCATCCGATTTTTTATATTTCTATCTTTGAAGAAGTACCACGCCGACGGTACTTACATTGTTTATTGGGATTCGATATAACTTGATGAGAATTTGACCTATGAGGAGGAGCCTATTGCGATCTTAGACAGGCAGGTTTGAAAGTTGAGATCGAAAGAGACTACTTCTGTAAATGTGCAATGAAAGCATCATCCTGTTGAGTAGGCTACTTGGGATACTGAGTCCGACATGTGTAGCCGATATCCCCAGTTGTTCACTGATTCAGGTATTTTCCCGCTCTTTTCCCTTCATCGCTTGAGGACCAGCGATGGTTTAATTGGTATCTGATGTAACGACCCATTTGGTCGTTATAGTCTTTCCGGCACGTTCGCCCCTTTTTGAGCTTGGTTAGCTCATTTTTGACCCAAAGGGGCCGTTGACCCGCTTCACGAGGTGTCTATATTTGATTAGGGGGACTTTTTGTGAAATTTGGGCTTAAAGCAAAAAAGAGTTGACTCAAAGTTGACTTTTGGGTAAACAGACATTTTTCAGAAATCTATCAATTCCCAGAGGACCGGATGGTCGTTTAGAACTTGTGTGTATATCTGGTTCGATTCCAAATGCACTCGGATGCATTTTGAGACTTGGGTTGGGAAGTTGGAAATGAGGTATCGGGGGTTGACTCGGTCAATGAGACCTCCGTAGGAAATTCTGAGGCCACGAGTGCGTTCGTAGCGTGATTTTATGTGTGTCTGTGTATGTGGTTTGAGAGCATATGGCCTTGGGAATTAGACGAAAATTCAAGTTGAAGTGTGAAAACTTGGGAAAGTTTCTAGTGTCTGGTGCCCACTTTGGCGGTACCAGCACCGGGCAGTGGCACCGTTGAAACAATCATCCTGCCTCTGAAACGGTCTTTGCTTGATTGGGTATGAGCGCGCGCGATCATGGGGATATTCTTTGGACCGGTAGTAGCGTCGCGGAGCGGAGTGACGAGCGATTAGTTCATTAAATGAAGTCTTAAAAGCCCTTAGTCTATCATTTGATACCATTAGAAAATTGAGCTCTTGAGAACTATTCTAGTGGATTCTTGGAGGAGATTCTTGGTGGTAAGTCCTCTTAACCTTCTTGCTAATTCATTATTCCTAATCATCTTAGAACCCCATTTTCCTTGATTAGTTCATTAGTAATGAAAGATTAAAAAGGGGTTTGATGGATTTTTCTATTTAGGCTTTTTAATGATGAAATTGATTGGGTTTATGCTAGAGTATGATGTATCTAAGGTTGTTAATCATATATCTCCCATTATTAGTGTTGAATTCTTGAATCTAAAATTGGGGGTTTTGCTTGAATTTCGAAATTGGGTGAATCTTTGAGTTAATTTAACAATTAGTTGATGGGTTTTGATCACCTGGTGTTTAATTGGATATTTTACCCTCGAAACTCCCGTTTTGACCTTCTGGGTCCCGTTTTTCCAAATTCTAGGGTTGGGTTTTGACCTAATTTGAATGATAGCAATATAGGTATCAATCTTCATGATTTCTAACCTAGATTTCTAATATGCCTAGACTTTCTTGATCTTGAGGCTCAACGGAAGGGCAAGGCTAAGGAGTGATTATTGGTGTATTAATGTCCGGCCATCCAGGTAGGCTATGGCTTGCCCTTGGTGAGACTTCATGTAGCAAAGCATATATTTAGATGATATTGTCATAGACAGCATGTAGACCTTCGGGTATGAAGTTGGGTTGGATAATGTCTTAGGTTAGGCCCTGTTGTGTGATTGGGGTTAGACAACCCGTTGTGTTGTGACTTGATTATTCTATTGTTGTTGGCTTGAGGCCACGTGATGATAGTAGATTTTGGGGACTGTTGTTACATCCTGATTGTGATATTGTAGTACCTTACTTGTTGATGTTGATATGAGGATAGAGTTCTATATGACTTGTGTAGTCTTTCATGATATTGTTGGCGTACCCATGTTTGGTAATTGTGATATTGATCTGATTATTCATGTTGACACATACATTGGATGCATTCTCATCCTTCATGATATACTGTTGATACATTGTTGATACTTGATAAAACACCGTGTGAGCTGGGCTCGATTTGGATGAGAGTGACGTGAGAGTCTGATATCTGATGTTTCTTCCGAAATCGTGGATTAGGTGGGTGCATGGACTCCTCGGGTCCCCCGGGGTGGTGCTAATGAAAATCCTCCGTGCTCAAAGATCCGAAGTCTCATCTGTTTGTTGGGCAAAGATCCGGGACGAGTAGCACATAGACTTCGCGAGTCACCTTAGGTTGTGCTACTGAGACATCGATACTTCCGTCCGGAGTACATGTGTACACAGCATTGCATTGCACTGCATTTGCATTCATACATTATTGCGTTGCATTATGGCTTATAATGTGATAATCTGGTGTTTTACTTGTGATGTTAGTTTCGGATTGGATATATTGAGACTTGGCACACTTGGGTTTAGATGTTTCTACCTAGGTGATGACGTGTACTTGGTTCTGATTATGTTTGACTTATACTTGTTGATTTATCTTCCTGTCTTGCTTTATTGTCTGAATTATGTTAGCTATACTTAGTCGGCCTATGATACTTACCAGTACTGTGATTTTGTACTGACTTGCACTTGCTACATTCTTTTATGAATGCAGGTTTCCAGGTTGGATCTTCTTCCGCTCCCGTGGATGATAGTCACTGTCAAGTTGCTTTGAGTCTACAGCATGAGCACGAGAAGTCCGCTGCCTTGAAGACTCTTCGTATTTATGTCTTACTTCCCATTCTGATACATATATAGATTTGATATATTATTATATTTCCAGACTTGTACATTTCGGATCTAGATGCTCTTGTATGGCTTAGACCAGACCTTAGGTGTATTTTCTTATTTCCGCTCTTTCTTCTCTACTATTATCGTAAGACTTACATGAATTATTCTTTTTCGCTTAATTGATTTATTTATTTATGCCTTTATTAGCTTTGGGTTAAGGGTTCGCTAATCGAGGTAGAAAAGATAAGTGCCTGCACAGCTTAGCCAAATTGGGTCGTGATAAGGTTTCGGCGCGGTAGTATATGTATGTATGCTCTATACCTTAGGGAATAAGTTTATTTTGAATTTGGCCATAGAGCCACAAGTATGAGGATGATAGATCGGATTTGAGACCCTAAGGAATAATAGGTTATGAAGTTGGCCGCGACAGGCATAAATTGCTCGTGATAGTTTGGACAGAAAAGGGCCTAATGGCAACAAAAAAAAATCACAGGAGTCAGACAAGTTTGATGTTGCAAAAGAGGTGATTTCAGTTGGTTCAAGTTTAATCAGGTTAGAACTAGAGAGTACTACGTTAGTAAGTTACTACAACAAGTAGCTACTACCATGAGATAAGAATAGCTGACAGTTCCCTCTCAGGTCGTGTGATTAAGTGTTTACCCCAGATATGTATAGTTTGTCATGATTTTAAAGTGCATAGAAAGCTTGGGGTTAGGTATTTCAATCTTTTATTTAAGAGAGACGTGATTGCCATAAGATTGATCCATGACGATAGTCAGAAAAGATAGTATGCGATCGCAGAATAGGTCAGGGGATGAGGGAAGTTATAAATAACCTTATGCTTCACGCTAGTTATTCAAAATAGAACAATAGAACATGATGATTAGCAGGTGGTTAGTAGAAAA